>NC_085140.1:46699994-47033744 GCF_024139115.2 Armigeres subalbatus | reverse complement strand
TTGGACAAGTAATTCAAAGCTTCTGGAAGAAGCCTTTTCAAGCTTTTGGAAGAAGCCTTTTCAAGCTTCTCAAAGAAGTCTATATAATCTGCTGGAAGACGCTTTTCCAAGATTTTGAAGAAGCTTTTCCAAGCTTCTGGAAGAAACCTTTCCAAGCTTCTAGAAGAAAGAAACCTGTCCAAGGTTCTGTAAGAAGTCTTTCCAGGCTTGTGGAAGATGCCTTTCCAATCTTGTGGAATAGGCCTTTCCAAGCTTCTGGAAAATGACTTTCCAGGCTTCTGGAGAAGGCCTATCCCAAGCTTGTGGATGAAGGCATTCCAAAGCTTCTGGAAGAAGTCATTTTAAAGCTTCTGGAAGAAGCCTTTCCAAGTTTCTTGAAGAACTCTTTCCAAGATTCTTGAAGATGCTTTTCCAAGCTTTTGTAGGAAACCTTTTCAAGCTTCTTGAAGCAACCTTCAATATTTCTGGAAAAAAGCCTTTTCAAATTTCTGGAAGAGCCATTACAAGCTTCTGGAAGAAGCCTTTTCAAACTTCTGGAATAAACCTCATAAATTTCTTGAAGAAGCCTTTTCAAACTTCTGGGAAAAACCTTTTTAAGCTTCTTGAAGAAACGATTCCAAGCTTCTGGAAGCCTCTTGAAGAAGCCTCTCTAAGCTTCTGGAAGAAGCCTTTCCACGTTTCTAAACGAAGCCTTTTCATGCTTCTGGAAGAAACCTTTCCAAGTTGCTGGAGGGAACCTTTTCAAGCTTCTGGAAGAAAGAAGCCTTTTCTGCTGGACGAAGTCTTTGCAAAAGCTGTACCATTTCCAAGCTTTTCTATGAAGCCTTTCCAACCTTTACCAAACTTTTGAAAAAAGCCTTTTTAAGCTTATGAAAGGAGCCATTCCAAGCTTCCAAAAAAAATCCTTTCCAAGCTTCTTGACAACGCTTTTCAAACACGCAGTAAGTAACCATTTTAAGCTTTTGAGGGAAGCGTTCCCAAGTTTAAGACAGGAGCCTTACCAAATTTCTGAAAGAATCCTTTTTTTAAATTTCTGGAGAAAGGCTTTCAAAGCTTCCGAAAGAAACTTTGCCAAGCTTCAGGAAAAAGCTTTGTCCAAACTTCCGGAAGAAGTCATAGTCTACAGCTTCTGGGAAAAAAACATTCCAAAGCTACTGAAAAAATAAATCATTCCAAAGCTTCTGGAAGAAGCCTTTTCAAGGTTCTCTGAGAAGCCTTTCCAATCTGCTGGGTGAAGCCTTTCCAAACTTCTGGAGGAATCCTGAAAGAAACGTTTCCAAATTTCCGGAAAAAATCCATTCCGAGCTTCCTGTAGAATCTTTTCCAAGCGTTTGGAGCAAGAATTTCCAAACTGTAGGAAGCTACTTTTTCAAGCTTCTCTAAGAAGCCTTCTCAAGCTTATGGAAGGAGCCTTTCCGAACTGCTGGAAAAAGCCTTTCCAAGCTCCTGGAAGAAACCTCCCCAAGCTTCTGAAAGAAACCTTTCCAAGCTTCTAGAAGAAATTTTACCAAGCTTCTGGAAGAAAGAAGTTTTTCCAAGCTTCTGAAAAAAAAGCCTACCCCAAGCTTGTGAAAGAAGCCATTCCAAAGCTTCTGGAAGAAGTCTTTTCAAGCTTCTTAAAGAAGCCTTTCTAAGCTTCTGGAAGAAACCTTCCAAATTCCGAGAAGTAGCTTCTTGAAAAAGCGATTCCAAGCTTCTTGAAGAAACCTTTCCAAGTTGCTGCAAGAAACCTTTCCAAGCTTCTGGAAGAAACCTTTCCTAGTTTCTGGAAGAAGCCTTTCCAAGCTGC
This sequence comes from Armigeres subalbatus, assembly GCF_024139115.2. Lineage (NCBI taxonomy): Eukaryota > Metazoa > Arthropoda > Insecta > Diptera > Culicidae > Armigeres > Armigeres subalbatus. The sequence continues at coordinate 47,031,955 of NC_085140.1, read as the reverse complement.
TGGAAGAAGCCTTTTTCAAGCTTCTGGAAAAAAGTCTTTTTAAGTTTCTGGAGAATGGAAATGCTTCCAAGCCTGTCCAAGCTTCTTGAAAATGCCTTTTCAAACTGCAGAAAGTGTCCACTTCAATCTTCCAGGAGGTTCTTTCTCAAGCTTCAGAAAATTCTGAAAGAGGCCTTTTTAAGTTCCTGAAGAAAGCATTTCCAAGCCTGTGGAAGAAAGCTTTCAAATTTTAAACCTTTCCAATCTTCTGAAAAAAAACCTTTCCAAACTTCTGGGGAAATCCTTCACAAACTCCCGGAAGAAACCTTTCGAAAACTTCTGAAGGAGACCTTCCTAAGTTTCCGAAAAAAAAAATCATTTCCACGCGTCCTGTAGAAGCCTTTCCAAGCTTCTAGAAGAAGCTTTTCTTAAGCTTCTGGGAAAAGCCTTTCAATACAGCAGGATTTTTTTCCTAGCATCTTTGAGAAGCCTTCCCAAACTTCTGAAAGATGCCTTTACAAGTGTCTGGAAGAAGCCATTCCAAGCTTCAAAAAAAATCCTTCCTACGCTTTTTGACTAAGTCTTTCAAAACTCCTGGAAAAAGCCTATCCAAACTTTTGGAAGAAGCCTTTCCAAAACTTCCGGTAGATGCCATTCCAAAGTCTCTGGAAGAAGCCTTTTCAAGGTTTTCTGAGAAGCCTCTCCAATCTTCTGGGCAAAGCTTCTACAAACTTTGCAGCAATCCTGAAAGAAAAGTTTCCAAATTACCAAAAAAAAAACCTTTCCGGACTTCCTGTAGAACCTTTTCCAAGCTTTTGGAGCAAACATTTCAAAACTGTAGGAAGTTAGTTTTTCAAGCTTCTCTAAAAAGCCTTCCCAAGCTTATGGAAGGAGCCTTTCCAAACTCCTGGAAAAACCTTTTCCAAGTTCTGGAAAAAGGCTTTCCAAGCTTCTGGAAGAAGCCTTCTCAAGCTTCTGGAAGAAAGAAACTAAACTTTTGGTCGATGACTTTCAAAGCTTCTAGAAAATGCCTTTCCCAAGCTTGTGAAAGAAGCCATTCCAAAGCTTCTGGAAGAAGTCATTCAAAAAAATCTAAATGAAGGTATTCAAAAGCTTCTGGAAGAAATCTGTCCAAGCTTCTGGAAGAAGCCTTTCCAAGCATCTGGAAGAAGCCTTTCCAAACTTCTGGAAGAAGCCTTTCCAAACTTCTGGAAGAAGCCTTTCCAAACTTCTGGAAGATGACTTTCCAAGCTTTTGGAAAAAAAACCTATCTTAGGCTTGTGGAAGAAGCCATTCCAAAACTTCTGGAAGAAGCCTTTCCAAGATTCTGTAAGAAGCTCTTCCACGCTTCTGGAAGAGCCTTTGCAAGTTTCTGGAAGAAGCCTTTTCAAACTTCTGGAATAAACCTTCCAAATTTTTGGAAGAAGCCTTTTCAAGCTTCTGGGAAAAACCTTTTTTAAGTTTCTTGAAGAAGCGATTCCAAGCTTCTGGAAGAAACCTTTCCAAGCTACTGGAAGGAGCCTTTCCAAGCTCCTGGAAGAGTCATTTTCAAGCTTCTTGGAGAAGCCTTTCCAAGCTTATGGAAGAAGCCTTTCCAAACATATGGACGAAGCCTTTCAAAGCTTCTGGAAAAAGCCTTTCCACATATCTGAAAGAAATCTTTCCATGCTTTTGGGAGAAGCCTTTCCAAGCTTGTGGGGAAATACTTTCCAAGCTCCTGGAAGAAACCTTTTCAAAACTTCTGAAAAACACCTTCCTAAGCTTCAGAAAAAAAATCCTTTCCGCGCGTCCTGTAGATCCCTTCAGAAAAAGCTTTTCTTAAGCTTCTGGAAGACGCCTTTCCAAACTTCTGGAAGAAGCCTTTTCAAGCTTCTGGAGGAGTCATTTTCAAGCTTCTTAGATAAGCCTTTCCAAACTTCTGGAAGAAGCCTTTCGAAGCATATAGACGAAGTCTTTCCATGCTTCTGGAAGAAGCCTTTCCAAGCTTCTGGGAAAAACCTTTCCAAGCTTCCAGAAGAAACATTTCCAACTTCTGAAAAACACCTTCCTCAGCTTCCGAAAAAAAATCCTTTCCGCGCGTCCTGTAGAACCCTTTCCAAGCTTCTAGAAAAAGCTTTTCCAAAGCTTCTGGGAAAAGCCTCTCAAAACTCCAGGTTTTTTTTAGATTCTTTAAGAAGCCATCCTAATCTTATGGAAGACGCCTTTCCAAACTTCTGGAAGATGCCTTTCCAAGCTCAAGCTTCTAGAAAAAGCCTATCCAAACTTCTGGAAGAAGCCTTTCTAGGGTTCTGAAAGAAACCTTTCCAAGTTTATGGAAGAAGCCTTTTCAAGCTTCTAGAAGAAACCTTTCCAAGCTTCTGGGAAAAGACTTACCAAATTTCTGGGGGAATCCTTTCCAAGGTTCTGTAGGAAACCTTTTCAAGGTTCTAAAAAAAAACTCTCCAATCTTATTTGAGAGCCTTTTTAAACTGCTAGCTTTTCCAACCTAATGAAAAAAAAATGTAACTTACTTACTTATGGGTCCTGTACACCTCCGGTGGTGCAAAGGGCCGACTTGAAAGATCTCCATCCTGAGCGTTGCCCGGCTATCGCTTTAACCTGTTGCCAGGTTAGATTTCGGTCGACTTCTTTTATTTCTTAATTGAGGCTTCGCCGCCATGAGCCTCTGGGTCTGCCTCTGCTGCGATGTCCTGCTGGGTTCCAGTCTAATGCTTGTTTACAGATTTAGTTTCCGCCCCTACGTAGAGTGTGGCCGACCCAGCCCCACTACCGATCCCGAATTTCTGTTGCTATCGGCCTCTGGTGACAACGACGATGGAGCTCGTTGTTTGAGATCCAGTTGTGAGGCCACCAGGCCCGAATTATATACCGCAGGCATCTGTTAATGAACACCTGCAGCCGTTGAGTGTTCTCCACTGGTACACACCATGTTTCGCTAGCGTATAACAGCACAGATTTCACGTTAGAGTTGAAAATTCGTATTTTGCTGCGTTCACTTATCTGCCTGTTTTTCCAGATATTTCTCAAACTCGCAAAGGCAGCCCTTGCTTTCTTTATCCGTGCGCCTATGTCGATCTTGGTACCGCCGTCTGACGCCATTTGGCTACCAAGATATTGGAAGCTTTCAACATTCTCCACTGGTTGCCCGGCTACTGTGAAACTGGAAGGAGTCACCGTGTTTACATCCAACGATTTGGTTTTGTTGACGTTGATGACTAAACCTGCCGAAGAGGAGCGCTCGGCAAGGTCGTTGAGCTTACTCTGCATATCAGAGCGCCGTTGCGCGAGGAGTGCAACATCATCCGCTAATTCGAAGTCATTTAGGTGCTCCATGGTTATAGGCTGCCATAACAGCCCGCGGTTTGGTTCACGGTCAATCGCATCTACCAGAATCTCGTCGATTACGATGAGGAACAGTAACGGTGATAGAATACATCCTTGCCTCACACCAGCTACGACCCGGATAGGGTCGGACAAGACCCCATTGTGCAGCACTCTACACGAGAAGGCCTCGTACTGTGCCTCGATGAGGCCGATGATTTTCTCAGGAACTCCCTTGCGTCTCAGGGCGCCCCCCACGGTCGAAAGCTTTTTCGTAGTCAATGAATACCAAGTAAAGGGACTCTTGGAATTCGTTGACCTCCAGAATGATGCGGAGCGTGACAATATGGTCCACACAGGATCTTCCGGCACGGAATCCGGCTTGCTGCCGCCGGAGAGTCGCATCGATCTTCTCCTGAATCCGGGGCAGGATAATTTTGCACAGAACTTTGAGAACGGTACACAGCAACATAATGCCTCGCCAGTTATCGCATACAGTCAGGTTACCCTTTACCTTCACTAAGATACCTTGCATCCAGTCGACCGGGAAAGTTGCGGTGTCCCAGATATTACGAAATAAACGATGCAGTAGTTGAGCGGATGTCATGGGGTCAGCTTTGAGCATCTCGGCTGATATGCGGTCAACCCCTGGGGCTTTATTCGATTTCATGCTTTGGATGGCTGTTTGAATCTCTAGCAGTGATGGAGCTTCGGTATTGACGCGTGTTATACGTCGGATCCTAGGCAGATCATGCCGAGGTGGTGATGGCCTGGCTGGCACTTGAAAAAGTTGTTCGAAGTGCTCGAACCAGCGCAGCGTTTCAGCTGGTCAGTTGGGTCGGTCAATAACTGATCATTCGCGTCTTTCACAGGCATCGTTGCATTCATCTTCGCCCCGCTTAAGCGTCGTGAGATATCGTAGAGGAGGCGAATGTCCCCGGTTGCGGCGGCTCTCTCTCCTTCGTCGGCCAGAGAGTCTGCCCACGCTCGCTTGTCCCGTCGACATAAGCATTTTACTTCCTTCTCAAGAGCCGCGTATCGTAGACGGGCTAAGACTTTGGCTCCTCTGGTTTTCAATCGCTCTATCGCGGCTTTGGCTTCTCTTCGCTCCTCTATCTTTCTCCAGGTCTCATCGGTGATCTATTGTTTTCTCTGGGTGCGTAGTTCGCCCAGATTGTTCTCGATGGTGGTGATGAAGGCATTCTTGATGGCGGTCCATTGATCTTCCACGCTGCCACCTTCCGGAATATCTGCAGCACGCGTCTCCAGTTCTTCAACGAAGGACCGTTTCACCGTGGCATCTTCCAGTCGGCGTGTGTTGAATCGTCGTCCAACTCCTTCCTCCTGCCGACGAATCCGCGCAATGCGCAGGCGTATTTCGCCGATGAGGAGGTGATGATCAGACGCGATATCTCCGTTTCCATTTTCGGCTGATGCAGATGTGGTCGATTTGATTTTCTGTAAAGCCGTCACGGGAGACCCACGTGACCTTGTGAACCGGTCGATGAGGGAAGAGCGATCCCCCGATCACCATGTCGTTATTACCACAAAATTCTGCGAAAAGCTCTCCGTTTTCGCTCATTTCTCCGAGACCATGGCGATTATCCTTTCACTTATAGGTTCCCACTTCATAAGCGCAGAGTGTGCCTGAGCGCTTAGTAGGAAGCCAACTCCGCGATGCCGGGGAGCGTGTTCACCTCGTAAATCAGAGTATAGCAGAACTTGTCCCGACGGCGTTCTGTGTTCTCCAAAGTTTGGCCAACGGACTTCACTCAGTCCCAGGATCTCAAGCTTCATGCGGCGTGCCTCATTGGCAAGTTGTGCCAATTTACCCTGCTGGGCTAGGGTTAAAACGTTCCATGTTCCTATTCGTGTCCGTTGTTTCGCGCTAAGAGTCGTCGCCGTAAAATCAGTCCGTATTCTTTCATTATCGGATTCTCGAACAAATTGATGTTTCGGGAACAGTAGGTTGTTGGCCCAAGGCTCCCTATCCACCGGGATGGGGCTGCCATCTTAGGTATAGCTTCCGGGGAATAGCATTTCATACTCAGCCGCTGGATGCCAGAACAGACGCTGTTGGAGCCGCACCTCCTTGGTGAACAGACGCTCGGTCAGTCGGGTCAAATTTGTTTAAAGTCCCACCCAACACCAGGACTAGGCTAGTGCGCTTTGAGCGGCACACGGTCGCTTTGATCGGGCCTGCTCGGGGACACATGCAGCTTTTTATAGGAATTCAACAGAGCCCACTGTCGAACCCCACCACATCCTAGGCAGACCCCACAGGACGCACCTTCTCACTCTAGCTTTCAAAAGAAACTCTTCGAAGCTCCTGGAAGAAGCCTTTCCATGCTTCTGAAGCAATCTTTTCAAGTTTCTCTGAGAAGCATTCCCAAGCTAATGAAGGAAGCCTTTTCAAGCTTCTGTGAGAAGCCTTTCCAAGCTTTTAAACTTCTATAACTTTTATTTTTATAGCTTTTATTTTGATCCACGAACCGGCCTTAGAGGTAGTGATCACACCCCGATCTTCCTGGCATTAGACAGCAAACCCATTGAAGTCACCCGCAAGCCTCGCTAGAAGTATAATCAGTCTAATTAAGTCGTTTTCCAAAGAAAAATTGATTGAGACAAAGACGCCGATCTGCCGGCCACCGTCGTTAGACTATCAGACATCATACTCAGGACAGCAAGGAATATGTAGTATCCCCCAAACCAACGCAACCCGAGATTAGGATGTCAGTTCATTATTAGAGCGACACTACAGAACAAGCCGTAAAAAGCCGATGCAAAGTGCTTCACATCCTAAAAAGAAAGGCAAAAGAGCGTCTCCTCAAGATGATGCGAACGAACGAATGCCGACAAACCCTCAGGAAGGCTAAAGAAATGCTTTGAACCAACTTCCTGGGGGGCTCCAAGAGAAGTGATGGGAAGTGAAATCGACGGAGTAGCAGAGCGCGATCCAGCACTGGTTGCAGATGCCGAAGCCGACTATTTCCAACTACTGTCGTCCTACCGGAACACTTCAGGAAAAGGCAATCGGACCTGGCAATAGAGATATCAGCATGCCAGATTGCCTATTACATGTTGCTAAAATCAAATATGAACAGGAGAAATTCTTTCGAAAAAAAATACGTATTACTTTTCAGAAATCTAAATAAACTTGAAGCTCCCGTTCGCTGCACTACCCCCTACGAAGTCGTGCACAGAACCCCACCAGGTTACAATCCGCAAAGGCGACGACGACCCCACATGCATGACATGCACGGCCACAGGTCACCTTCCACTTGCAGCATCGTCGTCGTCAGTCACCAGTAGGTGGGTATCGGACACCCAGCTGGCTGGCGATGATCAGCTGAAAAAAATATAACGTAAGGTGCCCGATTAATTGAATCGATTTAAAAAAAACTTGTTTTCATCGTGCTCGGCTTGCCAAATGGCACGATCGTGCAGCACACTGGGCCGTACAGCGGCACGCGGCGATCGGTGTGGTCGCTGCCAGTGTCAGTGCTTTGATTCGTATCGGATCAATACCTACGTCAGCTACAAAGGCTTGCGAATGAATGATGTGATGCGACGTGTGTGCTGTTTGCAGGTCGCGATTCGGTAAGTCAAGGACTTTTTCAATTCCTAAGCAGTGGAGCGTCCGATCGTCTGCGATAAACTAGGCGGGTAATGCAGGTCTGTGGCGCATTCATACCAGCAAGTTTGAGACGGTAACTACATGGGACACATGATTGATTTGCAAAAAAAAAAAAATCAGCTGAACCAGACCGATTTCTCAAGAAATCGCGATCTACTGATGAATGCCTCTAATGAACGAACTTTTCAAATTGGAATTAATATACAATTCGACCTCTCCACCATTTAGCCTCACGGGAGAGATCAGCTGGTTGATTCCAAAGATTGATTTCAATCGCAACTCTGCGGGTTAACGAGTCGCACCGGGGAGGAAAAATGTGCGCACCGCATCGTTGGGATCGTCTAATGCCATAAACCAGTTCACCTTTACCTGCATCGATTAAAAATGGTTTCGCTGTGTCGTGCCACATCGGGTTCTCTCGTTGCTGGGAGCGAGTCTATCAATTAAGAACGGGGGTGGCATCATTCTACTAGCGACTGGTTACGGGCCTGAATAATGAAATATTATTTATGACACATTTGATGGAAACTACTACCGGTACTTCAAGATAACTGTCGTTAAAACTAACTTCCTGATGTGTTGGAGGTGAATTGAAAATAAAACGAACTGTGAATTAATAGTGCCAGTTTATGTTAAATAACTCTTCAGACAGCTTATTCATACATATGCGTCTTCGAAGCATGAAGTCAACTGCGAAGAAAAACTAGATAACTATCCTTTTAGTAGCCTAGGAATCTTCTCAGCGTCTATCTCGGAGAAGCTTCAGCTTTAGTAAACGGTACTACACCAGCTGCATTGGAACTCTGTTTCTAAGATATTCTGGGGATTCTTCTCATTCTGGGGATTTTTTATTCTGACGAATCGATTCGATTGATTGACGTTCGTGGAAATAACCCACAACCTGCGTAATCCATAAGATAGATATCTAAGAACAGTATTTCATCTTTGCAATAGAAATTGCGACATCGATTCACTTTAATGTTTAATGTATTTCCCAACCTCTTGCTTTCCTTGGGAAAGCAAGAGATTGGGGAAGACATTCAATATAAAAACAAATCGATGTCACAACTTCTATTGTAAAGATGAACCACTGTCCTTAGATATCTAATAGATAGTTGTTGAAGTCTTTCATAACATCAAACCAACACAATCGTTCTCAAATCGATGCAACATAATCTAAGTTATGGGTACTCCGCTCTACCAGATAAAAAGATGTTCAGAAATCAGTTCCACTCAATTCCAAATCAAGTTTGCTCTGCATTACGCCAAGAACTCAAATCCACATTCTCACTAGAACAGGTTCTGCGAAACGTTCTTACCTTTGAGCAGCCCTCTACTGAAGTTAACCTCTTATCTACAATCGAAGCACTTAAGCAACAGTAATTGCCGCTCTATTAAAACTGAGGCTGGTGCTTACCCTGTTCGAACTGGAGGAAGTTAGCGCAAAAAAAAAACACAGGGGAGCAACCGCGAGCAAATGGCAATAAATTAAAAAGTCACACCTTTTCCACTTTTCCACTCCTTTGTGGCTTGGTTCTGGTGGTAAAAGAGCACCGACTTGGGTACACCCTGCCGTAACTAGTGATAATAGACGGAGCAATTTGCTCCAAGAACCCGATGCACCAGATGCAGAAGATTGTTTGACTTATTACGTAGATTATCTCGGCTAGAACTGGTTCAGTTCGCTACACCAAGAGAAAGGATGACCACAACATGATGATGGGATATCCTGTTAGGACCGTAGAGAAAAACAAGGTTCGTGTCATCACCATCGCATGATTTTCTTGTACGTTGTTTCTTCTTGATCTCGTTACAGAAAGACTGTTCATTGCTCTTTTCATTACAAGTACGTACAATGTTTGAGGTTATTAGCCTTCGGCGGCGAAGCATCCGAAGGGAGTGTAATTTTATCATTAACTTACTATTGGAGACTAGCATCATCCCAATGCTGAAGTGGAGGACGATGACGACGAGAGCACATTTGAAGAAGTGCACTCAGTTTCTACTGGAACTGCGCAAATAATTATTAGCCATTGAGTAACGGTAAAGGCAGCGAAGACGATGGGCGTCATTTGCGAAGCGTTCAATCAACCGAAGGTTCCATTCATCTTTCATAGAATTAAGTTGTATAACATACAGAGGCATTTATTGGAAGATACCTGCTACTGGCAAGTGACTCAACACAAGATGAACGATTGATGGACGGTGCTGGTACGTGCGGTAGCGAAGACAGACGAGGCGGCTTCATTGATGGACTTATTACAGGGTTGGTTGATGCCGAGCGCCATCGGAAGCCGCTCATCTTAATTAGGATCCTTCGCCGATTGAGTGCCACTTTTCGCACCTTTAGCTGCCGGGTGGGTTTTTTTTTTGCTGACTGGATAACGGCGATGAATAGCAAAAAGTATCTATGAATCTTCGAAAATAAGTGATACCATTATTAGGCAATTCATCAAGTAGCCGATCCGGGTATACGTTACGGCATTTCTCTAGCATCAAATGGGCGTACCTTTAGTTGGGGCAAGAATTTAGTTGAATCTTACAAAATACCCTATCCAATTAGGGAGAATCAGGGGTGATCTCGATTTTTAGCAGCAATAAAAGTTGTGCAAACAAGATTTTTAGAAAACGCAAAGTTTCAAACACCGCGTAAAACTTCGCGCAAAACCCAATATTTATTTTGATAAAAACATGGCTACAATGCCCTCATTGAATCCGATACTTCTTATGCAAGAATGTAATGATTAATTGAGATGAATTGTAATAAAAACAAAAACAATAAAACCGGAATTATTGGATGCTCATTTGATAGAAAACACTGATGAAAAAATTAAAAAAGCGCTTACATCTGATGATTTTTATGAAAAATTCATGCAAAAATGATCTCTGACTGAATATTTGGAGAAAGATCTCCTGGATAATATTTCCAGTGGAATTCGAAAAAAAAACTTGTTCTGGCAGATTTTCCAGCGTTATCACTTTTAAACAAATTCCTTGGAAAAATGCAAGGGAAAAAACTGTCGAATAAGCTATGTTCCATTAAAAACAACCATATTAATCCACCTAGCAGTGATGATGCGTTTTTCGTGCATTAGAATGCAAAAAAATATTGAAAAAATCACTTAAGAAGGTCAAAGAAATTCTTTAGTGAATAAATCACATTTTTCGATCATTTTGCATGCTTTTGGATTGATTAACCCTTGTGTGGCCGGCTGGGTACCCGGGTACCTTTTTGGAATTCAATTCGCGATATCTAAATGAATTTTCATAGTAGGAGATTGAAACTCTGTCATATCCACAATAATGACGGCCAAAATCGATTGTACGGGTTAACTGAAATTTTGATTAAGGAGGGGTGGAGGGAGGGGTTCCGACATTTTTTTACCCTTTAAATGGCCGGCTGGGTACCCGGGTACCCACGAAACTAAAATGCTTATATCTTAGGCAATTTTTAACCGTTTTCAATCGTTCTCGGCACATTCGATTCAAAATTCCTTTATCATGCTGTTTTAGTATTGGATCGGTCCGGACCGTCGGATCACCGGGAAATCCGGATTTCTAGGGACATGTCCTGCATAGATTACACTGATCGTGGATTTCGATAGGTAAATAGCAATATGGGTATCAAACTTCTTGATATTTCACCAGCAGGTTGATTTTTATTGATTTAGGTCACTCAGACGTGCAGATCTTCAATTGGCCATTCCAGAACAGGTTCCTCGAGGGGTCATAGGTGGACATGAACACTTTTCAAGGGAACATCAACAATATGGGTATCAAACTTCTTGAAATTATTTCCAACGTGTTTTCTTGACAAGTTGAGTCCGGAGTGGCCACATTGGAACAAGTTTCCCGGGTGGGGTTGTTTGGTCAAGGTTGGCCTAACACATTTCTCATTGGATCCCCAACAATATGGATGTTGAAACTTCCACAGCAGGCTGTTGTTTACTATCTTGGTTCCAACAGATGTGTGAAAATTTGAGTGGCTATTTCGGAACAGGTTCCCAGTGGGGCCAAGAATGGTCATAAACATTTTTCAATGGAACCTCAACAATATGGGCATCAAACATCTTGAAATTGCCTCAGCAGTGTGTTTCTGATTGTTTTAGACCCACCAGACGTGCTGACTTTATAGTTTCCATTGCAGGACATGTCCCCGTAGGGTGTTAAGTGGCCATAAATACTTTTCAATATAAATAAATATAAATAAAAAAATAGAAAGCTGCAGTTTTTTTGTAACCCGTTTGTTGAGAGCCAAATCATTGCAAGGACCACTCTTTGACACCAGAAGGCAACTAAGTGGACCACCGAAAGCTCCGAAAGATCCGGAGAAGTTGCCGATTCTGGAAGTTTATCCTAGAAAACTGAGACTGTTTAGAATTTTAGTGTTGTAGAAATGAGCGAACAAAATCAATACAAGGACTACTCATTCATCCCGGATGGCCACTAAGTGGTTTTAGAAAGTTCTGGAACATCAGGAGAAATGACCAGGTGTAGATGATTATATTTTGAAGTCGCGATTTGTTTTTAATCTATTGTTGACGTAATGCCAATTCTGGAAATCCTAAAAACTATTACTTGTTGTAGCATTGTGAAAGTTTAATCATTGCAGGACCAACGCATTGACTACCATTGGTCATCTGACACTGAATGTCCGGAACACCCATAGTAAAGACAAATTCTTGAAAATCGTCCTAGAATACAGTGGTTTGTTATGAATGTGAGAGCAAAACTCCGCTAAATGGTCCTCCGGGAACTCCGGAACATTCTGAGAAAAGGGCCAATTTTTAAATTCATCCTCGTAATCCGTACTGTTTCACAAAACGATTTATGCATCAAAATGAGAGCAATATCATTTCAAGAACCAAACTTTGGCCCCTGGAGGCCACTAAGTGGTGCTCCAGAAGCTCCGGAATGGCCGAAAAGGTAATCAATTCTAGAAACTCGCCCTAGAAAGCTGCGATTTTTTTGTAGTTGTGTGCGATCAAAATCAATTCGAGGATCATTCATTGACACCGTGTGGCCGTTAGGTGAGCATCTGGAAGCTTCGGAACTTTTGAAGATGTGATAATTTTTAAGTCGTCCTAGAAAGTTGTGAGTTTTTAGAAATCGCTTGTTGAGAAATGTGAGAGCATAATTGATGCAATCTAAACGGATAGCCACAATACATCCAATAATGCTGCGATTTTCAATAAATCGTTCGTTCACTTTAAGTGGTGGAATAAAATGGGATAGTTCGAAAGTGAAGACACTCCACTAGAAGCTCTAAACAACCTTTGACTGACGTATTGTAGAGCTCCATAATTGTCAATCTTGGGTAATGTTCCTCCAGTTTTCATAAACGTTTAGGGTTCCCAGGTCCGATTCCACCGCGTGCAGCAGCCACGAAGTCGCTGGCCTCTATCCGGATCTCTGGTGATTATTGTTTTCGCTATTCTTTCTTCCAACATTCGCACTAAGTGACCGGTCCACTGGAGTTTGCCGTATGTTATAAGATTCACAATATTTTCTTCTTTATACACTTGATACAGCTCGTGATTTATGCGTCTGCGCCACACATTTTTTTCTAATTTCCCATCGAGAATTGTACGTAGCACTTTTCGCTCGTAAAACCCAAAAGCTTTCCGGTCCACCTCTTTTTACATCCTTACGAATTAGAGCAAATTTCGTTTCCAATATTTGATGAAGCCCCTATTCGCAGCAGCAATACCTCTTTTCACTTCACAGGAAACGTCATTGTCACATGTCATGTGTTCAAAGATAAACAAATTCTTCAACAACTTCCCCATCAAGCACTACCTCAGCACTGACACCAATAGGCCTACCTTTATCTTTACCCGCAACCATGTACTCCGTCTTGGTAGAGTCGATGATTTAGCCTATCTTCGCCTGCTCCCTCTTTATAAGGGCAAAAGCCTCCATTGTTGGGTTAAGGTTCGAGAGGCAGAGGTCCGTCTTGGTTAACTGTCAATGTTATAGATAGAAAGCAACTGATGAAATTTCTAATTGGATGTATAAAACGAGCTCTTTAGTTCATTTCCAGTTCTAGCAAAAACGGCCATGGAAGTCCATTTCCAGTTCTAGCTATTGCTAGAGATAAATATAAAGAAAGATACAAAGTAGGAGAATGGAACGGACTTTGGATTGAACCCACGACCTCCTGCGTATGAGGCAGACTTTGTTACAAAAAAAAATTGTTTACGATTACGCAACTGTTGAAAACAAAATGTAAGAAATGACGATTGCTTCGGGAATTCCGGTATTTCAGGAGGACCACTGGTGGTGGCTACTCGGGATCAATGAATGATATTCGCAATCTGGGGCTTAGAATCATAAGGGCGTAACTGTATTGATCGATTTATCTTCGACGATATTTTCCTCTTATCAATGTAGTGAATTGCGGTAGTTTGCCGAAGGTTCATGGTTGTAATGAAGGATGATTACATCTTCTACCTGAAGCAAATGTAAAATCGATGAAGAGAAATCAATCAATACAGTTACGCCCCTATGATTCTAAGCGCGAGCAAAGACTCTGCTTCTATACTGCTATTACAAACGATTTTCGAAAGTTTCTAGAACGAATTGCAATAATTGACAACTGCTCTGGATGGGTCTCCTGCTGGTCACCCGGCGTCCATGAGTGGTCCTTGTATTTATTTTGCACTCACACTGCTAGATAAATTGATTTAAAACAATGAGCTCTGAAAATGTTAATGAACATTCTTGACTCCTCAGGGAACCTATTCCGGAATTGGAGATCCGGGGTGAACTTGTTTGATGAACCCAAATAGATCAGAAATAAACGCTTGAGACAATTTCAAGAAGTTTGACACCCATATTGTTGGGGTTCCAATGAGAAATAATTTTGGCCAACCCCGGCTCCCGGGGAGCCTGTTGCAGAATGGCCACTCCTGAGTCAACTTATCTGGTGAGCCTAGGATCACGAAGGACATACGCAAGAGTTATTTTCATGAAGTTTGATACCCATATTGTTGATGTTCCATTGAACAATGTTCATGGCCACCTATGATCCCTCGAGGAACCTGTTCTGGAATGGCCAATCGAAAATCGGCACTTCTGATGGACCCAAATCGATAAGAATCAATCTATTGATGAAATTTCTAGAAGTTTAATATCCGTATAGCTGATTAGCTATTAAAATCCACGATCAGTATCATTTATGCAGGACATGTTCTTAGAAATCCGGATTTTCCAGGAATCGAATTGACCAGATCGGTTCATCCTGGTAACATCTTTATAGAAGAGAAAATTCTGAATCGAATAAGCCCAAAATTGTTGAAATCGGTTGTAAATTTCCAGAGATATAAGCATTTTAGTTTCGTGGGTACCCGGGTACCCTGCCGGCCTGTTAAGGGTGTTTTTTTTGCCGGTCACACAACGGTTAAAATGCATTGCCACCATTTTTGAAACAAATAGATTTTGAAAAAAAAAATTCCATAGGGGGGGTCCTTGAAAAAAAAAACAATGATTTTTCCAGAGATGCAATGCCCGATCGAGCCAGTTTTCAATAGCAAAAAATGGGACCGCATTCCCTATCGAAATGATTTTTACTCCACTAGACGCGCAGGACATTTGGTCAAAAGAACACTACGTCGAATGGACATTTGTCGAAATCAGATTTTAGAATGAAGAATCTTTATACATTTGTGCGAATGACGTTTGGTAGAAAGCTGATTTCGAATTAAAAATCTTGGTACATTTAATCTTATGACGTTCCGTCAAATGGTTATTTGAAGGAAAAAACTTTAGTCAGTAAAAATTAAAAAATAAATTATTTATTGTGGTGTTTCTGAAAGTCACATAATTATTGAATCGATATTGTCCAAAGAATGATGGGTTCATAAAAAGAATAAATAATACGAAAACGGTGAATATCCCGAGAATATTCCCGACTGGCAAACCCCTCTTCGGCGAACCCCTCTAACCAACCACGATAAATCTATTTCACCTGATCAAAAGAAATTCAGTCGAATGATGTTTCGTCATTAGATATGACATCGTATAAATTAGGTCATATGACCATATGGTCATAACAAAATTTTCGGCGAATAATTTACGAATTATTGTTGAAAGACAATTTTATTCTGAACTAATTATTGTATATATATTGAGTGAAAGAAAGAGATTCAATTAAAAGAATAAGAAAACCATTTCCATTCGACTAAGCGCCCTTTCGACGAAATGCCATTTGACCAAATGTCATTAGACTAAATGTTCCAAAGCCGACTACGATGAAGTATTGACAAAATAACATTAAAATGATTAGTTTTTTAGCATGTGTCGAAAAATAGAATAGAGGGTATTTCACCATCAGTACCAAATATTTTGCTATTTCTGTAGATTTTCAATTTTTCTATAATCTCCATAAGTTTCTGTTAACTCAGGTGAAAAATCCTCATCAGCATCCGTATTCGTTTCTTCCGCTGCTGATTGAACTTCCTCAGTCCACTGAATTCCTCTAATCAGTTTATCCATGTATTTTGTGGATTATTTATTCAAATTTAACCAAAAATCTGTTGAAGAATTATTTTTTTTTTTAACTTTCATTTATTTGGAAGGCTCATTTGCTGTAAAGCGCTACGGAGCCGGAATCATGTTTTAGAATACAGTTTTTCATTATTCTTATACACTAATGTTAGTTTTGGGGAATCGAAAGACTCACGGTTTGGTCAAGGTTAGGGAAATCTTGAAGAATTATCTATTTAACTAATTACCTATTACCGACTAAACACTTTCAACATTCAACTTCATGTCCTTTCGACTAAATGTCCATTCGACCAATTGTCCATTCGACTAAATGTCCATTCGACTAAATGTCCCTTCGACGAAATGTACTTTCGACTAAATGTCATTCGACTAAACGTCATTCGACGAAATGTCATTCGACGAACTGTCCCAAAGCCGTTTTAACCGGTAGCGGCGACGTTTTCACTATTTTCCGTTCGCTCGAAAAAATTAATCTACTGACGTTTCGAGAAATTTGCTGAAATTCGACTTTTCTGTATTGCTCCTCGGGATATGCTGATTCTTAGCAACAGAAAATTCTCTCTTCATAATTTCCACGAATGTTTTTTTTTTATTTAATTTTCAAAGAAAATTCAGAATTTTCACGAGAAAAATCATTGAAATGGAAATTCATCGAAATTCATGGAAATTTTCTCAAACATTCACGAGAAAATATCTTTTTGTTTCACATGAAATTCATTTGAAACTAGTTGACCCAGCAGACGTTGTCCTGCGTAGTAGGCGAAAATGCGCGTTTTGAACTGCCCATGCGAAGTTTTCATAAGATTCTTAATTTGAGTTTTTCTCGAATTACTCAACCTTATTCGTAATTTCTATAACGAAACTATAACGAACATATTTGCCGAAGGAATTGATCAAATCCATCCAGCCGTTTTCGAGTTATGCGGATACGAACACAGACCATTTCATTTTTATTATATAGATTTCGGCAGAAAAATCTCTCCGATTTTCACTGACATTCTTCTAAATTTACGTAAAAAACTCAATCAAAAAAAAATCATTAGAAAACCCGTAGAAATATTTAAGGAAATTCTCTTTAATTCCTACGGGGCATTCTTTTGAATTTCGGAAAAATGTTCATCCCTATTTCCACAAATCTCTTCTTAATTTCTAAAGTAAATTTATCTAATTTATTAAAGGAACAAGTCAAATATATAATTAAATTCGCGTAATGGTTAAAGGACCAGTTTGTCAATGTAAAGTGTCGAGTTGCCAAAACTATTTGTGATGGTGTCGCATACCTCACACCATACGCGCTACCGAGAAAAATCATCCTAACCATTAAAAATACGGCATTTCAGATCCATTTTGAAGTATTTTCTTTCACAAAATGCAATGCAATTGTTTTTGCCTTTCTCGCATACAAAGTATACGTAAAGGCTATATGTTCGCTCCAAAAACGAACTTTTTATAGAAGTCCCGGAGACCCATAGTGTTATATACCGATCGACTCAGCTCGACGAATTGAAGTGATGTCTGTGTGTGTGTGTGTATGTATGTGTGTATGTGTGTATGTGTGTGTGTATGTGTGTGCGCAAAATAATCTCACTCATTTTTCAGGCACTTATCCTTAACCGATTTGCTCGCAACAAGTTTCGTTCGACGCGAAATCCTGTCCCATTGTTTCGTATTGAAAATTGGTCGAATCGAACTATGGGATTCGAAGTAATGGCCAAAATACATTTGTTGACAAGAAAAATTCTCACTCATTTTTTAGGCACTTACTTTTAGCCGATTTGCCTGCAACAAGTTGCATTCGACGCTGAATCTTGTTCCATTATTTCGTATTGAAAATTAAACAGATCGGTTTTAAACAGATATGGCCAAAGTTTATTTTTTGCCTTTCTCGTATACAAAGTATACGGTAAAGGCTATATGTTCGCTCCAAAAACGAACTTTTTATAGGAGTCCCGGAGACCCATAGTGTTATATACCGATCGACTCAGCTCGACGAATTGAAGTGATGTCTGTGTGCGTGTGTGTATGTGTGTGTGTATGTGTGTGTGTGTGTGTGCGTGTGTGTATGTGTGTGTATGTGTGTGCGCAAAATAATCTCACTCATTTTTCAGGCACTTATCATTAACCGATTTGCTCGCAACAAGTTGAATTCGACGCGGAATCTTGTCCCATTGTTTCGTATTGAAAATTGGCCGAATCGGACTATGGGCTTCGGAGTTATAGCCAAAATATATTTTTCTACAACAAAAATTTTCACTCACTTTTTAGACATTTACTCTTAGCTGATTTACTCGCAACAAGTTTCATTCAACGAAGAATTTTGTCCCATTCTTTCGTATTGAAAATTGGACAGATCGGTCAGTTATGGCCAAAATCCACTTTTTCACATGATAAACATGTACAAAATTCTCACACATTTTTCAGGCACTTATCCTTAACCGATTTGCTCGCAACAAGTTTCGATCGACGCGAAATCCTGTCCCATTGTTTCGTATTGAAAATTGGTCGAATCGAACTATGGGATTCGAAGTAATGGCCAAAATACATTTGTTGACAAGAAAAATTCTCACTCATTTTTTAGGCACTTACTTTTAGCCGATTTGCCTGCAACAAGTTGCATTCGACGCAGAGTCTTGTTCCATTGTTTCGTATTGAAAATTAAACAGATCGGTATTATACAGATATGGTCAAAGTTCTTTTTGCCTTTCTCGTATACTAAGTATACGGTAAAGGCTATATGATCGCTCCAAAAACAAACTTTTTATAGAAGGCCCGGAGACCCATAGTGTTATATACCAATCGACTCAGTTTGACGAATTGAGGTGATGTCTGTGTGTGCGTGTGTGTGTATGTGTGTGTGCGCACAAAACGACGCAAAAAATGTCACTCATTTTTCGGGCACTTATCCTCAACCAATTTGCTCGCAAAAAATTGCATTCGACGCAGAATCCTGTCCCATTGTTTTCTATTGAAAATTGGCCTGGTCGGACCATGGGATCGGAAGTTACGGCCAAAATACAAATGTATACGTAAAAATCGCGTAAAAAATGTCACTCATTTTTCAGGCACTTATCCTCAAGCGATTTGCTCGCAACAAATTTCATTCGACGCAGAATCCTTTCCCATTGTTTCCTATTGAATGGCTAGATCGGACTATGGGATCGGAAGTTCTGGCCGACTCAGCTCGACGAACATTCGACACGGAATCCTGTCGTATTGTTTTCTATTGAAAATTTGGAAGATCGGACCATGGGCACAGAAATTATGGCCAAAATATACTATGTGTTATAAAAAAGCGAGTAAAAAAGTCTAGCTGACTTTTAATGGACTTACCCTCAACCGATTTACTCACAACAAATTGCATTAGACGCGGAATCCTGTTCTATTATTTTCTATTGAAAGTTGGCCAGATTGGACTATTACCATTATGGCCAAAATACTTTTTACCTTTCTTGTGCAACAAAGTTGTACCGAAAGGCTATAATTTCTTTCCGAAAACGAGCTATCGAACTATATTTCTTTCCCAAATCGAACTAAATATTATGACTATGGTACGGACAATTCATACATGTAAGTTGCAACAGAACAAATTTAACGAAGATTCATTTCAGTACGAAAAATGCTCATAAAAGTCTCGCAAAAAGATAACTGACGGTTTTCGACGGTGAAATAAACGGAAACAATAGGAGGAGGTAATTCGTAATCGTCCAACAACAAAAGCAGCGGATAAACTGAAAAACAAATTTCATTCCCAGGCCCCAGGCCCCAGGGTTTTCTACAGTGACATCCTGCCAACCTAAACTGCTGATTGTTAAACAGTCCATGAAAGTGAAAGTTCGCCGTGTTTAACATGTCATATGAATACTGTTTTAAAAATAAAATAAATTGAATTCTAATAATTTGTGTATGTTTACTTTTACCCGAAAAATAAAAAAATAAAGCCTTCATTTTTCATTTTTGTTTCAACAATATTATATTGTTGAATCGATCATGTTTCTATATTGAATCAACAATACAGTCACAGTTATTTCAACAATAATATTGTTAATTCAACAATATTGCAGCTCAGTCTTATGATTGTAAAAACAACAATATTATGGATTGATTCAAACGGAAAATATTATTAGCCCTGAGTTAACAATATTTATTGTTGAATTTGACCCGGAATATTGTTGTTTCTACAATACATTTTTCTGCGTGTAACATCCAAATGTGATATCCTTAAAATATATGACTGGCTAAAATAAAACACGGGGTATGTACGTCAAAAAGATTGGAAAAGGAAACAAAAATGTCGAGATTCTTATTAGCATATTGTAGATCAAGCTGAAAACCGAACCGAGGTCTCACGACAATCGCATTTTCTCGCATTTCCGGATGTTGCAACTGCATCGCGAGTAGTGCGCAACTGTGCCATAGTTGGGCACCACTCGCGATGCAGTTGCGACATCCGGGAATGGGACAAAATATGATTTTCGGTTTTCAACTGGATCTACAATATCTTTGCCATAAATAATCTGATTTTCATAGAACGGACAAATAAATTTGTCTTTTTTACTCCTAGCTACTAGCTCATCTATTTTCAAGCACACACATTTTACGAAGGTCGAGAAAGGCACCATCACCGCTAGGTGGATTAATCTGGGTTTTTTTTGTTACCTGATTCAAAATATCGATATGACCGATATATTGAAACCAAAATTTCGATACAAAAATATCGGATATAATAAAAAATATCGATTTTCCGATATATCGGAGCATCCCTATAGTATGAAGAACAGTACATAAGTTAAATCAAACCGCATAAAAAAATAATAACTTGACTGATATAAGAGATAAAAGAACAGACAAAAATATCAAAAAATTGCACCAAAATATCATTTAAATATCAAAATATGCTATGGATAAGAACAAGCCAATAGCACTTGATATTGATCACTTCTTACAAATAAAATGACTTGATTTCCTCATGATATTTTAGTGCAAAATATTGTTATTGTCGCCTGATCTTTGCTAAATTATCATGATTTGAGCTATTTTCGTCTGCTCGGGATTCCACGTCGAATGGAACTTCTTGCGAGCAAATCGGTTAAGGATAAGTGCCTACAAAATAGTGAGTTTTTTGCGCACATACACACATACAGACAGACAACACCTCAATTCGTCTAGCTGAGTCGATTGGTATATAACACTATGGGTCTAAGCGAATCCTATGAAAAGTTTGTTTTGAAGCAAACGTATAGCCTTTACTCGTACTTAGTGTCTTGAGAATTGATCCTTCGGAGCAAAATAGGGAGACAATTTATTACCTATCTGGATACCTGGTTGGCTACAGCGTCGATACACCTATGCCTGGCGTATTGTAGAGCTCCATAATCGTCGGTCTTTGGCGATGTTCCTCCAGTTTCCTCGAACGTTCAGGGTCCCCAGGTCCGATTCCACCGCGTGCAGCCAGCGTGTTCGTGGCCTTTCACGAAGTCGCCGGCCACTATCAGGTTCTCTGTTGAATATTGTTTTCGCTATAATTTCTTCCGACATTCGCAGTGACCAGCCCACTAAAAACTGCCGTATTTTATACGATTCATAATATTTTCTTCTTTGTATACTTGATACAGCTCATGATTCATGCGCCTGCGCCACACACCATTTTCTAGTTTTCTCCCGAGTATTGTACGCAGCACTTTTCGCTCGAAAACCCCGAAAGCTCTCCGGTCCGCCTCTTTTAATGTCCTTGCTTCATGGCCATAAAGGGCCACTGGTAGAATCAAAGTTTTGTATAGAGCAAATATCGTTTCCGTCTGAGAGATCGAAGTAGGACGTGATAGAAGTTGGAAGCAAAAAATTTCTTCATGCGTCATTTTTCCGTCTTTTCAAAAAAATTTAAAAAATCCAGTTTGAAGATTCCTCGTAGAGTACCCATCAGAGAAATGCTGCGTGGACATCACCAATGTCGAAATGATGGACATTTTGCAAAAATCAGCTGACTGATACAGAAACATCAAAAGTTCTGGTGGCAATATGAAGACTTCCACGGTGATGACGACGACGAAGATGGTAAGCGGCGGTGGCATTACTTCCGGGACAATAGAATGGTGTCTTCAAAGAGAAAAGAGGTGCCAACGATTAAGGCAACTACAGTACATCGAACTACAATGTGTATCAATCAACGTGTAGGAAACGTCAATTGCGTCGATGGTCAACCAAAGAAACGGGTAGATGTTTATATGCTCAATTCATGCCCGCTAGTAAAACATCACACGAACATGCAGTCATGGGGGCGGCAATCAACCTAGAGATACTAGTGGCAGTGCAAGTTGTCCTGTGAGCAATGATTTCGCCTAGGATTGCTCAACGGATCAAAGAGCCTGAAGACCTGAATGAAATGTCTAAGACTGCGGTACTGGTACTGCGTGATTACTCAGCTCTACAGAATCGGTATGGATGAAGTAGGTAATGGTGCAAAAATAGGTGCACAAAATCTTCCCCATTTCCACCTAAACGTCATAAGGTAAGTCACATATTATTCACCTTATGAAAAATCAATGGATCGAATATTTCAAAATATGATAGCCTAAACAATTCTTTCCGTTGGGTTGAAGACAGGAATTGGCTGTTTGAACTGATTCAACTTCTGTTTCGAACTGGAACAAAACGAAGAATATTGCGTCGATATACCGACACTATTTAAGGTAGAGACCATGCAATTCATGATCCATTTTAACACGTTAAAGCCATTTAGTTAATGTCATGGTATATTAGCTCTGACGTTACTTTGCTACGCCACAGAAAACATAGCAAGTTAACAACGAACAGGCCGCAAGAAGTCTTCTGCTTCTGGCTACTATTTCTTAGATATTGTACGCTGCAACTGACGGACCGGATCTGTTACTTTATGCATTACTACATCGATCTACAAGTTGCGATCTTTATATCTACTCTTTGTATGGGTTATATTGACTCTTTCTATGAATGTTCGTTGTCTAGTGTTGTGCATCCTTCAAAGAGAAAAATGTAAACTGCCAGCATAGAAAGAAACCGATTGTGTCCTTTGAGAAAGATAAAAGGAGCGATATCGGAAGTCCATCCTCGCGTTTATTACTCGGACTTCCATTCATTATATCATTTTATTTTCATTTCATTCGTTGTATTTATTATATCCATATTCATTATATTCATTACACATGTGGTCTTAATTATCTGGAAAAATAGATGTTGAGTGGAGCTCGTTTTCAATTTCAATTCAAATGTTTATAAACTTCTCATTCATGTTTATGAACATTCTCATTCTAATGTGGACGTGTACTGTACACATGTGGTAGTGTTGGCTTGAGAAATGGATTGCGAGTGATTTGACTATGCGTCCAATTTGGGAATCTCACGCTCGTTCAATAGCCGCTAGGTTGCGAAGGCCGACGGAGGTCCTTCGTAGCTTAGTTGGTTAAAGCACCAGTCTAGCGTACTGTAGGGTCATGGGTTCGAGTCCCATCGAAGGGAAAGTGGTTACCTCCAATACATTTTCTAAATCAATATCTTCCACATAACGTACATATTCACATATGAGTTTTCATAACATTGTAAATTAACGTCCAAGTCGGGTGGTTTAATCCCCGGAAATAGGCAATTACCTTTGATTGAACTTCTCATTCGAGTTGGTTTGTTTTTCTTTTGTTGAAGTATTTGAGCATAGAGAAAAAACTAAATCTTTACTAGTCAAAATTCATCCATATCTTTACACTATAAAGATAAAGTAATCAGAGTAAATTTAATATAGGCGCTCAAGAAACAAATCCGTTAAAAATGAAGTTTTTCCTTGATTTACCTGAAATTGCACATGGGCTTTTCGGCTTGTTTCTTTTCAACGGAAACCCCAGTTTTTATGTGAATTTTTCGCTTGTGATTCCAATTTTGTTTCTAATGTTTCGGCCAATGCATCAGTGCTTTGCAAGAAATATTGAGCACAAAACTATGTTGTCATAACATCGCTTTCCGAAGATGTAACGGCGTTTGGAGCAGGAGCAGACGATCCGCTGGTATTAGTAGAACTTCCAACACCACCATCGATGACGGTACGGCGAGCTCTACGGTATACTTCCATATTGAACCGGAATAATGTAGTATTCACATTATATTCATTTTACAACAAAGAATATGATTTAAAATTTAAACTAGGTTACGATAACACAGAAACAGTTAACAATGTTAATCATGGCAACATCCCTTAATATTTGGTTGCGAAACACGTTCGCTTAGTCTTTGTGCACCTGATCTGCCAATCTAGCCTCCATCCAGATCTGAAACTTTCACCATCTATGCAGAGTTGCATCACATCTTATTTGACCGGAATGTGAACAAAAAAATCAGTTAATGTTCAACTCAGTAATCAGTGAACATCTTTGAATAATTTCTCTTTTCTCTTGAATGAACCTGGGAGATAAACGAAAATCGGATTTCTTGATGATTTTTTCTTCCGTTTCTTCATTTTCATTCCTCATTCACTTTTCGCGAAAATTTCAATAAATTGTGTTTTGACGGGAAAATAAAAAAAACGCTTACAAGCACGGAAAATATGGAGATGTTGTAAGTAAAAATTTGGTATAATTTTATCGTATTGAGTTTTCGCTTGGTTTTCATCGCTTTTGTTTCTTTTCTTTGTCTCGTTTCAGAGAGCGAGTAAAGGCGCTTAAACCTAGGCCTATATGTATACTGATGTACATAAGTAGTCGTCATGCTTTCATAGTAATCTATCTGAATTTATGCGAATACTTTTGCCCATCAGTGTATAAGCCAGGGCACTAGACTAAAAACTATGTCCCATCCCAAGACGTCGAGGACCCATGGAGTGTACATTAATCTTCTTAGCAAAGTCACTCCCAACGATTCGTCAATCATCTTCCCCCTAAATGTGAAACGGTTGGTACGGCTGTCCCCGTTTCTTCCTTTCGTAGATTCAAAACTCTTCGTTGATCATGTTATTTATTACTAAATAATCTGATTGCCGGGGTGTTCTGGATTTTCTCCCAAATTCAAGCCTGCACGGTGGGCCTGGCCGTTTTAATACTTGTGTCATATTTATGATGTGCTGCAAATATTAATGCAGACAAGAAAATGCTCGGGAATACAACCGACATTTCCAGGATGCTTTTCAATACTGGCTGTGCATGTGCTAAGACAAGACAAGACAAGAGCAAATATCGTTTCCGTCTGCATGTTTGCGGGATTTATTACATTCCCAAATTTCAAAAGATCTGCCATGAACGAATTTTAGATGATACTTATCGAGAAACACCCAAAGCAATTTCTGATGGTACTTTTTATTAAACCAAAAGAATTTGATGATTATAAAAAAGCATGGAAAACTCGAATTAAATCAACTATGGTGCAAAATACAGTTTTATGCGGGGAAGCGTCTTTGGCCGAAACCCATTCGGCCGAAAGCCATTTGGCCGAATGCCACTAGGCCGAATAAACCATTAGACCGAAACCCATCTGGCCGAATAGGGCATTTGGCCGAATAAGAAATTTGGCCGAATAAGACATTTGGCCGAATAGGTCATTTGAAAAGTGAGGAATTAGGAGTGAGAAGAGAGACGTCTCAATTCTCATTCCTCATTTCTCACTATAAAAAGTGAGGAGTTCAAAGTGAGTAGTGAGACGTCTCACTACCCACATCGCACTACTCACTTTTCACAGTGAGAAGTGAGAAATGAGGAGTGAGAAGTGAGACGCCTCATTTCTCATTTTTACCTGTAAAAATGAGAAGCGCGATGCGAGTAGTGAGACGTCTCACTATTCACTTCGCGCTTCTCACTTTCTACAGTGAGAAGAGAAAAATGAAGAGTGAGAAGTGAGACGTCTCACTACTCACTCCTAACTTCTCATTTTTCGCTGTAAAAAGTGAGAAGCCCAAAGTGAGTAGTGAGACGTCTCGTTACTGCAAGTATCTCACTTTTTACAGCAAAAAGTATGAAATGAGGAGTGAATAGTGAGACGTCTCACTTCTTACTTTTCATTTTCTGTTCTCAACGTTTCTCCACGCTTAACGCATTCGCCCAAATGGCCTTTTCGGCTAAATGACTTTATCGGCCAAAAAACCCTCTCGACCTAATGGCCCTTTCGACCAAATTGCCCTTTCGGTCAAATGACCCTTTCGGCCTAATGAACTGTTCGGCCAAATGGTATATTCGGCCAAACAACTTTCGGCCTAGTGGCATTCGGCCGAACTGTATTTTGGCCATAACTTTCGAGCCCATAGTCCGATCAACAGGATACAATCGGACAGGATTCTGCGTCGAATGCAATTTGTTGCACGGAAAAGTTATAGATAAGGATATGTGCCGGAAAATGAGTGACACTTTTGCTACATTTTTTGGCAGGGTTCACACACACACACACACAGACATCACCTCAATTGGTCGAACTGAGTCGATCGGTAGTTTGTTTTTGGAGCGATCATATAGCCTTTACGTTTGCTTAGTATACGAGAAAAGCAATATCTCAAACATTTGTTCATTAGTTCTTCATTAAAATATATATCATATTCAAGAAAGCAGCAATTTCAAGATGATTGATTCACTTTTACCATTGATTCTCGGTCTACCTGAACATTAACACTATTCAAATTCAACTGAATTATTTCATAGATTTATTTTTCGAGCTGATCAGCTGGTTCGAGCACTTCGAACAACTTTTTCAAGTGCCAGACAGGCCACCACCACCTCAACACGATCTGCCTATGATCCGACGTATAACACGCGTCAATACCGTCAATCACTAGTAGGTATTCAAACAGTCATCCCAAGCGGCAAAGTATATGAAATCGAATAAAGCCCCAGGGGTCGATCGCATATCAGCCAATAGGCTCGAAACTGACCCCACACACCAAAAAAATCTCAATTTTATAAGGGACGCAATCCTTTAAGCTGACGTAATCAACCGAGATGCATATCCAATCATAACATAATAATGAGTCATATTTGCTTCAGACACCCAAAACAATATATTTGCAGTATCATTCTGTCATCAAATACCGAATGCTATCCATTAAACGCGTCTCATTACCAAATGGCTCAAATTTACAGTAAGAATGACTGAAATCCAAATCGCTCCAGAACAAACAAAGTGACCCATGAATACAAGATTCTTTTCGCACCTGCTTAGCACTGTTTTCGTTTCTCCTTTTTCTCCTTCAGCGCAGTTGCAAGGAACAAGCAGTGGATGGGCTGATGATTCCCCATATTCCTGAAATTGTAGAACATGTTAAGTTTCGATCTCCCTTCTGCCAAACAGCAGGAATGGTGGAGTGGTATCGAACGGGACTCCCACTCATAAGATCTGGTGTTTGATTGACATGCTGGGCCTTACCATTTTTGCTATATACACTAGTTTTTTTGGTCGTGTAAAATTCAGGATACACATTTTCAGAGCCTTGTAAAAATTAATTTGAACGCAATAATGCGTCTTTTGGTTCGCTTGCATATGTCGGTCTTAAATGACATAATGTTACAGAACTTTTTCGTAGTGTGCATGACATCCGCTCAACTATTGCATCCTTTATTTCATAATATCTGGGACACCGCAACTTTCCCAGTCGACTATACGCAAGGTATCTTAGTGAAAGTGCCCAAAAAAGGTGACTTGACTGTATGTGATAACTGGCGAGGTATTATGTTGCTGTGTACCGTTCTCAAAGTTCTATGCAAAGTTATCCTAGCCCGGATTCAGGAGAAGATCGATGCGACCCTCCGGCGGCAAGCAAGCCGGATTCCAGTCGGTGCGACTGACCGTGAACCAAACCATCCCGTTCATGCATCCCCATAACGGACATCAGATTGATGTAAGGTCCGGGCCCCTCTGCCTACTTTTCCCTGTGAATAAAAAGCCCCATGTTTCGCGTGAGCGCGCCGCGCATCGTTTTCATTCGGGATTTCACGGAGAACGGCTGCTGTGAGCGAACGATAACGGAATCAGCTGTGAGCGAGGTACATATGTAAGTGGAAATAAATCGGTTCTTTTCAGGACCATCATTATATTTGGAAAGAAGGTTAAGTTGAGATTATTTTTCCATTGTACAACCGCCAGGAACTGGAAAATTCTCCAGTGAAATTTTCTAGCATGATTCTGAAATTCGTTATGTGTTGTTAGTGATTCAAATGTGTATTGTTGAGAAAAGTAACAAGACAAGATTGGTTTTAGACAATATTTCTTCAAAGAACAAAGCATAATTGTGTGACGTCGGTAGCGGAATCATGGCGTCAGTTTCGGTCCGAGCATCGGTTGTTGGCGGGTGGTTGCTGCAGAAATTTATTCATCAATATGGCGTCTGCAACGATTTTGATGTCATCGGCACAAAGTGAATTTTTTTCGCGATACTCTAACTTTGGTTTTGTTTCTATTAGTGATTACTGAAATCGGTTCCGAGATGAACTTTATTCAAAGTGCAAAACATAATTGCTTGGCAACAGCTCAAAGTTGCCGTCAGTAGTAGAACCCTGAGCACGTGTCTGAAGGAGACGATGCAATAAATTTATTCCCGTTATGACTGAAAAAAAAATCGATGGCGTCAGTATTGGTGGCCGTCTGCAGGTGGTTGCTACATAAATTTTAAATCACTAATAGCAACAAAACCAAAATCAGAATCTTGTAAGAAAATTTTAATTTTCGATAACAACACGCAGAAGAATCTTGTACGATTGAAACAACCAAAAAATGGCAAAATCATGGCATCCAGTGAAATTTTTTTCACAAAACATTGAAACTGAATTTTGATGGCGTCAGTATCGGTCCGAGCGGCGGTCGTCGGCAAGTGGTTGACAAGAATTGAATATGGTTGTATCTCCCACAAAAAGCGAAATTTGCTCGCAAGATTCTGACTTTGGTTTTGATGCTATTAGTGGATTGAAAATGCGTATTATTGAAAATAAATTGAACTATTGAAAATAATTAGTTGGTAATCAGATTTTATACAGGATATAGTTTATCCGAGACAAATTTTTCATGATCGCTTGGCGATGGGATGGTAGAAAATTGGCGTCAGGAATCTCAAGCTTGCGTCAGACGCTGCAATAAATGTATTTGTGTGGACTAAACATCCTCATATTTTCATGACGCTACAATTATTATTACACCAAAGGATTTGTCGTAGTTTACGTCGGGTGGTCGTGTCTTGTACACAATCCTTCAGATTATTTTGATCATAAAGAATGTACATGCAAAATTTTAGGGAATAAAATACAAAAATAAATCGACCATCGATTCCACAGAGAATTGTTCTTCACCGGAAATTATTCTGAATTTCAACGAAAGTTGAAGTAACCGTGGCTCAAGAACGATGGACACCTGAACTTTGAATGCTTAAAAAGCCAACTATTTTTTATAATTTGATGCTGAAAAACGTTAGTTTTGTTCCTAATGGGTAACATATTCCTATATTAGTCATTGTTTGTACTTCTAAGAATGAAATGAGGTTTTGCAGCCCTTCCGCTATCAATTGCAATCACCATCTGATTCTGCAACGGGACATGCCGTTACCGTAACCAACTCTTCCAACACACCCGCCCACACATACCGACTCTCAGATACCAAGGCATTGTGGTCAATCAGTTTCCACGTTCCGTAGTCCGATCATCCCTCCGGCAAACGTCAATACCTCTGTTTTATTTAAACAAACGATCGATCAATTCCAAACCGAAGCATTTCTGTTAACCTCGGTTCGATTCGAAGTGTTTGATTCTGCCGGAAGCTGATAGAAGTTCGCGCTATCCGCTGCCGTCTGTGTTGCCGCTGATGAAATGATATAAGCCTCACATCAATTCAATATGCGATAGATCGAGCTCGGACGAGTGTTCCCATTTGCATTCAGCTAAACACTTATTATGCGGATCGGATTGTGCCGTTTGAGCTGGGGCATTCAATTCGCCGACGGCGATCAACCGGTACCATTTTCGAATTAGAACAGAGACGAAAGTCTCCTCTCGGGCGCAATGGCGGTGTACGGTGTGATTAGTTATTCAACACCTAAAAATAGATGCATCTGCAACTCGGCAAGCGGATCACTGCCGCAGGTTGAACAATGAGGTTTGAGGAAGGCATAGTTTGCAATCATCTCGATCTGTTTGGATTTTGAGCTTGCTTGAAGCGAACCATGAGCGGGTGGAGGTTCACCACGTGTAGCTAACCGCCACTTGAAATAACCATTCCACTCGTCAACGCCGGTCGGCGCAATTCTTTCCAAACAAGAGATAAGTAGGTATGCATAATCAGCGAGGTACGGAAAACAATGGAGAGATAACTGAATCTTCCAAGAAACAGGTCAAAATGAGAATCAGAAATTGTTTCCGAAGCAGCTACTTCTTAAGATGGAAGAATTTAAGCGTTTCTTTCGACTATTTTACCGACCTCCGTGAAGTAGATTACATTTTTCGTCTTCAAGACTGTGTTCCGAATAAAAAAAAGTTTCAAACCATGACCTAATAAATTCACTGTATGACTTGATTAGTGGAATAGTTATACAAACCAACTACCAATACCAGCTACCAATACACCAAAAGAAAGGTCGAAATACACGCGCAAGTGTCCCTCATACTTTTTTGTATAAAGTCATCGGAATGTGACAATCTTGTGATACATATTTTATGTACAGTGCCTGATTATTGAACTGATGCATTTATGATTTTATGATAAAGCCTGATCTTATTTTTATTGATTCATATAACACCATCTTAGGAAACGCTTTTCTCGTATTCGGGACAGTAAAAGGGTTGCATCACGCATTGGTCTTATTACGTCTGAGCAGAACCTGAAAACGATTATACCCGGCTGATGTCAATCAGCTTCAACCGTGCTGGGAAACGAGTCATTACACAACATTTTCCGCTCATTCTACACGGACGGTTTTACTTCTCGAAGCATTCAACTCTCCAGGGAGGAGGGCAAAGAACTCCGTCGAATTATTTCGAAGCGAATTACTAACGTAGCGGTAAAAAAAGACGATCGTCTCAGCGATGTCAAAGAACTTCGCTCGATTTTGTTCGAAATGTCGCGTTCTAGTCTCGCACTACGGACATGTGCGCAGCACAAGCAAGTAAAATAGCCTTGGGGAGCAATTTTAATTTGATAGTTGAGATCCTAAATCGAGAGAGGCACACGTGTGTGTAAAAGGCATTTTGATACAAAAGCTTGCACGCGTTCGGAAAATTTCCCATAGGGAAAAGATGCTTCCACCACACCGGTGCTGCACCTCCTTCACCGACCCTACGACGATGTCCGCAGGGCACGTGTGCAACAGTAAGAAAGCGATCGACAATCGTTTTGTGCGCCAGGTTCAGTGAAGTTGGTTAGCTTGCGATCACTCCTCAATTAAGCTGCAGTCAGTTAGTCATGCTATTTTTACAACATACAATTAGATGCATAGAATCTGTTGTTTGCGCAAAGCGTGGCAATAATGTGACGATGTAATTAGCTTTTAATGCTCTTGTTTGGTGGGAGATAGTTTGTTGCAAGATTAGGTGTGTAAACAGGTCTGCCTGTCCAACAATAGAGAGTAAGTTGTTTGATTTTAAATTAATTAGTGAAGCAAATGGATAAGGAAATCCCGATAAGGAAGATAAAAATGTCAAAGAATTTGGGAGCAGTATCTTGTGAACTAATTATATTTGTAACAAAACGAACAGAAGTGAATTGTTTTGCTGTTTGGGAATTTTAAATTAGATCGTTATTCTTGAATTATTGTGTAAAAATATAGATCCAGCCGATGTTTAAAAATGTCAATTCAGTATTTTTGATGGAACCCAGGGTGACCACTTTTTCCGATATCTTTTGGAAAAAATATTGTTGAGATGTTCTGGCACATTGAATATTATTGGATATACTCGACTAAAGTCGACAAGTCTGTAGACAAAACTAGAGTCCTTTTCAAGAGAACATCGATCAAGCATCCCCTCTCTCTTTCAGAGATTAACTTGGCCTTAGAAACTTTTCGAAGCGTAGGTGGTATGCTGCTTTCCATCATCACTACCGAGAAACGCCTAGACTTGACATCAAAGAGTTCTGGTTTCAATATAATTTCCATTGTACTTTTGACAAAGTTGGATAATTCCTTGAATAGTTTCAAATTTTTCATGAAAAAGCCAATGCATTCAAAATGGAAAACGATGTTTTACCACGTTGTACGCTAGTGTAAGTTACAAATATTTAATAAAAAATTATGTCCTACTGTTCTCCGAAAGATCAAGGGTCAAAAACAAATAATAAAATGAAAAAAAACTCCTCGGATTTAATGACTATTTCTGAAATTCGATTTGTGCAACTACACAACATGTGAAAGATTCAGTTTGAAAAATGTATTGGATTTGGAGGGTAACCACTTCCTTTGGTGGGGTTTGTTCCCACTAAACCAGTACGCTAGACAGGTGCTTTCCCTACTAAGCTACGAAGGACCTCCGGTGTCCTCTGCAGCTCAGCTACTGATGAGATCAAATTTCCAACACCAAGCACGTAGCCGAACTCTCGCAATCTATTTTTAAACCAACTCTTTCACACGTATTGTTTTTGCACAATGCCAACCGTGTAGGATGAGTATTTTGTTATGTCTGGAATCTACACAGTGTCCTCGGATTTGTCAAATAATGTTTTGAAAATGCTAAAAAATATCCGATTTTTTTTTTCGTTGCCCACTCAAAATGTTATTTCAGTGCAAAAAAATCTACATAATTATTTTTCAATATTTGTGTCGTCCTTATTACACATGAATTATTGAAATGAACACTTGATGACTTTTTCCCGATTTTTATATAATTTCAAGAATTTCCCGACTTTTTCCCGCATGGACTTTCAATTCCCGCATATTTCCCGCATTTCCCGATTTCCTGACTCAGTTCCCACCAAACCGAATGTATGTCTTTCTCGCTCATTAAATATGAATGATTCAAATTTTTTTTTTTCTGCCCAATGCACGGCTAAACGGTCGATGCGCTTCTTTGAAGATATTCAGCCCTATGATCAATTCCCCTAAAAGTGAGATGAAAAATTCATTTCTTCCAATTTACAACATCCAAGATCCTGGATGCTCCTGGATTTCATCTCATGGCTTCGATGTTCATCTCATCTAAAACAAACCAAATGAAAGAACTCGATTCGTTTCGATTTTTTTGTGATTTTTTTCTCAGCAGTGAGCACGCATGTTTACAAAAAGAAGTGTGGAAATTGGTGCCTTATTTATTTGTTTCGCGATGAGGTGAATATATGTTCAGTGAGAAGGTGATCAGAACATTTCCCCCGAGAGTTGTAGCAAAAGTTATCCTGAAAAACTTTGTCGATGACACCAAGTTCATAATTTCATTACTTTTGGAGATTTATTCCTTATCAAGATATTCAATATTTATTTTTTGAAAACTGAAACAGTGTTTTTATTTTATTTCTTTATTTTGTATTTTCTTCATCGGACTTATGAAGTCTGAGTTTGCCATGTTGAGCGACTTCCCATGTAGCTAAGTCTAAAATGGCATAAAAACTCCACATCTTTTCAACATCATTACAAGACAAAAACTAGAAACAATACAAAACATTTGGCATACGGAATACAAACATTTACTTATCATAATAAAATATTAATCCTAGGGAGTCCATGTAGTTCATCTGATTCATCGCAGTTCTCGTCTCGTCTCGTCATTGATGAAGTCCGTGACAATTGAGAAAATAAAACAAAGAAAGGAAAATTCTCCACTTTTGGAGTGTGTTTGTCTATGTTTGAAGGTTGCAGCAGATTTGTTGAAGTCGCAAAGCTCGAGAGCAGAAGCTCCTTGCTATAAACCTAATTGGGTCATGTAATCCATATTCGGTGTTCCTGTCATCAAGTCTTCGAAACTCTCGTTGTCGAACCACCCGCTCCAGAGCATATAGGCCCAGCTGAGACAAGATGGTCAGCGAATCGATCTCTCCCAACAGTACTTTTGCAACGAATACTGCTTGTGAGCATTTCCTACTTTGCTCAAGGGTTTCGATTTCAAGATGCCTACAGCGATCTTCAGAGGGTAACAAAATAAAATTCGGATAATTTTGAGGATTTTTAAAACATTCTATAACAAATTCGAGGAGTTTTTTTTTATTTTTTTCATTTTAATATTTATTTTTTATTATCCTCCCCCCCCCCCTCCCTTGACCTTTCGGAGACCAGTAGGAAAGAATGTTAATTTTGAATATTTGTTACGGTCTTATTGTGACTTATGTAGGACCGCATCTAGTCATATTTGAGTAGCTGTCACTAAATCTGCCAGAATTGTGCTACTCGGGGTGTCTTCTGAATCACTAGCAACTACCACTCAATACTATGACGCGCGCTTGTGATTCAGATAGCGAAGTCGAATTTCTACTGTCGCCAAGTGATGATGGCGCTTCAATGAAAAAAAATTCGGCTCAACCTTTACTACTATAAAATTGAGGTTCTGTTAAAGAACCGATTTATTTTCAATTACACATCTTCTCAATTAACTGCAACAAAATCAGATCCAGAACCATGCGACAAAATTTCATTGGAGTGCCGTTGACGCCGATGATAGCTATTCGATAGTTTGCCGCTGTGCCGCTACAAAAGCAGAAACCACTACCATCGATGCTGGGACCGCTACCGACGCCATCGTTCTATCCGCTCTTCGTGGCCACTCACCGTGGATCCTAGATCATAGCGCTTCATCATGCCGTAGGACAAAGTTATGATCATTGGAGAATTTTGCCTTAACCCAGGAGAGCACTTGGTCCTTTAAAATACCGATAAATAATTCAGTATTGATTTTAAACCCAACATAAATGAAAACTGGCGGCAGTTTCAAACCGTTGTGGCCACCAAGCCAAACATCATGACATCAGCCGGATTGATTTGGAATTTAAACATCATTTTCTCCAGACCATCCACAATATTCTTCTGTGAAATTAACCGGTCCGTGCGGCCGTTGGCGTCAGCATCGATGCTGAAAGGCTTTTTGCGTCGAAGAACAGGATTATATTTTTTTCCTTCTTCAACAAAGAAATCAATCTTTTAGAACGAGTCACTCGTAGTTCTTATACCCGGTCCGTAATCAAGTGGCGTTTCACTCAATCTCTGGAAGATATATGCAAGGCTTCTTTGATGGATCTCGCATAGATTTCTCAGAAATTTTGATTTCCTTGGCAATTTTTTTATGGAACGCACCAGGTTGCGAGCAATCCTTTCACAAGCCGATTTGATCACGTTTGGCATAAGGGCAAAGCATGATCGCCCCCTTCCCGGCCTCCGCTGCTTAGACCCATCCTGCAGAGACGTTTTAAGGCGATAAACTGTGGCCAAAATACATCCTACCACCATAGCATAGTTTCATTCGTCGTCTTCTGGGCGAGCAACAAACTAGTAACCACTTCTTTTGCGTACATTTTTAGACATTTGAAATAAAACAATTACAATCTATCGGTGCAACACTTGAAAGTAAAAATAAACAAATATACTTACAACACTCGAATTAATCCAATATTCAAGTTTAAACATTTTCGCATTATTTTCTGCCGCACCCAAATTTAAACATTTTCGCATTATTTTCTGCCGCATCCTGTATATATCTCCAAAATCCATCGAAAGATAAAGGCTCTATTAACGTTCAAAATCTTACATGACTGTCCCTAATTTTGGATTCTGATTCGACACCAAGTACCTTCGGGTAAGCCGTTGCCAACGTCAAAAAAACAGTCAAGTTAGCCCAAAATTGGCTCCGATGTTCATCCCATCAAAAACAAATCAATGAAAAGGTATTTGATTTATTTCTTATTTTTGTGATTTTTTTCAGCAGTGAGCAACATGTTGACTAGAAGAAGCGAGTCAAGTACGAGACACTGAAGACGGCCTTACTGTTAAGGTCGAAATACGTTTCTGTCAAAGGTAGTGGAACTAAATGGAATAGTACTAACATTCCACTAAAAGCTTAAAATAAATTTTGTATAAAAAAGAAGCGACGTAATCGGCGCCTTATTTCATTTTGAACATATGAAAACGACGTAATAGACAAAATTTGTTCCTTATGATTCATCGTCTACATCTTCTTCTACTTATTATTGGCATTACATCCCCACACTGGGACAGAGCCGCCTCGCAGCTGTTCATTAAGCACTTCCACAGTTATTAACTGCGAGGTTTCTAAGCCAAGTTACCATTTTTGCATTCGTATATCATGAGGCTAACGCGATGATACTTTTATGCTCAGGGAAGTCGAGACAATTTCCAGACCAACATTTTAAAAGGATGTAAACACCCAAAATTTATTCCTTCTGATTCTTTTTCTACATGTATAGCTTTATATGTGGACAAATCTAGACCAACATTTGAAAAGGGCGTAACAGCCAAAATTAATTCCTTTTGATTCTTCGTCCACATGTATAGCTATATATGTAGACAAAGAATCAGAAGGAATAAATTTTGGCTGTTACGCCCTTTTCAAATGTTGGTCTAGAAATAATCAGAAGGAATACATTTTGGCTGTTACGCCCTTTTCAAATGTTGGTCTAGATTTCCAATCCGAAAACTGCCTAGACCGGCATCGGGTATCGAATACAGCCACCCTCAGCATGGTCTTGCTTTGTAGCCGCGCGTCTTACCGCACGGCTAAGGGCCCTTCCTCGTCTACATATATAGCTATATATGTGAACAAAGAATTAGAAGGAAAAAAATTTGGCTGTTACGCCCTTTTTAAATGTTGGTCTAGATATGTTCAATGAGATGGAGATCGCTACAGTTCCCCTACAATGCACATCAATAACAATCGAAAACAAAGAGTAGCACCGCAAATAATTTTGTGTTCCATTTTTGGGTTTTTATTTCAGCAGTGAGCTCGCATGATCGCAGTAAAAAAACTACACAGATTAGACATTAGGTCCTATGCGAATATTATGAGTATATTGTCGTGACCAGGACGAGTTTGCAAGACTCGACCATCCGTCGCAACAATGCTCAGCAAACTGATTGACTCTCGTGTCACTTTGCTTTGCCACGATCATTCATCGGAATGTTTACAAGTTGGATCGAACCAACATGTCTCACAATCGAAGGTAGTGGTATTCGGTGAAAATACTCTACGAAAGAGAATATTCTATTTCAGAGTTTACTGGTTGCTAATATCACAATAGCATAATGTGAAACAATGTTTTGTTTATTACCGATAGCTTATGACTTGATCTTATCTACTACATTCTTCTCCTCCTCTACTCTCAAGGTTTACAAGAAAGACTGTATAGACACGCTTGATTCATGCAAATTTCACCATGATCAATACTTTTATCTTCATTTTTTAAATGTTCATTCAAATCCTGATTGCAAATCTAGTTTCCAGAAAAAGGCATTAAAATACAACATCTTTTCATTGCCATGTGCGCTAAGTGGTTCAATCCGAATCCATATTCAATCCAAATTTGTTCTAATTCCAGTTCATACATTAATACAGATCTAATAAAAATCGCTCCGAATCCACATCCAAATATAATCCAAATCCAGTCCAATTGAAATCCAAAGCAAAACTATTCCAAATCCAAATCCAAACCAAATCCAATCCAAATTTATTTCAAAGCCAATCAAAATCCAATCCAAAGCACATCCAAATCTATAAATCCAATCAAAATCTAATTCAAATGCAATCTAAATCTAATTCTAATCAAATCCAAATCCAATTCAAATCAATCCGATTCAGATTTAATCCAAATCCAGTTAAATTCAAATCCAATCCGAATTCATTCCAAATCCAATCAAAAATCTAAATCAAATTCAAATATATTCCAGATCCAATCCAAATCCATATCTAATCCAAATCTACACCCAATTCAATTCCAATTCTCTCCAAATCCAATCACAATCCCATCCAAAAAAAAATCCAAATTCAATAAAAATCCAATCCAATCCAAATCCGATCCTGATGAAATCTAAAATATAAATCTTAATCAAATCCAATCTGAGCCAAATTCAAATCCAATTCAAATCTAATCTAAATCCAATCCAAATCCAATACAAATACAATCCAAATCCAATACAAATACAATCCAAATCCAATCCATCTCTTACTCAAATTTCATCCAAATCCAATCGAAATCCAGTTTAATCCTAATCCAACCAGAATTCAAATCAATCCGATTCAGATTTAATCCAAATCCAGTTAAATTCAAATCCAATCAGAATCCAATCCAATCCGAATTCATTTCAAATCCATACCAAATCCAATCCAAATTCATTCCAAATCCAATCAAAATCCTATCTAATTCAAATCCAAATCGAATCCAAATCAAAACCCAATTCAATTCCAATTCTCTCCAAATCCAATCACAACCCTATAAAAAAAAATCCAAATCCAATCCAAATATAATCCAAAGTACAAATCCATACCAAATCCAATCCAAATTCATTCCAAATCCAATCAAAATCCTATCTATATCAAATCCAAATATATTCCAGATCCAATCCAAGTCCAAATCTAATCCAAATCTAAACCCAAAATCTTATCCAATTCAAATGCACTCCAAGTCCAATCCAATCCAAATCCAATACAATTTCAATCCAAATCCAATAAAAACCGAATCCAAATCAGAATAAAATGCAATTCAGTCCAAATCCAATCCACCTCTTACTCAAATCATGTTATGAATAATGGTACAAATCAGGGTTGAAATATGTCAAAGTCAATGCAGTATTCAACATGGATCTCAGCATATTCTCCGGTCAATCTCATCGCCGCCGCCGTGAGTGCGACTGTAGGGCAGCCAAAAAATCATTCCAGAACTAGCCATTCAATTTACCATTCAACCCAACACAAGTCGCTCTGACAGGCTGCTCAGTTCACACGTCACCGCATGAATGTGAGTGCCCCATTTAAAAGCGTGGTGAATTTTTTTGAGTTTTGTTGTTTACTCCTCTTCCTCTTCGGGAATGTTAGTGTTAGATCGATTTCAAGGAAGGAAGAAAATAAATAAATGAAATAAAAAAACATCACCTTCATCCAGTGCTGCCGAATATTTACAAGCCTGGTACAAATACCCTACAAGCCATAAAGAAACTGTTACGAAGAAGAAACTTTTACCGTGTCGAAGCGTTGGAAGAATATACATCTTGTCTCAATCCTTCAAGACTGCGTATAATGGTCATTCGGCATAACGGACATTTGGCATAATTTTGAACTACAACAAAAAAGTGCGTCATTTTGCATAACGGACATTTGGCATAATGTTAAACGGAAAGGGTTATTTGATGTTCTTTTTTAACAAGTTAGAGTAGATTGAGGATATGTTTTGAGAGGACTGATGATAGACATTTTTCGGAAGTACGGACAAACGAAGCGGCAAAACTACTTCCAAGGAAGAAATCACATCCGTCATTGACTTAATCCCGAAAAACACCCACCCCAA
Source organism: Armigeres subalbatus (assembly GCF_024139115.2). Lineage (NCBI taxonomy): Eukaryota > Metazoa > Arthropoda > Insecta > Diptera > Culicidae > Armigeres > Armigeres subalbatus. The sequence continues at coordinate 46,993,116 of NC_085140.1, read as the reverse complement.
AAAAAAGAATTTTGATTCCCCTTGCTTGATTCCGGACAACACCTACTTTTGTAGAATGGATTAAATCCAAGATTGTCTCAATCCACACGCAAAATAAAGCGTTCATGAATTCGTGAACTAACGAGTTCACGGTGTATTTTTTCGTGAACAACAGTGATTCACGGATTCGGGAATAAAATCACGTTTTCTGGAACGTTCTGGAAAACGTGACTGGTGTTCCCGAATCCATGAATTAAATCACGGTGTATTTTTGCTGGTTCTCGAATTCGGGAACGCTTTTTTTTGCGTGCAATCAAACGCCTACTATCAAAGAAGGAATCACATCCACCATCGCCTTATGCCGGACAAACGCCTTCTTTTGAAGAAAATATCACATCCGCCATAGTCTTAATCCGACCAAGCGCCTACTTAAGGTGATTATAGAATGAAGCTCGTGGTAAATTTCAAATTCACCACACGTTTATTTACATACATTTCCAAAATCCCAAATCTGGCGTAATAGTTTTCGTACAGTGCCGAAACTCGAATAATGATTGTTCAGCATTACTAAGCAAACGAGCTACCATTATTTCAGCCCCATACGCGTTATGGTTCTTCCATCTTGTGCTCTTGAAAAAAATATTGGAAAAGCACGTGGTTTACAAAATGGCCGATTTCTGGCTTAATTGTATGGTCACCTTAAAAAAAGATTGTATCTACCGTTTCCTTAAACCTGCCAAGCGCTTATTTTAAAGAAGAAATCCTTCTAAAGAAGGAATCACATCCATAATCGCCTTATGCCGGGCAAAAGTCTTCATTTTAAAAAGAGATCACATCCACAATTGTCGTATTTTGAGCAAGCGCCTACTTTTACAGAAGGTATCACATCCACCATTGCCTGGCCCGGCAAGCGTCTATTATTGAAGAAGGGATCACATCTACGATTGCCTTAATCCGGACAAGTGCCTTCTTTTAAAGAAGGGATCATATACACCAACGCCTTATGCCGGGAAAACGCCTGCTTTTTGAAGAAAAGATGACATCTGCCATTGCCTTAATACGAGTAAGCGCCTACTTTATAAAAAGAGATGGCATTCACCATTTGCTTAATCCGGGCAACCGCTTATTTTTAAAGAAGGGATCACATCTACCATTGCCTTAACCCGGGCAAACGTATCCCGATAGATGCTTTATTTCCAATGGAGAGATAACATTTATCATTGTTTCATACTCGGCTAATACATGCTTTCTTCGAAAAGATTATGTCTTTAATATTATTACAGGGATCGTAACGCTCCCTTATTCTAACGAGCAGGGGATACTCACTCACACAGATTTTCGTCGAGAAATCATTTTGCGGTGGTGCCTCGAAAAGTTGATTTGTTCGTTTTCTCACTTCTTTCATCCTTTTCGTGCCCTCACCAATGCAAACAAGAGTAGCTTTTATGGAACAAATAACTTGATCCCAATAAACAGTCGATATGGTGGTGTGGCTAGAGTGAGCGTAACCCAGTTCCAATTTAGATGGTGTTTCTGGGTTCGAATCTCGTTGCGGTCAATTTTTTTTTTCTAAATGCACGATGAAAATTTTCGCGAAAAATGAACGAAGCTTAAGAATGATGAAACGAAAAAGGAATTTTTCTCAAGTAGGCACGATTTTTGTTTATCGTTCAGGCATGTTCTCGAGAAAAAAGTAGCAAGTGAAGGATGTTTCTCGTTATAATCACCAAAACGAAAAGTACGAGCCCTGATTATTATCAAGATTAGTTATATTCACCCTTCCAGGTTTTTTTCAGCACCACTTAGTCTAGTAACAAATTTTATGAACACAAACAAAATTTTTGCCATGTGTCCGTTATGCCAAATGACCCTCACTTTTGTCGCTGTTCTCAATTATGCCAAATGTCCGTTATGCCAAATGACCTTATGCCAAATGGTGTTATGCCAAATGACTTTATTCCAAATGACCCGCTCCCATTATAAAGCCAGTCAAGTTGCATGAGCTCGCTTGTTGAATACTTTCTTGTTATTGAGATATTGAGAATTTTGAATCTCCGTGATTGGACAAACTTTTTGGCGAGCAACCAATTGGTCAACAGTTTTTGTGCTGCCCAGGATTTCAATTTAATTTTTATGGCACAGTATAATAAACCAACGAAAAGTGTTTGGCCCATATACAAACTGTGCGTGTTCTCTAGGCAAAATTTCAAAGCCTTCGAAGAGTCGCCCTTTAACGCACAAACAACTAGCTTTTGATGAATCTGGGTGTAGAGATAAATAAGATAAATAAATCTAAAATTTTGTTTTGCATTGATAACTCTAAACCTCATCGAATTGACTGAAAACAATTATGTAATAGTTATTTGCAAGATTCTTATTTATTTGATACCCCAACAACAAAGACATACATATAATGAAATCGCAAGCAAAAGGCACACAAAATTTACAAAAGTCATAACAGTAATGAAAATTTAGCATATTACTTGGACGTATGCGATCAATTGAATTACGCTATCAGTAACGCTTTGGGAGATTACAATTCAAAAACTGAGAGCGAAATAAAGTCCTGTCCAAAGAACTTCTTTAATTACTTAAAAACTAAACTGAAATCTAATAACTTTCCATCAATTATGCATCTTGACGAAAACGCGGGGGATAGCTCGGAAAAGAACTGTAATCTTTTTGCAGATTTTTTCCAGGAAACCTATTCTACATTTTCTGAAAATGATCGTGACCGCGATTATTTTGCATTTTCCCAGACTTTTTAAATGATATTGGAGTGAATCAACTTCATGTCCATGACATTTTGCAGGCGTTCATCAACTTCATGTCCATGGAGTGAATCAACTTCATGTCCATGACATTTTGCAGGCCTTTCGTAGTTTAGATGCTTCGAAAGGTCCTGATGGAATCTCTCCTATATTTATGAAAACCCTAGCAGTGGAACTAAACACTCCATTATTTTGGCTATTTTAAAATATGTCACTAGAATCAGGAAAATTCCCAAATATATATAAAAACTCATTTTTGATATCCATTTTCAAATCTGGAAAAAAAAAATCAGACGTACGTAATTATCGTGGAATAGCCATTATCTCTTGCATTCCAAAACTGTTTGAGGCCATAGTAAACGAAAAATTATTCAAACAAGTAAAAAACTGAATAACAGACGCACACCATGGCTTCTTTAAAGGGCGTTCAAGTTCAACTAATCTTCTTGAATTTTTTGACTATACCCTGAATGCAATGGATAAAGGATACCATGTAGAAGCTCTTTATACTGACTTCAGTAAAGCATTTGATCGCATAGATATACTCATGCTTCTATTCAAATTGAAAAAAAAACTGGAATTGAGCCTGGAACTACTCAAATGGATTGAATCCTACTTAACTGATCGTCAATTGATTATAAAATTTAACAACAATAGATCAAAACCCATTCAAGCCACTTCCGGTGTCCCCCAGGGCTCTCATTTGGGGCCTCTATTATTTATTTTTGACAAACTTAAAGTGTTAATCTATGCAGATGACATGAAACTCTTTTTGGAAATAGGGAATAAAAATGACCTCAACATATTCCAGAACGAAATATGCACATTCTACGAATGGTGCAATAAAAGCCTATTGCAACTGAATGAAAAAAAAATGTAACCTTATATCATTCAGCAGAAAAAGAACAGCATCAAATCTCTCAATTACATTAGGAAACCAGGAACCAGGTTGTAGAAAAATGCGATAGAGTTAGGGATTCAGGAATTATCTTAGACTCCCAACTAACGTTCATCGACCACTACAACACCATTGTTCATAAAGCAAATAATATGATGGGTTTTATAAAACGTTTCTGCTATAACTTTCATGACCCATACACAATTAAAACATTATATATTGCTTATGTAAGGTCGATACTGGAATATTGCAGCATTGTATGGTCTCCATTTTCAATAACACACGAAGAAAGATTAGAATCAGTACAAAAACAATTCCTATTATTTGCTCTTCGTAAATTAGGTTGGACAACATTCCCACTTCCATCATATGAGGCACGCTGCAAGCTTATAAACATTCAATCTTTGAAAGAACGTCGTGAAACTGCAATGGTTTCATTTATTACCGATATAGTTTCGCAGCGTGTTGAATCAACAAAAATTTTATCGAAATTAAATTTCTACATACCATCTCGACAACTGCGTCATCGACATACATTTTTAATTAATCACTGCCGTACAAATTATGCAAAATTCGAGCCTCTCAATCAGATGATGGCCATCTTTAATCAACACTGCGAAACTATTGACTTTACAATGTCTCGGCAGAACCTAAAAAAATATTTTGTCACAATTCGAAACCTACACATCTAAATTTACATTAAATCGCAAAATTAAACACTACTTAACCAAACTGTTTTTATTTTTATACACTATAATACCGTATTTATAGCATTAAGAAAATAAAGAAAAACATGTATATTGTATATGTACTAGTCTACGTCGGTTGACGAAATAAATAAATAAATAAATAAATAAATAAAACTATAAAACGATATCGTATAGGCATGTAAAAACATTCTACTTAACAACTACTCGTGTTTCATCATCGTAGGTTTTTTTTTGTTTCGTCCATTCCGCATTCAACCCAAGAACATCTGAACCTTGAGGGCCAAAAGAGAAAGCTGAACTCACTATAAAGATCTGTCACCTTTTCAGGGCAGTGCACTCTAGGGTTTTTTTTTGTTCAATTTTACTTTCAGCTAATTGGAAATCTGCAGTAAAATTGCATCTCAAGGCAACAAGGAAAAATCCCTCAATGGGGGTTTTTAAAACTGAAATGATATGCACAAACAGCAAGCCAACCGGCGCAATAATGGAAGGTACCGCTCGAAAGAGCAACACGAACAGATGAAAGATTATAATTTTGCCTCAATAAATGAGCGCCGCCACGGCCGAACCTGAGGTATGGAAAACCAAACGAAAATCAGTAAAGTGAAAGGCTTTCACGGTGCGATAAATATGTGTGTTTCGGAAGTATGCGAGCATCGATAAAAGTGGAACGACCGGGCAGTCGATCTTTCAATTGTTGGGAAAAAAAGTTCGCAAATGGGCAGTTTTGCTAAAATTGAGCACAAATTCCAAACTGTGCTGATTTTTTCTTCGTACCCTACAATCTGGCAATTTAAGTATCCAGACACGTGATGTGCAGCAATCGGTTCACCTTTTGTCATGCTCTTTGCAATTTCAATACCGAAATCACGAGCAAGCAATAAACCGTTCTTCATCGACGCACAATTGCGATCCATCCTCACCCGCACACTTCACTCGTGGTACGTGTCCTCGACGGAAGCATCCTTTAGCCAAAATAAACTGACTGCGATGGTAGCGGCGACGGCGATCAACCGAAACCGCAACACATTGACCCAATTTGCGACACGACAAAGCCATCAACGACTCTTCTCCGTAGTCATTGGTCGATCTCATTGACTGAATTTGAATACTATCCAATATGCTCTCCTACGAACCGGCACGAGTGCATCATTCCTAGCATGAGTACCATCACTTGCCAGTCAATTTCCAAACCGGCTAACTGTTCGTCCCCAGATCTAGACCAAAACGCTGTCAGACGACGTTTTATGACCGACCGTAAGTTACGAAACCACCCGCAACTTCTTCACGACCCTCAACAAGCCCGGCTCAAACGACAGCGATTTTACACAATTGCGAGCGCGAATCTTAATTAGTGCTCTTAATTCCATCATCACACTGGACTGCTGCAGCAGCTCTATAGATACTAGGTGCTGCAATATGCTACTCACCATTTAGATTGTCGGTGGCGACGGTGGCATCTGGTGAAGATCGGCCATCCAGCTGCGATGCAATCGGCACCGTCGGAGTGGTCGTGCTGTTGGTGCTCCCTTTCACCGTTGGGGCTGCCGGCGTTGATGTCGTCACTGACACTACCGTGGTCGTGGACGTTCCGCCACGGCTAACATTTTGCACTTCGGTTTGTCGTGCCGACGACAAAGATCTTCGTTCACTTCCGCCCAACGGAGTTTCCTCACCGGCACCGGTAGTGACACTTCCGTCCGGCCCACCACCGTTCGATCGAACGGGATCGGCTAGTTTGCACGCGATGAGCACCACCAGCAGGATGATGCTCATCCGAGTGCCACCCATCATGCTTCTTCTGTGGGGATCGCTCAATCACTCGTCTCGAACCCAGGTTGCACAATTTTGATCACTGACACAATGACTGCCTATCGGCGTTAGTTTTACTCCACTTGTTCAAATTCACGGTCTTTGATTGGAAGCCACACTCGTTCGTCTACATTTTTAACACCTGTTGCCGATCAGTCGGTGGGTCGGAATTCACAAATCACCCGATCGATCCGGTGGTCCCTGGGATATTCTTACCGAACTGTTCCAACCACGCTAGGTTTGAAATATCTCCCGCACTCGGTAGGTTCATTGTCGTAGAGGTTGATACTTGAATAGTCGAAATTTTGGACAAGCTTTGTCACCTGGAATGAAAAGGAGATAGGAAAAAATATTAAAACCTACTTAACAAAAATTTTAACTTTGATGATTTTTGTTTCAAAATGCAAATTTAAAAGATGTATGAAAAATATTAATCATAAAAAGTAAGGCCGCGCACAATGTACCATTGCCATTAGACGATTTGGTACTTCTGCATTTATTAAGCGGAAAATAGTTTTTTTTTCCTTTGAAGTCCATAATCAAGAGTGAGATGAAAATACTACTGCCGTTTTTGGAACACAGATGTTTATTTTCATGATAGAATAAGAGGCAAAAGTTTTATTTTTCTTGATAAGGTGTAGAGTTGCACTTTTATGATATAGACCTGATTACAATCCAAATCCAATCCAAATCCATTTCAAATCCAATCCAAATTCAATCCAAATCCAATCTGTATCCACTCTGAATCCAATCTAAATACAATTCAAATATAATCAATCCAAATCCAATACTAATCCAATCCAAATTAAAATACAATCCAAATCCGAATACAATCCAAATCAAAATCCAACCCAAATCCAATCCAAATCCAATCCAAATCCAATCCAAATCCAATCCAAATCCAATCCAAATCCAATCCAAATCCAATCCAAATCCAATCCAAATCCAAATACAATCCAAATCCAATCCAAATCCAATCCAAATCCAATCCAAATCCAATCCAAATCAAATACAAATCCAATCCAAATCCAATCCAAATCCAATCCAAATCCATAATAAAAATGCAATCCAAATTCAATCCAAAACCAATCAAAATCCAATCCAAATCCAATCCAAATGCAATTCAAATCCAATTCAAATCCAATCCAAGTCTAATCCAATCAGTTCAAATCAAATCCAGTCCAGATCCAGTCAGGTCAGTCCAGATACAGATCCAGGTCCAGTCCAAGTCCAGTCTAAGTCCGGTCCAGAGTCAGGTCAGTCAAGTCACTCAGGTCAGTCCAGATCCAGGTCAAATCGATCCAGTCAGATCAGTCAGATCAGTCCAGATTCAGTCGGATCCAGTCCGGATCCAGTCTGATCGTTTCAGAGTCAGTCAGGTTCAGTCAAGTCCAGTCCAAGTCAATCCAGATCCAGTCCCAGATCCGGTTCAGGTCCAGTCCAGTCAGTCTAGAGTCAGTCCAGGTTCAGTCAGGCCCAGTCAGGCCCAGTCAGGCCAGTCCAGATCAGGTCAGATCAGTACAGGTCAGTCAGAGTCCAGTCAGTCGATCCGGTCAGTCAGTTCAAGTCGAGTCAGTTCCAAGTCAGTCAGATCCAGTCCAAGTCCAGTCCAGGTCGGTCCAAGGTCAGTCAGTCCAGTCAGATCAGTCCAGGTCCGGTCAGGTCCAGTCCAGATCGGTCCAAGATCCAGTCAGGTCAGTCAAGTCCAGTCTGGAGTCAGTCCAGTGCGGTTCAGAGTCAGTTCAGATCAGTCAGATCTGATCCAGATCGGTCAGATCAGTCCAGATCAGTTAAAGATCAGTGGAGTCAGTCTAAGTCAGTCAGTCAAGGTCAGGTTCAGGTCAGTCAGTTCAGGTCAGTCAGTTCAGGTCCAGTCAGGTCGGTCAGATCGGTCAGATCCAGTCCAGGTCAGTCAAGTCCAGTCCAGATCGATCAAGGTCAGTCCAGATCAGTCCAGATCCAGTCCAAGTCAGGTCCAGATCGGTCAGGTCAGTCCAGGTCCAGGTCCAAAGTCCAGTCCAGGATCAGTCAAGATCCAGTCCAGGTCCAGTCCAGGTCCAGTCAGGTCAGTCAAAGAATCAGTCAAGATCAGTCCAGATCGGTTCAAGTCGGTCCAGGTACGGTCAGTACTGGTCCAGGTCAGTCAAGGATGAGTTCAGTCCAGGTCAGTCCAGGTGGGTCCAGGTCGGTTCAGATCCAGTCCAGGTGCGGTTCAGGTCGGTTCCAGGTCCAGTCAGGAGTCTGATCCAGGTCAGGTCAGTCAGTCAGATCCAGTCAGGTCAGGTCCAGGTCAGTCCAGATCCAGTCCAGATCCAGTCCAGTCCAAGTCAGTCCAGATCCAGTCAGGTCCAGTCAAGGTCCAGTCCAGGTCCGTTTCCAGATCAGTCCAGATCCAGTCCAAGGTCCAGTCCAGGTTCAGTCAGATCCGGTCCAGGTCAGTCAGTCAGGTCCAGATCCAGGTCCAGGTCAGTCGGTCAGTCCAGGTCAGTCTGGGGTCCAGTCCAGATATAAGTCAGTCCAGGTCAGTCCAGATGAGTCCAGGTCAGTCCAGGTTCGGTCCAGATCCAGTCCAGATCGGTCAGGTCCAGTCAGTCAGTTCAGGTCAGTCCAGGTCGGTCCAGATCAGTCAGATCGGTCAGATCAGTCCAGGTCAGTCCAGAGTCAGTCCAGATCCCAGGCCAGATCCAGTCCAGTCCAGTCCAGGTCAGGTCAGGTCAGGTCAGGTCAGTCAGATCAGTCCAGATCCAGGTCCAGGTCAGTCCGGTCAAGATCCAGTCCAGTCGGTCAGGTCAGTCCAGTCGAATCAGTCCAGGTCAGTCCAGATCAGTCAGGTCAGTCAGATCGGTCAGGTCAGTCCAGGTCAGTCCAGATCAGTCCAGGTCAGTCCAGATCCAGTCCAGGTCAGTCCAGGTCCAGTCAAGTCAGTCCAGATCCAGTCCAGGTGCGGTTCAAGGTCGGTTCAGATCAGTCGGTCAGTCTGGTCAGATCGGTCCAGATCAGTCCAGGTCAGTCCAGATCGGTTAATCCGATCAGGTCAGGTCCAAGATCGGTCCAGTCAGTCAGATCCAGTTCAGAGTCCAGTCAGTTCAGGTCAGTCCAGATCGGTCAAGTCAGTCAGTCCAGGTCAGTCAGATCCAGGTCAGTCCAGATCCAGGTCCAGTCAGTCAGGTCAGATCAGTCCAGGTCCAGTCATCAGGTCAGATCCAGTCGGTCAGATCCAGTCCAGGTCAGTCCAGTCGATCAGATCAGTCAGGTCGGTCCAGATCCAGTCCAGTCGGTCCAGGTCAGTCAGGTCAGTCAGGTCGATCCAGTCAGGTCAGTCAGGTCCAGTCCAGATCAGTCCAGATCCAGTCCAGTCAGTCGATCGATTCAGTCCAAGTCCAGATCAGGTGGGGTCCAGATCCGGTTCAGGTCAGTCCAGGTCGGTTCAGGTCAGTTCAGAGTCAGTCCAAGATCTAGTCAGGTCGGTCCAGATCCAGTCCAGGTCAGTCCGATCAGTCCAGGTCAGTCAGTCGGTCCAGATCGGTCCAGATCCAGTCCAGGTCCGTTTCAGATCCAGTCAGGTCAGTCCAGGTCAGTCCAGTTCAGTCCAGATCCAGTCCAGTCAGTCCAGAGTCCAGTCCAGGTTCCAGTCGATCCAGTCAGGTCCAGTCCAGATCCAGTCCAGGTCAGTCCAGATCCAGTCCAGTCGATCCAGTCAGGTCAGTCCAGATCAGTCCTGGGTCAGTCCAGATTCAGTCAGTCGGTCAGTCAGGGTAAGTCCAGATCCAGTCCAGGTCCAGGTCAGTCCAGGTCAGTCAGGTCGAGTCCAGATCGAATTGATCCAGTCCAGGTCGGTCCAGATCGGTCAGGTCAGTCCAGATCCAGTCCAGGTCAGTCAGGAGTCAGTCCAGGTCAGTCCAGATCCAAGGTCCAGGTCAGTCCAGATCAGTCCAGATCAGGTCCAGGATAGATCCAGTCCAGAGTCCAGAGCCAGTCAGGTGATCCAGGTCGATCCCAGGTCAGGTCCGGTCAGTCGGTCCAGATCCAGTCAGGTCAGTCCAGGTCGGTCCAGGTCGAGTCCAGATCAGTCCAGGTCAGTTTCGGGTCAGGTCCTAGTCAGGTCCAGATCCAGTCAGGTCAGTCCAGATCAGTCCAGGTCTGATCCAGATCAGGTCCAGAGTCAGATCCAGATCGGTACAGGTCGATCGAGTCAAGGTCCAGTCAGGTCAAGATCCAGTCAGATCGAGTCGAGTCGCTTTCCAGATCGGCCCCAGGTTCAGTCCAGATCCAGATCCAGGTCCAGGTCAGTCAGGCCCAGTCCAGATCCAGGTCCAGAGTCCAGTCTGGAGTCAGTCCAAATCGATCGATCAGTCCCAGTCCGTTCAGATCCAGGTCGGTTCAGATCGGTTCAAGATCCAGGTCAGAGTCCAGATCCAGGTCCAGTCAGATCAGTCAAGTCCGTACCAGATCCAGTCGGTCAAGGTTCAGTCAGATCCAAATTCAGTCCAGGTCGTCAGTCAGAGTCAAGTCCAGATCAGGTCAGTCAGATCCAGTCCAGGTCAGTCAGGTCAGTCAGGTCCAGTCCAGATCCAGTCAAGTCAGATTCAGTCAGTCAGTCAGGTCCGGTCAGGTCAGTCCAGATGGGATCCGATCCGCTCGGTTTCCAAGTCGGTCAGTCAGTCGATCGAGTCCAGGTCGGTCCAGGTCAGTCAGGTCAGGTCAGTCCAGTCCAGGTCGAGTCAGGATCCAGGTCAGTCAGATCCAAGTCCAGGTCGATCAGGTCAGTCCAGTCAGTCAAGGTCAGTCCAGATCAGTCCAGAGTCCAGTCGATCCAGTCAGGTCAGTCAGATCCAGTCCAGATCAGTCAAATCGATCCAGGTCAGTCCAGGTCCAGTCAGTCAAGTCCAGTCCAGATCCAGTCCGATCAGTCCAATCCAGTCCAGATCCAGTCAAGATCAGATCCAGGTCCAGTCCAGTCAGTCCAGATCCAGTCAGGTCAGTCCAAGGTCCAGTCCAGATCCAGTCCAAGGTCAGTCCAAAGTCAGTCCAAATCGGTCAGATCAATCCAGGTCAGTCCAGATCCAGGTCCAGGTCAGTCCAGATCCCAGTCCAGTCAAGTCGGTCAGTCCAGTCCAGTCAGATCCAGTCAGTCAGATCCAGTCAGGTCGATCAGTCAGATCAGTCAGAGTCCAGTCAGTCAGGTCCAGTCCAGTCAGTCAAGTCCAGTCAGATCCAGTCCAGAGTCCCAGTCCAAGTCAGTACAGATCCAGTCCAGAGTCAGTCCAGAGTCAGTCAGATCCAGTTCGATCAGTCCCAGATCAGTCGATCCAGTCAGTCAAGGAGTCAGTCCAAGGTCAGTCCAGGTCAGTCCAGGTCAGATCCAGATCAGTCCAGGTCAGTCAAGGTCAGTCGATCCAGTCCGATCAGTCCAGTCGGTCCAGATCGGTCAGATCCAGTTCAGAGTCAGGTCAGGTCGATCAGGTCCAGATCCAGGTCAGAGTTGGAGTCAGTCCAGGTCCGTTCAGTCAGATCCAGTCCAGTCCAGTCCAGGTCAGTCCAGGTTCAGTCAGATCCAGTCAGATCAGGATCCAGTCCAGGTCAGTCCAAGATCAGTCCAGATCGGTCGAGTCAGGTCAGGTCAGGTCCAGGTCAGTCCAGATCCAGTCCAGATCAGGTCAGTCCAGGTCCAGTCAGATCGGTCAGATCAGTCAGATCGATCGGTCAGGTCCAGTCCAGGTCCAGTTCAGATTCGGTCCAGGTCCAGTCCAGGTCAGTCCAGATCCAGTCAGAGTCAGTCCAGTCCAGTCAAGTCAGTCGATCCAGTCCAGGTCCAGTCCAAGTCCAGTCCAGATCCGGTCCAGGTCAGGTTCCAGTCCAGGTCAGTTGATCAGTCCAGGTCCAGTCCAGGTCGTCAGATCCAGTCCAGGTCAGTCCAGATCCAGTTCAGATCGGTCAGGTCCAGATCGGTCCAGATCCAGTCAGATCAGTCCAGATCCAGTCCAGGTCAGTCCAGTCAGTCAGATCCAGTCCAGGTCAGTCCAGGTCAGTCGATCAGTCCAGTCAGGTCAGTCCAGGTCCAGTCCAGATCCAGTCAGGTCAGTCCAGATCCAGTCAAGATCCAGTCAGGTCAGTCCAGGTCCAGTCCAGGTCCAGTCCAGATCGGTCAGGTCAGGTCAGATCCAGTCCAGGTCAGTCCAGATCCAGTCCAGGTCAGTCCAAGATCAGTCCAAGTCAGTCCAGGTCCAGTCAGGTCCAGTCCAGGTCAGTCCAGATCCAGTCCGATCCAGTCCAGATCCCAGTCAAGATCCAGTCCAGGTCAGTCCTAAAAGTTTCCAGTCTCAGGTCGATCCAAGAGTCAATCCGTCCAGTCCAGTCAGGTCAATCGGAGTCAGATCCAGTCAATCAGTCCAAGTCGGTCAAATTCAGTCCAGATCAGTCCAGATCCAGTCCAGATCGGTCCAGGTCAGTCCAGATCCAGTCCAGATCCAGTCCAGTCAGTCCAGGTCAGTCCAGATCGGTCAGGTCAGTCCAGATCCAGTCCAGATCCAGTCCAGATCGGATCAGGTCAGATCCAGATCAGTCCAAGATCGGATCCAGTCCAGGTCAGTCCAGATCCAGTCAGGTCCAGTCCAGATCGGTCAGGTCAGATCCAGTCGATCGGTCAGATCCAGTCCAGATCCAGTCCAGGTCAGTCGATCAGAGTCCAGTCCAGATCCAGTCCAGATCGGTCCAGTCGGTCAGGTCAGTCGATCAGGTCCAGTCCAGGTCGAGTCCAGATCCAGTCAGGTCAGTCAGTCAGTCCAAGATCAGGTCCAGATCCAGGTCAGGTCCAGTCAAGTCCAGTCCAGATCCAGTCCAGGTCAGTCCAGATCAGTCCAGATCCAGTCGATCCAGTCAAGAGTCAGTCCAGATCCAGTCCAGATCCAGTCCAGGTCAGTCCAGATCCAGTCCAGATCCAGTCCAGGTCAGTCCAGTCAGATCAGTCCAGGTCAGTCAGGTCCAGGTCAGTCAAGTCCAGTCCAGATCGGTCAGTCCAGGTCAGATCAGTCAGATCAGTCCGATCCAGTCCAGGTCAGTCCAGGTCGATCCAAGTCAGTCAGGTCAGTCCAGATCCAGTCCAGGTCCAGTCCAGGTCAGTCCAGATCCAGTCAGGTCCAGTCCAGATCAGGTCAGATCCAGATCAGGTCAGGTCAGTCAGATCAATCCAGATCAGTCCAGGTCCAGATCAGTCCAGATCAGGTCCAGATCGGTCAGGTCGGTCCAGATCCAGTCCAGATCAGTCCAGATCCAGTCCAGGTCAGTCCAGGTCAGATCCCAGGTCCAGGTCAGTCAGTCAGAGTCCAGTCCAGATCAGTCCGATCCAGTCCAGATCGGTCAGAGTCTGGTCAGATCGGTCCAGATCCAGTCAGTCAGGTCAGTCCAGATCGGTCAAGTCGGTCAAGTCAGTCAGGTCAGGTCCAGTCCAGTCCAGATCAGATCCAGATCCAGTTCCCAGGTCAGTCCAGGTCAGTCCAGGTCAGTCCAGTCAGTCCAGATCCAGTCCAGGTCGGTCCAGGTTCGGTCAGGTCAGGTCAGTCAGATCCAGGTCCAGATCGGTCCAGGTCAGATCGGTCAATCAGTCAGAATCTGTCAGATCCAGTCAGGTCAGTCCAGTCCAGTCCAGATCCAGGTCAAATCCAGTCCAGATCCAAGTCAGTCCAAGATCAGTCCCAGATCCAGTCGATCCAGTCCAGATCAGTCCAGATCCAGTCCAGGTCGGTCCAATCAGATCCAGTCAAGTCAGATCCAGGTCTAATCAGTCAGTCAAATCAGTCCAAGGTCAGATCCAGTCAGTCAGATCCGGTCAGATCCGTTCAGATCCAGTCAAGATCAGTCAAAGTCTGGTCCAGATCCAGTCCAGAGTCCAGTCCAGATCCAATTCAGATCCAGTCGGATCCAGTCGGATCCAGTCCAAGATCAATCGATCCTGTCAAATCCAGATCCAGTCCAGATCCAATCCAGTCAATTGATCAAGTCAGTCCAGGTCAAGTCCAGTCAGTCAAATTCAGTCAGTCAAGATCAGTCAAATCAATCCAGTCCAGGTCCAGGTCAAGGTCCAGGTCAGGTCAGTCCAGATCAGTCAAATCGGTCCAGGTTCAATCCGTCGGTCAAGTCCATTCAGATTCAGTCCAATCCAGTCAGATCCAGTCAGTCCAGTCAGGTCAGTCAAATCGGTCAAAGTCCAGTCCAGTCAGTCCAGATCCAGTCCAGATCAGTCAGATCAGTTCAGATCAGTCCAGGTCAGTCCAGATCCAGTCCAGATCAAATCCAATCAGGTCAGTCCAGATCAGATCAGATTCAGATCGGGAGTCAAGTCCAGTCCAGATCCAGTCCAATCGGTCAAATCCAGTCAGATCAGGTCAGTCCAGATCAGGTCAGTCCAGGTCCAGTCCAGGTCAGTCCAGATCCAGTCAGGTCAGTCCAAATCAGTCCAATCAGATCCAGTCCAGGTCAGTCAAATCCAGTTCAGATCCAGGTCAATCAGATCCAGTCCAGGTCAGTCAGGTCAGTCCAGATCCAGTCGGTCAGGTCCAGTCCAGTCCAGATCCAGTCAGATCCAGTCAGATCGGTCAGATCGATCCAGGTCCAGTCAAGGTCCAGTCAGTCAGGTCAGATCAAATCAGTCCAGTCAGTCCAGTCCAGTCAGGTCAGAGTCCAGTCCCAGATCCAGTCAGTCAGATCCAGTCAGGTCAGATCCAGTCCAGATCAGTCCAGTCAGTCGATCAGGTCCAGTCAGGTCCAGATCCAGTCAGTCAAGATCCAGTCAGATCAGTCCAGATCAGTCCAGATCAGTCAGGTCAGTCAGATCAGTCCAGGTCCGGTCAAGATCCAGTCCAGATCAGTCCAGATCAGTCCAGATCCAGTCCAAGTCCAGTCCAGATCAGTCAGGTCCAGTCCAGTCAGTCCAAGATCCAGGTCAGATCAGTCCAGGTCAGTCCAGAGTCAGTCCAGATCCAGTCAGGTCAGTCCAGGTCCAGTCAGATCCAGGTCAGTCCAGATCCAGTCAGTCCAGATCAGGTCGATCAGTCCAGATCCAGTCCAGGTCAGTCCGGTCCAGTCCAGATCGATCCAGATCCAGTCAGGTCAGTCCAGATCCGGTCAGTCCAGATCAGTCCAGGTCGGTCCAGATCCAGATCTAGTCCAGATCAGATCCAGGTCAGTCCAGATCCAGTCAGATCTGATCCAGGTTCAGTCAGATCCAGTCCAGCTCAGTTCAAGTCCAGTCCAGATCCAGTCCAGGTTTAGTCCAGATCAGTCCAGGTCACTCTGGAGTTCGGTCAGTCAGATCAGTCCGGATCCAGTCCAGGTCCAGTCCTGATCCAGTCCGATCCAGTCAGGTCAGTCTAAGTCCAGTCTGGAGTCAGTCTAAGTCAGTCCAGATCCAGTCTAAAGATCGGTCCAGATCGGTTCAGATCGGTCCAGGTACAGTCCGGATCGGTCCAGATCCATCAGGGCCATCCAGTCCAGTCGGTCAGATCGGTCAAGATCAGTCAGATCCAGTCCAGATCAGGTCAGATCAGTCAAGATCAAGGTTGATCCAGTCCAGATCAGTCAGGTCAGTCAAGTCCAGTCAGATCCAGATCCAGTCTAGAGTCAGTCTAGAGTCGATCTAAAGATCAGTCCAGATCCAGTTCGATCCAGTCCAGATACAGTCAGATCCAGTCCAGATCACTCCCAAGACCACTCCAGATCCAGTCCAGATCCAGTCCAGATCCAGTCGATCCAGTCCAGATCCAGTCCAGGATTCGGTCCAGGTCGAATCCAGATCGGTCCAAGGTCAGTCAGATCCAGTCAGGTCTAGATCCAGGTCAGTCCAGGTCCAGTCCAGATCAGTCCAGGTCTCAGTCCAAGTCAGTCCAGATCCAGTCCAAGGTCGGTCAGTCCAGATCCGGTCCAGGTCAGTCCAAGTCAGTCCAGATCAGTCCAGGTCAGTCCAGATCCAGTCCAGATCGATCCAGATCCAGTCCAGTCAGATCCAGTCAGATCAGTCCAGATCCAGTCCAGGTCAGTCCAGATCCAGTCCAGGTCGGTCCAGATCAGTCCAGATCCAGTCGGTCAGTCCAGTCGATCAGTCCAGATCCAGTCAGATCAGTCAAGTCAGTCCAGATCAGTCCAGATCCAGTCCAGGTCAGTCCAGGTCAGTCCAGGTCCAGTCTGTCCAGATCCTGTCCAGATCCTGTCCAGATCCAGTCCAGATCCAGTCCAGGTCAGTCCAGGTCAGTTCAGGTCAGTCAGATACCAGAGTCCAGGTGCAGATCAGGTACAGGTCCAGGTACGATTACCAGGTCCAGGTCAGTCAGTCCAGTCCAAGATCCAGGTCGATCAGAATCAGTCAAGAGTCAGTTCCAGATCAGTCCAGATCCAGTCCAGGTCAGATCAGTCCAGATCCAGTCAGAGTCCAGTCAGGCCCAGTCCAGATCGGTCAGGTCCAGTCAGGCCCAGTCAGGTCAGGTCAAGGTCCAGATCCAGTCAGGAGTCCAGTCCAGTCTTAGTCGATACCAGATCCAGTCCAGATCCAGTCAAGATCAGTCAGATCCAGTTCAGGTCCAGTCCAGGTCCAGTCCAGATCAGGTCCAGATACAGTCCAGATCAGTCCAGATCCACTCCAGGTCACTCCAAATCCAGTCCAAATCAGTCCAGGCCCAGTCCAAATCCAATCCAAATCCAATCCAAATCCTATCCAAATCCAATCCAAATCCAATCCAAATCCAATTCAAATCCAATCCAAATCCAATTCCAATCCAATTCCAATCCAAATCCAATCCAAATAAAATCCAAATCCAATCCAAATTCAATCCAAATCCAATCCAAATCCAATCCAAATCCAATCCAAATCCAATCCAAATCCAATTCAAATCCAATCCAAATCCAATCCAAATCCAATCCAAATCTAAATCCAATTCAAATCCAATCCAATCCAATCCAAATCCTTTGAAAATGTTTGGTTCCATCAAAGTTAATTGCCTATTTTCCGGGTATGAGACCACCCGACTTGGATATTAATTTACAATGCTCTGAAAACTCAGATGTGAATATGTACAAGCGTCCAATTTGGGAATCTTGGGCTTATTCAGTAGCCGCTAAGTTGCGAAGACCGACAGAGGTCCTTCGTAGCTTAGTTGGTTAAAGCACCAGTCTAGCCTACTGAGGGTCTTGGATTCGAATCCCATTGAAGGAAAATAGTTACCTTCAATACATTTTGCAAATCATAATCTTCCACATGATAAACATATTCACATCTGAGTTTTCAGAAGAAAACTTTTATTTCTTTATGCAGATTTTATTTTGCTGTCAATTATTGTTCTCGTAATCCCGTATGGGACGAGTATCCGTGAGTTCAATCGACGGCCGATTGAACTCACGGATACTCTTCCCATACGGGATTACAAAATCATTAATTGGCGGCAAAATAAAATTTCCATGAAGAAATAAAAATTTTCCATAAAAAATTTGGAAACTGCCAATCAAGAAATCAGGGTATGAGCAATAAATAAATATAAAATTTTCACAAATAATGCAACAGTTCCATAAACAATTAGGAATTTTCTACAAAACTAAAATAAATGAGCACTTTTAAAAGCAAAAATAACGGCAGGATTTGACAGTTAGCTCACATATTCTCTGTCAAATCCTTCCGTTACTGTCGCCGCACCGTTCTATTGTATTCGAGGCTTAAAATTACCAAAAGTATTTTCAGCAATAAAGAAATGATGGAGATCCTGAATATAGTTTTATATTTTCTGGGTCAATAAACTATTGCTCTATTATGGCAAATTAATGCTAAGCGGTTTAATCCTACTTTCTACAGTTCACACGAGTCCGCTACACAAATGCAGACATTCAGTTTGTGACTACACCGTTTATCGGTAAAAACATCCCAATCAATCGCGATTCAACTTCGTCATCCAACCATTTCGATGCAGGTTAACAACAGATTTTGGCCTGACATCCGTTGTTGTTTGTTTTGTGATTTACTTTTTCGGACGCAGCAACATTATGCAACCGTACCGAAACAGCGGTTATGCGGAACCCCCTCAACTAGGATGAATGAAAGGACGGTTAGCGCGCGCAATAATTGGTCATCACACTTTGCCAGCCGGTTGGACTAGGGTTTGGTGGTTCCATCGTCAATGAAGTCGTCCGAGGTATTAGGAAATACCGCGTTCAGGTGGAATAACTTTTTTTTCGCCGGCTGTGGCTTCGAGACACAATCAACACAGACAGTCGGTGCGCGCGTAAACACAGCACAGGAGACTTTGACCAACCAACCGATAATCGACGATGCGGTACGAGCATGGCTTACGTATTAACCTGTTTGCTAATTTGAATCGAAGACGATGGCGATGACTAGCACCTCGATTCTACGATACCGGAGACGACCAACAGCGCTGAAATTCGACGGGAGTGTGAGTCTGTTTTGTTGGTTGAAACTCGCTTTTGGCAAAACTTTGCGCAATCAAATTAGTTACGCGGTGGGGTTTATTGTCCCAGAGGCAATTAGGAACAGGTGGATGGATTGATTGGGTGCTACCAACTTTGCATGGAAATGGCACTTCGCAACGAAAAAGGCTTGCCGGTGGGAAGATGATTGAATGATGTTGATTGCTGGATTCGATTTTTGATGATAGATTCAAATCAAACACGATTCAACATTTCGATAAGAGCGATATACGCAATATTTCTTGAGTATGTAGTGCTATTCATATAACTGGAAGCTACGATCATGAGACTTTTTCCAAACGGGCTTTCTAGGTCTACAAATACCCGCATATAGACAATCAATTCGATCGCAGATTCATTTTATGCGTATTGCGTCACAACGATGCAAAATTTAACATTCTCTTTTCAAATGACGGGACATACCCACGCATGAAGTCACGAACATGTCCGATGGTTGATTTGCAATTCCAAGAGTCCCTGTAAAGCCGAAAACGTAAATCTGCATCTGACATTCTCGCTCGAGCCTCAGAAGAACTAGATTCGATACAATCAATCACTCCATAATTAATGGACCGATTTCCAAGTACAGACTCTGCCAACTATCTTCGAAATATCCTCCTATTCTGTAAGCCACACACATAGAAACAATGCGCCCGCATGTCCAACTGCACCGTCCCATCGCCGTCGGTGGATTAGTTCTACTTTTAACAATCCAAGACATTTCGTCACGAAGACGGCGACGAAGGAAGACAGCAGCGACACCGAGGCAGAGCGTCTCGAACAAACGACACGGTCAATAAATCTTCTCCGGGGCCATTTGTTCGTTTCGCGATTGACCATGAGGAATGACCGCACGTTCGAGCCCCCTTCCGATCGCCTTTCCGTACAGAAGGGAGCTCTGTATGCAGATCGATTCGGTGCCGTTGGCTATTGTTGACTGCCGACGAGTCAGCGGATTAGATTTGTGGTGAGGTAGCAGAAAATGGGAACAAAATAAATGGATATGTGAAGTTTGCATTCATTAATAATTGTATCAAATGGAAAATATCGGAGAAATAATGAAAATTATAGTAAGGTTCGATAATTACACATTAAACTTCCTTAATTAATGAGAAAATCCCTAATATGAGATAAGATAAACAGAACGGAAATTTCAATTTGAAAAATTCGAATTCGATTAAATTATGAATATATTTTATATATTTATATTATCAGTTCTCTACTCCTCAGGGCTAATGTTTCAAGCTTGTAGGTTGTCCTCTTCTTTACTATGGAAGAATTTTTAACCGACAGACCCAACTGTGAATGACTAATTTTAAGATCCGCTATAGTTGAATGCGGATCGCAACCGATCGACGTGATTGATGTGGTAGCCCGTCCGCCGCACTGTGTGTGCCTCTGCTGAATGCAATTGTGCAACCCGCCGGCTGGGGGTAAGTTCCTTGAACTCAGTCCCAGCTCGATGGCAGCCAATCTGTTGACTGCTGGCGGGGGAGCATGGAATAGATTGTTACTGTTGTTACGGATAAAAATCATAATTATTCCATTTCTTGAAAGTAAACCTGATGGTTCGATTCTGGGACAGTATAATACATATATCGAAAATAAAACTTAAAATTTGAAAAGTATAATACTTAAAACAATCATGATGGAGCCGCTGAACAATGAGACAAATTTAAAGAATCTTACTTTGCGAATTTCTTCAAGGAAAACTTCATGCATTGATCATTAAAATCTTTCATGAACTCCTTCGCATATCTCCACAAAAATCCATTGTGAAGTCTTCGTGAAAGAGGAATTTCCCGGAGCAGTTTCTTGAGGAATTTTCTAGAGTAATTTCCAGGGAAACATATCGAGTTATTTCTAGAAGAGTTCTTGAAAGAATTTTCGCGGACATTCTTGTTGGTATTTTTGAGAGAATTCTTGGAGAATTGACCTTTCCCGTCAAAAAAAAATAATTTGCTTGATCGATTCTTTGGGAAAATTGACCTTAAATAAGCCAAAGAATCGACTGAGACAATAAAAAGAGATACAATTTTTTACGGGAAAGGTCAATTAAAAAAAAGTCTCAGAAGAAAAAGCGGGAGAATTTCCGGAGTAATTTCCTTATGATATGTCTTGATTCTTGGAGGAATTCTTGAAGGATTTCTTGGAACAAATTTTGGAACAGTTCCTAAAAAAATTTCCGGAGAATAAATTTCCAAAAGAATTTATTTGAAAACGACTATCCGGGAGAATCCTTGAAGGACTTTCGGAGTAGGAATTTCTTTGATTCTTGGAGGAATTCGTGAAGGATTTCTTGGAAAAAACAGTTCCTAAACAAATTTCCGGAGAATAAATTTCCAAAAGAATTTATTTGAAAACGACTTTCCGGGAGAATCCTCGAAGGACTTTCGGAGTAGGAATTTCCGGGTTAATTTCTGGAAGAATTCCAAGAAGAATACGCGTAAGATCCAGATTTCGCAATTTAGTTTCCATTAGAATTTCTTCAAGAATTTCTGGACAATTTCCTAGAAGAATTCACGAGAGGTGGGCTTAGTGGAATTCCATGTCCTGTAATGTCTGTATAGTTTGCGAAGTAATTTATAAAGTATTATTGGATGAGTTTTTGAATTAAATCCTGAGAGAATTCCAAGAGAAATTCTATGGGTAACAATTTAAGAAGTTACAGGACTTTTCGGAAATTTCCTGAGCAAACTTCCTAAAGCATTCATATAGAATAAGAATTTTTGAAGGAATTACAGAAGAATTCCTGGAGACACTTCCAAAGAAATTCTTGAAGGAACTTTTGCAGGAGCTTCCGGAGGAATTCCTAGAGGAACTACCGGAGTTATTCTTGAAGGAACTTCCGGGGGAATACCTGGAGGAACTTCCGGAGGAATACCTGGAGGAACTTCCGGGGCAATTCCTGAGGGAACTTCCGGAGGAATTCCTGGTGGAGCTCCCGGAGGAATTCCTGGAGGAGCTTCCGGAGGAATCCCTGGAGGAGCTTCTGGAAGAATTCCTGGACGGACTTTCGGAAGAATCCCTAGAGGCACTTCCAGAGGAATCCCTGGGAAACTTCCGGAGGAATTCCTGGAGGAACATCCGGAAAAAATCCTGGAGTAACTTCCGGAGGAACTTCCAGAGAAATTCCTGGAGGAACTTCCAGACGAACTCCTTGAGGAACTTCCGGACGAATTCCTGGAGAATCTTCCAGAGAAATTCCTGGACCAACTTCCGGAGAAATTCCTGGAGGAACTTCCGGAGGAATCCCAGGAAGAACTTCTGGAGGAATTCCTGGAGGAACTTCCGGAGGAACTACCCTACCATTCTAACAACGAAACAAGTTTCAAATCCTTGAAAAAGGTAAAATAAATTACCGAAACCGTCGGATGCAACGGCCGAAAACGACTTGATTTTCAAATAAGTTTTCCACAGTCGCCAAGAGTTATTTCGTTATTCCGGAGGAACTGTTGGAGGAATTCCAGGAGGAACTTCCGAAGGAACTGGTGGAGGAATTCCTGGAAGAACATCCGGAGAAATTCTTGGAGGAACTTCCGGAGAAATTTCTGGAGGTACTTCTGCAGGAATTCCTTTGGGAACTTCCGGAAGAATTCCTGGAGGAACTTCCGGAGGAATTCCTGGAGATACTTCTGGAGGAATTCCTGGAGGTACTTCTGGAAGAATTCCTGGAGGTGCTTCCAGAGAAATTCTTAAGGGAACTTCTGGAAGAAGTCCTGGAGCAACTTACAGAGAAATTCTTGGACTAACTTTCGGAACGACCGGAGGAATTTTTGGAGGGACTTCCGGAGAAATTCCTGGAGGTACTTCTGGAGGAATTCCTGGAGGTATTTCTGAAGGAATTCCTTGAGGTATTTCTGGAGGAATTCCTGGAGGTATTCCAGAGAAATTCCTGAGGGAACTTCCGGAAGAACTCCTGGAGGAACTTACAGAGAAATATATGTGAGGGAATAATCGGATCGTTTATTGTTTTGCAAAATCTGATTAAATTGATCACAATTGAATATCTTAAAGATAAATCGTCTAGCTCAAACCTTTGTAGGGGTATATGGCGGGAAAAAAAGAAAAAAAATTCCTGGACCAACTTCCGGAGAAATTCCTGGAGGAACTTCCGGAAAAACCCCTGTAGGAACTTCCGAAGGAACTGTTGGAGGAATTCCTGGAAGAACATCCGGATAAATTCCTGGAGATACTTCTGGAGGAATTCGTGGAGTCACTTCCAGAGAGATTCCTGAGGGAACTTCTGGAAGAATTACTGGAAGAGCTTACAGAGAAATTCCTGGAGGATCATCCGAGGGAATTCCTGGAAGATCTTTCGGAAGAATTCCTGGATGAACTTCCGAACGAATTCTTGGAGGAACTTTCGGAAAAATTCTTCCAGAGAAATTCCTGGACTAAATTCCTGAGAAATTCCTGGACTAAATTCCTGAGAAATTCCTGCAAGAACTTTCGGAGGAATTCCAGGAGGAACTTCCGGAAGAATTCGTGGAGGAACTTCCGAAGGAACTGTTAGAGGAATTCCTGGAAGAACATCCGGAAAAATTCTTGGAGGAACTTCCGGAGGAATTCCTAGAGGTATTTCGGCAGGAATCCCTGGAGAAATTCCTGGACTAACTTCCGGAACATCTCGAGGAATTCCTGGAGGAACTTCCGGAAGAGTTCCTTGAGATACTTCTGGAGGAATTCCCGGAGGTACTTCTGGAGGAATTCCTGGAGAAACTTCCGGAGAAATTCCTGAGGGAATTTCCGGAAGAATTCTTGCAGGAACTTCCAGAGAAATTCCTAGACTAAATATGGGAGAAATTTCTGAAGGAACTTCTGGAGGAATACCTTGAGGATCATCCGAAGGAGTTCCTGGAAGAACTTTAGGAGCAATTCTTGTAGCAGCTTTCAGAGCACTTCCTGGAGGAATTTACAGAAGAATTTGTGGAAGAATTTTTAATTCATGATGCTTGCTGCGGCAGTAATCCTTGATACCAATGCACGATGGGTCCCGCCGGGAAATTAGGAGAAAAAAAAAGTTTCACATCGAAGATGATATTTTAGGAACAACGTGTCTTCAGCAAAGTCAAAGCTTATCATTTAAGCTTTACATATTTTAAAGTTTGTTGCAATAGGGTAGTCCCACTGCTAGAGAGTTGTTTGAGAGTTCTAGAAAGTTGTTCCTTATTTAATTTTGAGGCACTTTGTTGAAAAAAAAAACATTATTGTACGTCGTTTGTATCATTATTTATGATAATAATAATGTTAGGGTGACCCTAAAAATCAATATTTTGATTGTAATTTTTTAGTTTTATTTTTTATCGAAGTGAAGATGCCACAAAGTTTTAAAGCATGAAAAATACACGATTTAGTTGCATAACCGAGTGAATACGTTGGTGGATTGCAGAGATAGGATAAAGGATGTATTTTGGACCACCCTTACGGGGGCTCTTATTTTGGACCACTAAGAGGAATTGGCACTCAGTGGTCCAAAATACCTGCCTTATCCTATCACTTCTTCTTCTTCTTATTGGCATTACATCCCCACACTGGGACAGAGCCGCCTCGCAGCTTAGTGTTCATTAAGCACTTCCACAGTTATTAACTGCGAGGTTTCTAAGCCAGGTTACCATTTTTGCATTCGCATATCATGAGGCTAACACGATGATACTTTTATGCCCAGGGAAGTCGAGACAATTTCCAATCCGAAAATTTCCTAAACCGGCACCGGGAAGCGAACCCAGCCACCCTCAGCATGCTTTGTAGCCACGCGTCTTACCGCACGGCTAAGGAGAGCCCCTTATCCTATCACTGTTTTTGTTGAAAAAAAATCGCCATTTTCAAATGCCTGTATTTTTGAATGGGGGAGAAAAGAGGATCCTTTTCCCCCTGAGTTAGACAAAATAAGGGCTAAGGATTTCTCTGCATTTTTTTGGAACTGGGAAATTTGGGGTTTTTCATCATCTAAAAAGAATTACTTTTTGTACGAGGATATCAAAATTATCAGTTCTAAAAGTGATTCCGAAAATTCCGCCCAATTCGTCAAAAAAAAGTGTATACTAATCGGGTGTGCACAGCTGCCGCCGTCGATATTTTTGAAACAGCGTCGTTGTCATTATTTTCCGAAAATATTCAATTGCCTGTAATTGCTGGGCTTATTAAAATTCGAGAAAAATTCAGCAAACTTTGAGATTTCGAAGAGAGATCCATTAAACGAAAGAGAACTTGGAGACCTTTCGGAAGGTTTCTTTAACACAACAGACTTTTTTGCTTTGCTTTTTTCCGGAATCCTATGACATTTCCTTCCTTTAAGATGCGCGGCCACAAAGCAGGACCATGCTGAAGTTGAATGGTTTCGATTCGCCGTCCGGCCTAGACATTTTTTATGTTGAAAATTTTCTAGACTTTCCTGGGCATAAAAGTATCATCGTGTTAGCCTCATGATATACAACTCAATAATGGAAACTCGGCTTAGAAATCTCGCAGTTTACAACTGTGGAAGGGCTCATGAACAGTAAACTGTGAGGCGACAATGTCCCAGAAGGGCGTGTAATGCCAATAATAATAATAAGAAGACGACATTTCTACATTTTTTATGTCATAAGGGCTGAGCGTCGATAACTATCATTTGTAATACTTATTCAAGTCGTCTATAGATGTGTTGAGAGAGCCAACAAAGGCCAATAAAGCGAAAATATTAGCTTTCTGTGTCTTGACTGTAAAATAAAAAAAAATATTAAAAAAAATCGCCCTTGACGTGTTACAAATGCTGGAAACTCGAATGACAATATTGTAAGTCCTTTTTTTACTATCATTTATTTGGAAGACTTATTTGCCGGAAAGCATTACTCATGTTTTTCAATACAGTTTTTCTTGATTCTTAATTACACATCAATGTTAGTTTTGGGGATCCGAAAGACTCGTGGTTTGGTCGAGGTTAGGGAAAACAATAATACAGTACAAAAGGAAGGGAATTTAGGGTGCTTAATTTAAATTACAATGCTGATGTCCACATCGTTGACATCCTTGGCTATGCTTCATATCTGTAACGAGAGGAAGACATACGAATGGGGTTCAACGGTAGACATCAAGAGGAAGACATTCTTGAGGGATTACAACAGCGAAAGGGATGGGTTGGCGACGGACAGTCTAACATCAGCAACTTTCAAAATTTGGTGAACAAGACATGTATTCGAGATAAAGACCCGGGAAAATATTATAAGCGAATGAAAATCCTTTTACTAATAAAATGGAGACATGAAGAAATGCGGCATTATCTAAAGTTACAGATTACATATTAGCTGTCTTACTTACTTACTTCTATTTTTTACGATTATATAAATTAAATTAATATAATCGTAAAAAAAGAAGTAAATACTCCACCAGTAGGTGAATACCCTAAAACAGAAACGTGACAATAAAGGTTTCTGCAAAAGGTAGAAATCAACGCTGTATCAGACAAAGGCAAAGGGCAACAACGCACCACACCAGAACCAGACAAAATTTTGCTCGTGACAGTCACATGCCATTCGTTTCGTATCAGGTGCAAGAAGCGTTCATGTGGGTATGCAGCGCAAACCTTTATTGTTGTTTGCGAATCCACGGATGGTGCCATTTGCATTGTTCATTTGTCTTGCTTAGCACGGCGAGGGTGACGTGAAATTTGCGAAACTGAAAATGCTAAAGAGTTGCAACCTACTTGCTGTAACTTGAACGGACCCACACCCGACCCGACGCATTTGCGTCGGTGTGGTGCCGTGAGCGCGGGGTGATTTTGTGGGGAGGAATGGTACCTGAAAGAGGCCGACCGACTTCATTCATTGTTGGCGAAGCATTGCAACGCCACTTGGTCTGGCCGAACTGTCCGATAGCGCTGTACGTACGTACATGCGTACTGATTGAATTGAGGTTCAGCACCTTAAGATACCCCAAGAAAACGCAACGAAAAAGCAATAATTTTGACGCGAAGAATTATGGACACCTCATGCTTGGCAGGATGATGATGATGGTAGCGTCGCACCGCTCCATCACCGGACGACGAATACGACGACATTAAACGACGTTGTCATTTGTGGGTTAAATACGTGAACCTTTTCAGCAAGCATGTACCGCGGAGACCGACATGTTCCAAAGCACTTATTCGGGGCATTTCGATGGCGGGCAAGTTCACATCAGCAAAAGTAGTGCGAAGTACGATTGCGTAGGTATGGCTGCGGGTTTTGTTTCGCTTCGGGCGCGGATCGTTGGAAAGGAATCCCAGCTGACAGCGACAAATTGGCACATAGAGGTCGTAGACGATGATGTCTCCATTAATGAGAATATGCGATGCTGAAAGTTGTACAGTTTTTAGTATCGCAGCATCCAAAAAAGCATCTACTATTTGGTTAGGCAATGCAGATTTGTGCTGACAAAAATCTTTTTTTTTTTTCAAATGATTTAGTATTGTTGTATACTTTGGAAGTTTGTTTGTTTTACTTTATTATAATTTATTGTCAATCGAAACAGGTTAATAATCAATATTTTGCGGTGATTTTTCAGCACACCCAACCAACAACTTTCAGATTTTCTAACAATTCTGTATAAAAACCTACCAAAACCTGTATAAGAACAAAAAATGTAAGCTCACAAACAAATATTGTGATAAAAGCTTGCAAAGTTATAAAGTTTTGTACAATTTGTGTACGAAACTGCATTTTTGCATATTCCCAGTTTTTATACAGGTTTTGGTAGGTTCTTATACAGAATTGTTAGACAATTTGGCATTTACCGGTTGGGTGTATAAACTGGACATATTACTGAAAATTTGTAAAAATTCTAATTACTTTGAAGTCACCGACTCACATCAATGTACGCAATTTGCACCATTATATAACATAAATTAACAAAACCTTGATTTTCAATTAACTAAAAATGATCCTTTTTGTGCAGTTGAGTAATCCACCACGGTATACACGCCTGAGTAGCGTAATAAATGTGCTTCGTAGAATTAACCGTCCGTGGTTTTACCAAAAACAAAAACACAATAAAGAACATTTGAACCGAACTTGAATGAAATCTTGAAACCAATCACCATCAATCGCGATTCGATCGGCTTGGCGGGTAGCTAGTTCTCATTTTCCGTTCCACTCCGCGGCGGCAAGACGCGGGCGGTGGTGGCAGAAAGCCTCAGAATTCAAGTTCAATTTTTCGACGATTCCATTTCCATCCGTCCGGCCAAGATCAATCAATCGGTACACGGGGCGCCTTTAATGACATTGAAAAGCACCCCTGCCTGCGCCGGTTAATTGGGCCTCCCCCATCGTCGTCGCCCCAATCAAGATTTCGAAACTTGTGGAAAGCATCACATTAGCTGGCCCCTCGACAGTGTGCGGCAGATTGCTGCACATCGCGTTCGCTCGGATTGATGGGTTGAGGATGCGGCATGATGCGGAGAAAATTTGAATTCATTAAAATGTATTGAGATGTAGTGTGCGTTTTGTGATAATTGAAGTTTTACAATACTATACTAACAATGTATGTTGATCATGACTTTCATGGAAAAATCATAAAATTTTAGAGCTTCAAGTGCTCCAACATAATAGACATTTGTGAAAACTTGGTATTGGTACACCCAACCAGCTGATGTCAGATTTTTTTACAATCTCTATATAGCAATTCTCTGTAAAATTGAAGGTAGAATTATTTTCGTATTTTTCGTTTTCCCTGAAATTAAGCATATACATTTTTTATGATCAAAAAACATAATTCGTATCATTGGTTTTCCGTTCCCAAGTAGCATAATTTAGATTGATTTGGTTGCAGCAACTTATTTATGACTGTATTTGATTGTACATAGGATACAAGAATTCTTTTATGACAAGTGTGCTGCTTGGGTTATGATTCTAGCCCCACTTTTGACAAGGGCCTAACCAAAAAACACCGTGGACATATTCAAACTAGACCTGTGCGCCGCCACGCCACGCCGCCGTCGCCGCTGATTTTCTCACGCCACCGAATTTATTTTTTTCCTACGCCGATGGCTTTTGAAGGACTATTAAACCAGTAGTTTCATGGGTTTTATATATATTTTTTATAGGAGCATCTTTACTGGAGCGTTCATCCTATCGGAAATACATATTTTCATTTAAGTTCACATTACATTTATCTATTTCCAAGTAGGGGAACGGTTCGGCACTTCATCTCATATCTCCTATTTCCATCCCATCAAAAACAAAGCAATGAAAAGGAATTTTTTTATGATTTTTGCCTTTCTCGTATACTAAGTATACGTAAAGGCTATATGATCACTCCAAAACCAAACTTTTGATAGAAGGCTCGGAGACCCATAGTGTTATATACCAATCGACTCAGCTCGACGAATTGAGGTGATGTCTGTTTGTGTGTATGTATGTGTGTGTGTATGTGTGTATGTGTACAAAATTTTGTAGACACACTTTTTGGAACTTAGCATTGGCCGAATTACTCGCAACAAGTTCCATTCGACTGAGAATCCTGTCCCATTGTTTGCTATTGAAAATTGGCCAAATTGGACTATGGGATCAGAAGTTATGGCCAAAATACTATTTTCTATGCGCAAAACATGCTAAATCATATTTTTTAGTTTTTTTTTGCACGAGAAAGGCACCAACACCGCTAGGTGGATTAATCAGGGTTTTTTCACAAGTGAGCACCCGTGTTAGCAAAAAGAAGCGACGAGATTGGTGCTGTATTTCTTTGTTTGGCGATGAGATGAATATATGTACAGTGAGCTGGAAAACGGAACAGTTCCCCTATGCCGAAATTATGTATCTCGTTTTATTGTCTCAGTCGACTTTTTGGCTTATTAACTTTCCAAAAGAACCGATATTTTTTGAAGCCTCTAACTATTTTTAAAATCGAAAACAAAAACCGAAAAAATGCTGCACGTTTGAACCGGCCTAAAAAAATTCAGCCAATGTTCGTTCAAAAACGGCCCAATCTTAAGAAAACAGCACTATTTCGATTTTTGTTTTTAATTTTAAAAATACTTAGAGGCGTCAAAAATTATGAGTTCTTTGGGAAAGTTGACCTTACATAAGCAAAAAATCGATTGAGCGATTATTTTTTATTACGGGAAAGGTCAATTGTAAATAGCATTGAGCTGATTTTTAAATGTATGTATGCTCGGTAAACCTAAAAATATTTTTTTAAGGCTGCGTCTCATTTCCCGAAAAAAAAACATAAATTAAAAGAGACAGTTAAATAATTTCCAAATAACGCTGCTCATACAACAAGATTACTTTTGATAGACACCAAGTTGTTTTTGACAAATGTCTTATCAAGCTTGTTGGTAAGCACCTGCGATTACCGGTCATAGATTCATTATTGATTTTCGAACCATTACTTTTGAGTTTAAACGCATCCTAAGAAGCCAATTGTTTTTTTTTTCTGAGATTTCATGAAATGGACTCTAGGACCTAGGACTTTAAGAAACTCCTATTAGATTTTTTTTTGTACTTCAGCCTGAAATTATTCCAAACTTTCATTTGAAAATTCAATTGTTTTAATTCGGAAGCTCAAAGACGGTTCTTTTTTAAATTTCTTATAAACTCCCTTCAAAAATAAAACACATACAAAATTTTCACTCATTTTCAGGCACTTATCTTTAACGGATTTTCTCGCAGCGAATTGCATTCGACGCGAAATCTTGTCCCATTGTTTCGTATTGAAAATTGGCCCAATCGGACTTCGGAGTTATGGCCAAAATACATTTTCTTACAAAAAAAAACTCCTTCATTTATTTTTCAATGACATGGTCTGCTCGAAATTACCTGAATTTCGGAAGAACTTCCGAAGGAAGTCCTGTAAGAAATTCCGAAGAAAATCTTGCTAGAACTCCTAATGGAAATCATGGAGGAACTTCCGGAGGAATTCTTAAAGGAACTTTAGGAGAAATTTGTGGAAAAACTTTCGGGGGAACTTTTAGAAGAACTATGTTGAAAACTATACTGAGGACCAAAAACGTGTGTTTTGAGGAGGAGAATATTTATAAAATATGCGAAAATATCTGCTTCTAACTTCCTAAGAAATTGCTGGAGGAATTTGGATGGAATTTGTTATAAGTTCCTGAAAGAATTTTTGGAGAAACCTTCCGCGAAATTCCTGGAGGAACTTCCAAACTAATTCTTCTGACTTCCGGAGAAATTCCTGGAGTAACATAAGAATAAATTCTTGATGGCACTTCCTGAGGCAATGGCTGGATAAATTTGGATGAATTTTTTTAGGTGTTACGGGAAGAATTCTCAGAGAAACTTCCCGAGGAATTTCTGGAAAAGTTTTCTGAAGAATTCCTGGAGGATTTTGCGAAAAGTTCCTGGAGGATCTTGCCGAAAAATCACTGGAGGAGCTTCCGGAGGAATTCGTGAGGAATTCCTGAAAAAAAAAATCGGAGAAATTCCTGAAGGAGCTTCCGGAAAAACTCCTAGAGGAATTTCTGGAAGAACTTCCAGAGGAATTCCTGGAGGAACTTCCGGACCCTAGCAGCACACATATTCAACATAGGTTGCTGCAACTCATATTAGACCAGACTTAGCACAATCAAGTTGCTGCAACCAGTTTTGTCTGACTTGTGCTGCTCGGGAAGAAATTCCTGGAGGAACTTCCGGAGGAACTTTAGAAGGAATTCTTGGAGGAACTTCAGGAGGAATTCCTGGAGGAGCTTCCGGAGGAACTTCCGGAAGAATTTCTGGAAGAATTCCGGAGGAATTTCTGAAGGAACTTCCGGAGGAATTTCTGGAGGAACTTCCGGAGGAATTTCTGGAGGAATTTCCGGAGGAATTCCTGGAGGATATCTGGAGAAATTTCTTGATGTTGTAACGTTTTACGTTTTTTACCGTTTTAAAGTTACGTAAATTTTCGTAGCTTCAGACGTTTTTATCTATTTAAGCAAAATTAAGTGTAAATAAGATTTTGAAAATAGTTTTACGTGTCGTCTATTTTAGTTGAATTTAATATTTGTAGTTATTTGTAGTTTTTGACGTTTTTTTCTTTTTAAGTAAAATAATGTTCAAATTCAAATTAAATTCGATACGTGTCAACGAGAAAGCAATTCGTCGACATGGTTTGTGTCTCGACTAAATGTTGTGATGTTTGAGTACTATGACGACAGCCATAATCAATATGGCAACGATACTTTGTAATGTTCTATGTAGTAAAGTTAGCTCGATGTTTCCGAAGGCGCGAACTCTATGTCGCCATTTGAAATTTAAATTGGCGCAATTGCTAAATAATGGGTTAATTGTTGTAGAAGGTTTCTTGCTCAAGAACAAACTCAGACTCGGTCATTTCGCTTCCATAACGGCTGGCAGTTAGAAGTTTTGCGAGTTTCAGAGTTTTATATAGAGAATTTGAGTAAAGTTTAGTTTGTCGAGGTAATTAAAGTGATTGGAGTAATTTTGTAAGTGATTGTAATTAGTTTTTTCGTTCGTTCTGTAGATTTGATTCTGTTGTCGGTGTAGCCGACTCTCGCAAATTTCTATTTTAAATAGTATAGTGTACCAAAAAAGGTAAATTTTTGTCGAACTACTCGTTGTATGTTTAAATGTTAATTTATGTTTCGCGTTGGACTTCCAGCGCGTGGCGCTTTTTTTTGGTACGGGCAGGAATTTCGGAGTCGACCCGGAGTCGACGAAAAGGGTTTACGGCATTTCCGCCGTTTTATCGTTTGAAGTAGTTTTTTGTGTGTGGTGAAGTTTCGTACGAAGTGAAGCGAAAAGTGAACCGTCGATCGCCAACCAATCGACGGTGGTCCAAAACGTTCCGAACCCTACGGACCGTTCGGAGAGCTCGGCGCGGGGAATACGTCGCCAATTGCAGACCACAGTGCCGGATTGGAACCGAAGGCGAGGGTTCATTGCATCATTGGCGGTCATAGCCGTAAAAATCGAAGCCGTGCGGAGGTACGTTGGCCCTTGTCTGGAGAGGAAAATCAACCCGGGAAGCGCGACATCCGTCGACGCAGCTCTCAAGAGAAAATCGGAGGCCTTCCGTCCAGCCGCCACCCACTTCGCAACTTTAGTTCGGCCATATTTGCACGGGCTCATCAGCTGCGCACCATCCTGCAGCTAGGCGATTCTTCTGTCGCCGCCATCGTAAAGGACAGCTTCGCCGCCATCGCCACGGACAGGTTCGACGCCATCGTTCCGAACCGGTTCGCCGCCATCGCGCCGGCGAAACCCAGCAAGTCGACGAAGAAGAAAACCTGCGCAGGTATGTGACTAGTGTAAAGGCATGGCCATGATCTAGATAACCATTTCCATATCCGTACCAATTCCAAAGGTGTTCAACCCGAAACAAATATACCCCCATGAATTGTAAGTAAGAAGATCAAGTAGTTTTTTTTTTAGTTGGAGTAATCGCTGAAAGATCTACAAAGATCTACAAATCTGATGCTACAAAGCAAGACCATGCTGAGGGTGGCTGGGTTCGATTCCCGGTGCCGGTCTAGACAATTTTCGGATTGGAAATTGTCTCGACTTCCCTGGGCTTAAAAGTATCATCGTGTTAGCCTCATGATATACGAATGCAAAAATGGTAACCTGGCTTAGAAACCTCGCAGTTAACAACTGTGGAAGTGCTTAATGAACACTAAGCTGCGAGGCGGCTCTGTCCCAGTGTGAGGATGTAATGCCAATAATAATAATAATAAAAAAATCGCTGAAAGATCACTCCGTTCGCTTTTCCGTTCCGTTCCGTTGACTACGTTGATTACTTGCCCTGCTTAATTTCTGCCGGGATTTATTGGCGGGTTGGAAGAGTTTGAGGGTAACATAACTTGGGAGGTGGCCGAATTGGAGAAGCACTTGGTGCAAGGCAGTGGCGTAGCCAGAAAATTGGTCTGGGGGGGGGGGGGTTTTCTGAACATTTTTTTTCCGAAAAAAAAATTTTTTTACAAAAAAATTGTCTTTGGGGGGGGGGTTTTATACCCAAACTCACCCCCGTGGCTACGCCACTGGTGCAAGGCAATATTTTAAGTTTCAGCCAGCGACCGTTCGAGTGACCCCTGAGGAGAGAAGTCGAGTGTTAGTCGGGCAAAAGAGCTCGACCGGTGGTCTTCCGGATCCCGGAAGTGGCGCTTAAGCCACCGGTTAATCATAAACCTCGAGCTGAAGCAACGAACGGTTACAATGTACTTCCCATCGAACTTTTTTAGGAACTTCCTGTGCAGTGCATTACAATCTTCTATAAAACAAGTTTCGTTGCATGGGTTTGCATTTAATTAGTTATATCCGATTTTCTTTCACTTTTCAATTTCAGTCGTTTCAACTTATCCGTCGTCTCAATTTGTTTCCTGGTATTAAATTCTAGTTCAGATTACTTTACTGCTTCCGTGTAGTACTTTTCAATTTGTTATATATGAACCCAAATGAATTAGAATCATCAAGAAATTATTTCAATAATTGAAGACAATATTCAAGAAATTCCTATATAAGTAAGAATAGAAAAAAAGAAACACAATATCTACTTGAAGGCTTAACATAATCTTTCAATTCTAAAAGACAGGATTGATCTCAAACAGCCTTCTAGAAATAATTTTTATAATCTATTGGAATTGCTTCAGAAATACCGTGGGGCATTGAAATCCACTTAAGCACCTTAGTATATGAAAAAGTCATTAGAAAATAGGAATCGAATGTAAATAAAACGTTTGTCATTGACACAGGCGCATGAAGGCTTCTAATTTTGAAATGTTTTTTACTGAATTTACTCATTGAAAACTACAAAAAACATGATAAAATAATGAATTAAATCAACTACTCCTGACTCGAAATCCGTTCACCGTGGACGGAACAAAATCCGTACAGCTATTTCTTAACTAAATGTTCGAATTGAAACAGTCTGATTGACTAAACTACCACTGTAAATAGTTCGATACGCACCTTGAGAAGCGATCCCTTCGATTTGTAATCCGCTTATCTTATACAATGATTTGCCATTAGCAATCAAATCACAATTACTTTTAGTGCAATTATGCTCTATCGGAAAACAAAATGGCGGCACAAACTCCGCGTTTGGTGGGTGGAGATTTGTTTTTGATTTTTGTTGTTTTATTTTAAAACTTTCTTTCAAATTCTATGCTCTAAAAGCTTACTGTCAAGTATCTTAACAGGATAGGATTAATTATTCCTACATTAATTACCTTTAACCATCTTTAATTAATTGATATCTCATGAGGTGGACGGATTTCGGTCCCGCACGGTATATAAGACCCAAGTTTTTGTTTTCACTTTCTCAAAAATTAAATCGATTTTAGAACGTTTTGGGTGATAGCAGCTTTCAAGTTGCAATTTCATTAACTAAAAATTTAGTAACATTTTTTTTTTCAAAAGTAAAAACAATGATTTTTCAACAATCCCGAAAGGGAGCGTCCACAAATTACGTAACGCTTAGTGGGGGGAGGGGGGTTGGGCTAAGTGTGACGACCCATACATAATTTTTAGATGCTTCATACAAAAAGTGTGACATAGGGGGGAGGGGGGGTTGAAAATGCCCAATTTTTGCGTTACGTAATTAAAGGATCTTCCCAAACCCAATGTTCGATCGGGCCAATTTTCAATAGCAAACAATGGAATTGCATTCCCCGTCGAATGCAACTTGTTGTGAGTAATGCGGGCAATGCCAAGTTCCAAAAAGCGTTTTAAAATTTGTACACATACACACACATACATACAGACATCACCTCGGTTCGTCGAACTAAGTCGATCGATATATAACACCAAGGGTCTCCGGGCCTTCTATCAAAAGTTGTTTTTTGGAGTAATCCTATAGTCTTTCGGTACAACTTTGTTGTACGAAAAAGGCAAAAATTGAAGAAATATTTTAGATTTGTTTTCAATTTTCTCCTAATTATATACCACAAATTCGTTTAAAGAATCATAGTATTTTTTTTTTTGAACAAAATTTATTAAAAACTTCGAACTTCGCATTATCAAACGCTTTGAAACGATGATGAAAACAAACTATTTTTATTGTTGACTATCGAATTTGCAGACTGTCAGATGCAAGGCCAATCAAAATAAGGTATTTCAACATAAATATTGTACGGCAAAATTAGATAACCTTACTGTGCAGTGACCTTGACGCACTGTGAAATCGTGTGCAAGATTTGACTGTGATAATCATTTATACAGGGTTAGTCTAAATAGGAGTAAATGTCGCAATAATTGATTTGAAAGCATCAAAGTAAGCTTGTTATGAACAATAACGATAAACCATCAAAATATCAATCAAAGCAATCGTGGTACTTCGCCGGCAGTCAAAGACATGTTGTCAACCATCATGAACTGGAGTGGCAGTTTTCCAGCAGACATCCGCTTGCCTAGCAGCATGATAATCTCCGTAATTCCCATCAGCATTCGAGAAGGTTTCTCATGAGAATCCGAGAGGAATTCCCATCAGATTCCAAAAAGAATTCTCATTGAAATCTCTGAATAATTCCTTTCAGAATCATCGAGGCATTCCAATAGGAATACAGAAGAATTCACAGTGGATTATTTTTGGCGTCGTTGAGGGAGATGTTCGAAGATTTGTTTCAGAATCACTCGTAGGTGGACGGTTTGCTTCGGAATCCCTCGACGATCGGCATCCCACTGACGATTTGATTCAAAATCCCTCGACAAATTACATCGAAATCATTCGACGATTCGTTTCAGAATAAATCGACGGTTTGCTTCGGAATTCCTCGAAGATTTGCTTCGGACTCCCTCGATGATTTACTTCTACATCCCTGGAACATTGTCTATGGAATCCTTGGAACATTCACATTGGAATTCCTGGAGGATTTCTGACGGTTCCCGTTGGAGTTCCTGGAGGATTCCATTCGGAATCTCTAGAAGATTCCCGTCGAAATCCCTGTAACATTACCGTTCAAATTCCTGGAATATTCCCTTCGATATTCCTGGAGAATGGAAGATTCTCATTGCTATCTATGAAACATTCCCGCCGGAATCTCTGGAACATTCCCGTCGGAATCCCTGGAGGATTCCCGACGACATCTCGGGAGGATTTGGAATCCCTGGAACTGCCTTCAGAGTCCAAGGATGTTCCCTTCGGTATCCTTGGACGATTCTCGTCGAAATCTTTGGAACATTCCCGTCGAAATCACTAAAGGACTCGCATCGGAATCCTTGGAGGATTCCCGTCGGAAATACCTGGAGGAATGCTGCATTATTTTATTTTATTTATTTTTTTTTTTTTCATTTGAGATAGATAGAATATTTATAGAAATATGCAAATATATTCACTGCCTCGGTGGGAACCTGACGGCGATTCATCACATATTGTCCTTTGGGTGTGCGAGACAAAGCCGAGCGCTACTACACTTAGACGCAATAGACATTCGCTATCAATTTGAGTCGTTGTAGCAATCATCGGCAAGTAAACAAACACCCTTCGATACTGTGGGCTACAGCCGAAAGCACGTGTTTGAGAAAAGAGAATATGGATTAATGTGATTGATCCGCGATTGCCTTACGTGGTTGGACCGGATTTATCACATGCGCACTAAGATAACTTAATGAGGTGGTAAATACTGCCGCTAACCGCAAGTCAGACTTATCCGTATATGGATGCCATATCCAGATAAGTCTGACTTGCGATTAGCGGTTGTATAGCCCGTAATGCCCATTTCCTCTGCGTCTTAGGTCAACACAGTGCGTGTAGTGCGTGGTCAACAAATCCAAACTCTGATATCATACCGTATCATTCAGGACTAAAATAAAAACTCCCCCTAAAAAATTAGAAATTTCCCATAAAAAAATTAGAAAATTGCCAATAAAGAAATCAGGGTATGAGCAATAAATAAATATAAAATTTCCACAAATAAAACAAAATTTCCATAAACAATTAAGAATTTTCCACAAAACAAAAATAAATAAGCACAAGCAATCAAACTGAGCTTTTTTCATAGATGACCCCATCTTTAAAAGCGTTTAAAGTTCATGTAAAATTTCATCAGCTTTATTGCTTTCTTGTATTTTTATGGACATTTTCTTATGTTTATATTGCTTTTTTTATTTTTAGAGATTTTTTAAGGGAAAAAATATTTTGTAGCAATCGGCAAATTTATTGGACCTTGATCGGCTCACGCATCTCTTTCAAGAATTTCTGTTGTGTGTTCTGGGGACTGGAATGAATTCCCTTAACATGTGCACTTTACAATCCAATCATATTCAGAAATAGGTGGTTGAAATTCAAAAGATTCCCAAAAACTTATTAGGGTATCCAACATCCATAATACATATGAAAGTTCAAAACAACTCGAAACATTTCGGGGTCATAAATTCTCCTTAAAATCCTTCTATAAGCTCCCCTGGGAACTTCTTAATTCCTCCGGGAAGTTATCCACAAATTCCTTTTGAAAATCGTTCGAAAATCCTTCTCATGTAATTGTAATTCCTTTTTATCTAGAAACCCCTCACTATTTTTTTTAGGGAATTCATGAGGAAATTCCTTGAAGATTTTTTACTTCTTTCTAAGTTTTACTTTTAGACATTTCTTCGGCTATTCTTCCAGCAAAATTCCTTCGGAAATTCTTCAAGGAACATCTTCAGGCATTTCTCCAGGAGCTCTTCCTTTAATTCCTCCGGGATAAAACCGCCATAAACTTAATAGCGAAATCCTCTAGGACAGCGGTTCTCAACCTGGGGTACATGTACCCCTGGGGGTACCTTCGTTGGCCTCAGGGGGTACCTCGGACAATAATGCGTAATGGCGGCTGTATTACAATTCCAATCAAAACTTATTGATAAACTTTTGATAATTGTGTAGTTTTTTTTATTTCAAAACTATGTTTTGAACATACTATGCATGGCGATTAGTAAATCAAATCTGTGCGATAAAACATCAACAGGACAAAACGTTGAATGAGCAAATTAAAAAAAAACTTCAATGCAATCTATCTTATCGAAACAAAATATTGCATAATATGTTAACAACATGCTTTTGCACTTAAACCTAACTAAAAGAGTCTGAAGGGACGGAAGCTCCCATTTGAGAGGCATCGAGACTTTTTTTTTCGAAAATCTCAGTTGCTTCATTGCGGGAGAATTGAAAGCATCCTTCTACACTTCTCGGAAGCTTCTATCCAAGCAGCTCGAAGCTTTCTTTCAAGAGACTCGTACCTCCTTTCAAGGGTCTCGGAAGCATCTTTTTTTTCAAGAGGCTCGAAAGCCTCTATTCAAGGGGAACGGAATCCTGCTTTTAAGATGCTCGGCAGCCTAATATCAAGAGGTTCGGTATTCTTCTTTCAAGAGACTTGAAAGCCTATTTTCAAGAGGCTCAGATGCATCTATTCAAGGCTCGGAAACCTCTCTTCAAGATGCTCGGAAGCCTTCCATCAAGAGTCTCGGAAAGCTGCTTTCAAGAGGCTCGGAAGCTTCCTTTCAAGAAGCTCGGAATTCTTCTTTCAAGCTTGGAAGCGTACCTTTAAGATGCTCAGGAGCCTCCTTTTAAGTGGCTCCCTTTCAAGAGGCTCTGAAACCTCCATTCAAGATGCTCGGAAGCCTCCCTTCAAAATACTTCAAGAGGCTTGGAAGCCTTATTCCAAGGGTTCTTTCTAAAATTACGTAATGCTAAATTTGGTGATTTTGGACCCCCACCCTCCCCCTCGTTACACTTCATGTATGGAAGGTTTATTTTTTTTGTATGGATCGTAACGCTTGAGCCTCTCCCTTCCCCTTCAGCGTTACGTAATTAGTGAAAGGCCACAACCGAACCACCTCCAAGAGGCTTTTAAGTCTCCTTTCAAGAGGCTTGGTAGCATCCTTTCAAGAGGTTTTCTTTCAAAAGGCACGAAATTCTTCTTCCAAGAGGCTTCCAAGAGGCCAAGAGGCTATGAAGCCTTTCTTCAAGAAGATTGGAAGCCTCATATGAAGAACATCTGAAGTTCCCTTTCAAGGGCTCGAAAGCCGCCTTCCAAGAGGCCCGGATGCCTCCAACAGGCTTGGAAGCCTCCCTTCAAGAGGTACGGAAGCCTTTTTTAAGAGACCCGGAAGCCCTTAGTCCCTTGGAGACTCGGAATTCTTTGTTCAAGAAGCTTGGAAGAACACTATCAAAAAGCTCAGAAGCTTCCTTTTTAGTGGCTCGAAAACGGCCTTCAAGAGGTTCTGAAACTTCTTTTCAGGGTGCTCGGAAGTCTTCCTTCAAAGTGCTCAGAAGGTCCCTTATAATAGGCTTGAAAGCCCCTCTTCAAGATGCTCGGACGTCTTCAATAGACAAAAAAAGTCCTGTAGGAAGCTTGATATATAAATTCACTTTGAATTGGAATTTTTGCACGGAATAATGAAAATTTCAGTCAACTTCCTGAAGAGTTAGTTCCCGTTAGTTTTCAGGTCCCTTTTCCATATATCTAATATAAGTTGCACTTATTTTCATTTATAGCAAAAAAATAGGGGGTACCTCAATTAATGCAAAAGTTCGAAGGGGTACCTCTCAAGAAAAAGGTTGAGAACCGCTGCTCTAGGATTTCATTCTAGAATTCTTTTCGCAATTACTTCAGAATATCCTTCAAGAATTCCTTTACAAATTTCTTTGAGAATTTCTCCAGGAGTTCAAGTATTTCCCCGGAAATTCTTCCAGGTATTTTTCCGGGAATTCCTTCCGGTACTTCTCCTGAAATTCCCTCAGGAATTACTCCGGGATTTTTTTCGCAGAATTGTCCTAGAATTCTTTCCGGACTTCACTCGGAATATACCTACTCCAGAATCTCATTCGGCAATTAATTTGAGAGTTCCTCCAGGACATCTTCCATTGAGTTCTTCCCGGAATTTCGATCAGAACAAACGCCCGGGAATGCATTCAGTAATTTCATCAGCAATTCATCTGGGAATACTTTCAGGATTTCATCTGGGAATTTCGGCATTAATTCCTCCTGGTATTTTCTCCGGAAATTCCTTCAGGAACTTCTCCAAGAATTATTTCAGGACTTCCTTGTAGGAATTCCTCCGGAAGTGCTTGTGGGAATACCTCCGGGAGCTCCTCCAGGAATTTTACCAAGAGTTCCTCCGGGAATCCCTCCAGGAACACAGGGAATTCCTGGATTCGAGGTGAGCCAGCCTTGGACTGAAAACTTCCCAAATAAAGATAATAATATTATTTGAGGTTATGGCTTTCAGTCTTCTTATGCTCAAAAACGGGTTTTACGTTTTTATCCGACGTTTCGGTTACATATATTGTACCTTTATCAAGGAGTTAACTAAGTCCGGTTTTATTGTTACATTTGTCTTGAAATTTCCTAATAAAACGGGACTTAGTTAAATTAGCGACTTAGAATTCCTCTGATAATTTCTACGGGAATTCCTCCGGATGTTCCTCCCGAAATTACTCTGGGAATTCCTCTTCTGAGGTGTATCTCCCGGAGGAGTACCCGAAGGAACTGCCGGAGGAGCTCCCGTAAGAACTCTCGAAAGAATTTCAGGAGGAACTCCTAGAAGAATTCCTAGAGGACCTCCCGGAGGAGCTTCCACAGAAACTATCGGAAGCACTTCAGGAGGAATTTCCATTTAAATTTCTGAAGAAAGCCTAAATGATTTCCTTGAAAAATCCTGAATGAGTTCCTGGCAGAGCTACTGGTGGAATTCCCGAAGGAGCTCTCGGAGGAATTCTCGTAGGAACTTCCGGAGGAATTTCTGAAGAAACTCCCGGGAGAATTTTCAAAGGAACCCCCGGAGGAAATGCCAGTGAAACTATCAGAAGAATCCTCGGAAAAAATCGTG
This sequence comes from Armigeres subalbatus, assembly GCF_024139115.2. Taxonomy (NCBI): domain Eukaryota; kingdom Metazoa; phylum Arthropoda; class Insecta; order Diptera; family Culicidae; genus Armigeres; species Armigeres subalbatus. The sequence goes on along the minus strand of NC_085140.1, from coordinate 46,951,769 downwards.
GAAAATTCATCTTATAGACAAATCTCGTCTAGCTGAAACCTTTGTAGGGGTATATAGCTGGACCATCGTCATCGTCAGAGGACATCCCGGAGAATTCCCTGAGGAGCTCCCAGAGAAATTCTCGGAGGAGCTTCTGGGTGAATTTCTATATAAATTCCTGAAGAAAACTAAATGAATTCCAGAAAGAAAGCCTGAATGAATTCCCAGAGGAAATTCTGGAGAATTTCCCGGAAGAATTTTCAGAGGAACCCCCGTAGGAACTGCCGATAAAACTACTGGAATAATTCTCGGAGGAACTCTTGGAGGAACTGCCGGTGGAACTCCTGGAAGAATTCCCGAAGGAGTTTTTGGAGAAACTCCTGGAGGATCTCCCAGTGGATGTTTTCACCAGAATTCTTTCGGGATTACTTTGGGAATTAATCTAGGAATTTCTCCGAAAATTTCATTTTCGGTATAAATGTTCGGTGGAATTCCAGGAGAAATTCTTCGAAATTTTCACAAGAAATTTTTTGAAACTTTCAGGGAAAATTTTATGGAATTTTCACAAGTAATTCGAAGATTTTTTGCGAAATTCTCAGGAATGTTTACTGGCAGTTCTGCGGAATTTCCACGGAATATTCTTAGGAACTTCACGGTGCAATTTTTCAGAAATTTTGATAGGAAAAAGCACGAAGAATTATCGGAAGAATTCCCTGCAGAACTGCAGCTCATGGAAGATTTCTTGGAGTAAATAATGGTGAAATGTTTGGAATAACTTCCGGCGAAATTAATGGTGAAATTCCGGTAGAAATTGCTGAAGAAGTTGCTGGAGGCATTCTTAAAGAATTCCTGATAGAACTTCGGATAGAATGACTGGAGCAATTGTCGAAGGAATTCCTGGAGGAAGCTTGCATATTGTTTTCTTCTGCCTATTTGATAATAAATATTATTTCAGAGCAGATTTGTTTAGAAATTCAAATATCATTATTGTTGCTTAATAAACGCACAACGCGAACGTTGCATTGTGGGCATGAATGCGTCACGTTTATTAGCGTTGCGTTCTAGTACAAAACACTGACTTCAACGCCCAGCGCAACGTGCTATTGTGATCCATCCTTTACTGTTGGTTGTGGATTTCGTTTCAAAGTTTTTGGAACTTAGAAGGAAATAGCAAGCACTAATATTCATGTGTTTTCATAAAACCACTATAAATCTACGAATTAGAAGACCCAAAAAGTTGCCCCCCCCCCCTGCTCGAAATCCTGGCTACGCCCATGCGAGCCACCGTTAGCTATCCGGCACCAAAACGATAGCGGCGTCAGAATTTGGCCTTGAAATGAAGATTTAAAGGTGGATTTGGTTCACGACCCTTCATGCCCTCGGACGAACGTTCCTGTCTAATGGAATACCCGGGAAAGCATCGAACGGGAGCTTATTTTGTGCATCTTGTCTGATTGTTGTCGGACACTTGCATACTTCTTCAGAAAAGACGAAAAATTCTATTCCATCTAATCTAATAGAACGCAAACGCAGCCAGTCCAGCCAGTCTTGTCAACATTGAGGCTTACAGCACAGGTACTGCAGTCCCGGCCAGAAGCCATGAACAGAATAACAAAACATGATATGGACATGATTGATATAAGAGATAAAAGAACAGGCAAGTTTAAAAGAAAATTGCTCCGAAATATCATTTATATATCAAGATATGCTATAGATAAAAACAAACTAATGGAACTTGATATCGATAATTGATTACAAATAACATATCTTGATATCCTTATGAAATTTTAGTGCAAAATATTGATATTGTCGTTCGATCTTTTATCTCTTATGTATATCAATCATGTCCATATTGCTATCTTATCAACATTTTATATTATTGAGCTATTTTCGTCTACTCAGGGTGGTATGACATATACGTCAAAACGGCCAAGCCCACTGCGTTGTGTTTGCCGCAGAAAGGATTATTCGAGATACATCGTGTTCAAGTAGCCAAGACTTCAACAGGGGTTGAAGGATGCGTGAAATACCGTACCATACGCACCACGTCTTCAGAAAAGATGGAACATTCTGGTGAAAAACTTCCATGGAGACGATACAGTTGATGTTTCTTGATTAACTTTTTTCATTTTTCTACTTTTGGAAACATTTTAAATTGCTTAGTCTTTTCTTTGCATAATTTTGGAATAATTACAGTAAATGAAATCGTGAATTTATTTTCACTGATTTTCAACAAGAAACCAAGCTACTGTTTCTCTGTCACCGCGTTCCCATATGTTCCGCAATGGTTTTTCAAATAATTACCTCCAATTTTAAGATTCCAAACACGCACCTCACATGAGGTGGCTCACGATCACGATCCCTTCTACGTAGCAAGGCAGGCATTCGCCCATGTAGGCAACGTTATCGAACCATTTCTAAATAAACACGCAGTAGCACCCCCTATTTCAGATTGGCGAAATGCCACCGCGACTAACAGCAACCGCATTGCATCATCTATCTGCACAACACATATTTATTTTGCTAGTCCACCACACTATACACAGCCAACCCGCATGGCGTGGCGATGCGATGGGACAAATGGCGACGGCGAAGACGGTGGTGGCAAAACGCACAGCTCTTCGACAAATCTGCGGTAAAAGCAAATGCCGACCTATGCCTAATTAATGTAGGTTGATTTCGTGATTTGCTGCTGACAGCACGTCTCGCCACGCATGGTCTCGTTAATGGGTTTTGGTTTACTGTTCAGGCTGTTAGATTAGGACTTATGGGCATATGTGTTAGGAAATTTAACTGCTATCGGGTTATGTAGGGTTATGCTGCCGTTGTAATATAATTTCGCAATTCGAGGATAATTAGTATCAGTTTATTCGAGAGTTTGATATAATTCTGATTTTTTTTTTATGAAACGTCAAATATTAACTTATTTAGAAGCATAATCTGAACTACTTAGAAAAGTTTCAAGGATGTTGTTACTGATTTAGAATTCCGTTTGATTCTACTACTGACTCCATATCTCGATATTGATATGAGACAATCAAAACAATTGAAGAATAGAAAGAAATAGGTTCTGTGTATTGAAATATTGCTTTTGTGAAAAGATTTTAGCAAACAATGAAGACTATAGTCTATGAAAACTGAATATGTAAATATACAAATTCATGATTTAGTGAATTCAAGAAGAAGAACATATGAAGCTTTCCACTACAAACTACATGAAATAGGTGATGCTGGGCACCCTCTACCACACTTTTGCTTAATTTTCTAATATTGTTTCTTCTCTTTACAAGTTAGGGCTTTAGAAAGATGCAATTGTCTCATAATGCAGATGTTTGCGAACCATACCTACGATGCAAACAATGGAGACGCTTACATGCACGTTTCACAATCCAACCCCATCTATGAAGGGTTGCGTTTCAGTGCGCACTTTGCCTTACGAATTGAACTGCATCCAAATCTGCCAAAGGTTGAGTAATGCAGTTAGGGAAATTTTCCACTCAAACCGATTGATTACCTGCCGGCAGCTATTTTGCTATCTGATTTTCTCCGGTGCCGCAATTTAGCACATTAGCAGTGCACATACCTACGAGGCCTGAGAAGACCTTGTGCGAAAAAAAACATCAAACGAAACGAGTCATCTGTGTGCCCATAACTCAGCTGGTAGGTACGCAACCAATCCGTGTCGCTGCTGATTACGTAATCGCATATATGTTAACGCGCGTGCACTAATGCAAACGGTGTTGCCGCTGCGCTGCCGCCGTCGTTCGTCGACTATGGGTCGGGTCTAAGCATCTTCCACTCTGACTTCGCTACGGTCTTACATCGCGCGGTGGTGGTGCATAGCCGGTGCACTGCATACTTCCAATAGGTCGGCCCGATTTGCTACGCCCGCCACCACCTCCAACTCGTTCGTGCTCATTGCCGTGAAACGGAATTTAAGAAGCAATTCTACGCGCAAACAGTTGCACGCTAAAACGTTTGCTATTGTGATGGCTATGGTGCGGTGCGACTCAGAAAACTCTCGCAGTCTTAGTTCAAGGAAACTATTTTCAGTAGGATGGAAAGTTGAGCCCGAAATGTGCCATTACTATTCAAACGGATTTTGAAGCTCACGACCGGAAGGTCCGCAAAGCCATCTGCTGTCCGCTGCTTTACGGTCCAATGGTGGTCAGTCATAATTTATGCGAGTAGGGGTGGATGCAGAGATGCGTCATCATGAGATGCGGCGTCGTTCAAGGCGACACGATTCGAGGCTCTTCGAGCGCTTCGTTTGGTTGGAAGAAGAATGTTGCGCTTCGATGCGTTCGCGGCTATGATAGCGCGGTCCGTTGATGGTCAAGCGCTCGTTAGCCGAGCCAATGTCATTATCAATCAATAACGGCGGAGGTGGAGGTGATAATGAGAAGAAATCGAAGATTTAGTGTCAGATAGGGAATATATAGGTTTGAAAACGTTGCGATGAGTGCTCAATTCACTGCTAAAGTTGTTGTGTTATCAGATATCAGATATCAGAAAACTTATCTAAGATACGTATAAGACGTTTTCAAATGTCATCGAAAATGAATCAGTCGATGTTCAGTAGCATATTTGAATTCTATCGCCTAACATTTGACTGAAAAGTTATTGTAATCAAATTGGAAAATGTAATGGGAGATATTTGTTCCAGGTGGGGTTTTTTACATTAATCAAAAAGTTTTAACTTAAAGGTTTAAACTTCTTCAAGATGCCAATAATTCTGAAATGGATCTGCGGAGTATTGCGCAATGAGCTCTTTTTTCTTGATTCTTTATTTTTCGTCATAAAAGTATCAGCATTTTAGCCTCATGATATACAAATGCAAAAAAAGTAACTTGACTTGACAAAGTAATGAACAATTAACTTTCAGAATTAACAGATCTCGTGTGTCAACGACCGGTAGATTAAAACAAAATCAGAAAAAATACAGGAGGGTTGTGTACAAGACACGACCGCAAGGTAGACGTTGAACAACGTAAGGACATCTTGCGATTGATTTTTCTACCGTTACTAAGCGACTGTGCTTTGTACATTGAAGAAATTTCTTCTCGGATAAGCTTTCTTTTGTATAGAAAGTTGGTCTCGAAAAGAACTGATTTATTTTCAATAATACGCCTTTCTAATCACAAACAGCAGAAAAAACGTGGGTTGTGTAGTCACCGTAGTCAGCATCAGTAGCTCTCAAGTGGAACATTCGGACTATCGGATGCTTGTTTCGGTTCGATGGCGTCTGTTGCAGTCATGGCAGGTACGTTTCTGCAACGGTGGCATCTGAAGTTCCCTCGGCTGGCAATCAGTGGATGCAGCTCTCATGTCACAATTTTCTTACAAATCCAAACTATCTATTAGTGATTCGAAAAGCGCATAATTGGGAATAAATCGGTTTTTCTTAGGACCAACATTCAATGCAAGGTTAAGCCGATACGAGTTTTGTGCACAATGCATATTATTCGCTTGAAGACGGCAGAAAGTTGTTGTCCCTGCTACACAAGCGCGCGTCGAAGACCTGTGCGCCGGTCATATAATCGGCGGCGGCGGCGTAGTGGTCACTTTTGCCCCGGCGGCGCGCCGTTGGCTTTTATCGGCGGCGGCGGCGTGAACCGGCGTGGATGAAAAAATCAATGGCTAAAAAATCAATTTTAACGCGGATTTTTTAATTCACGCGGTTTTGATTCACACCACACGGTGAATCGCTCGTATAAAAATCGACTTCAGTTGATTAAAATTGTAATATTCGATCGATCATCAAACAGCACATTCCATAGTAAATTACCAGCGACACTAATAACTACCTCAAAATGTTATTTAAATTAAAACTATTTTATTATTCTTTGATTTTGATGAATCAAAATTTAACAACGAATTCTGCTTCACTTTTCGTAACCCTTGAGCAATATTGAGAATTAGACTTCGGTGTCATAGGACTAATATGTTAATATTTTTTTCCAAAAGCTTTCCTAATTCAGGATTTTGATAAAGTTCAGTCGATTTACTTCTCAATATATCTAAATTTCAGAAAAATTCTAACTACTATTCTTTGAGTTACATATACAATTGGGCAATGTTTGAGCGGCTGCATATCTAGTATATTTAGAGAATTTGCAGTTCGTTCACCTGCTGTGACCCTTGGATCCTGGAAGGACATTCACGATGGAATCCAGTAATGACAACCTCAATGGACAGTTGACTCCCCACCTAGCGTTCTTGTATGCACAAATCTCATTAGATGATCAACATAACTAAAATGAGCTCTGGCTGAGTAAAACTGGGGCACGATGACTTACCAAATTGAAACTCTCGTTGGGAAATTCCTTTAGTAAAACCACAGGTAAAACCATAGAATATTCTTTCAGGATTTCATTTGGAAATTTATTAAGGAATGAAATAGTTTCCGAAAAAAAATCCTAAAACAATTTCCGAAGAAATTGCTGAAAAAATCTTCGAAGGGGTTCAGAAAGGACTCTCCGAGGGAATAGTGGAAAGAGTTTATAAAGACATTTCTGGCAATAGTTTTTGAAGGAATTTTCAAAAGAACTTAGTGTAAAAATACTTCCTCACTATTGATCACACGATGGACTTCCCACATATCACACCAAGGAAATACAACACCGAACTAGCTTGTTTCCTTGCTAATAGTAGACTCTTTTATTCGTCGTAAGGAACAAAGGTTTGGGTACGCAGGCCTTGCTTATTATATGTATAGGTATTTTATAATTTTGCCCGAAATAATTAACTTCAAATAACTTCAAAAATAATTTACATTAGGGAACCGAAGGAATTCCCGCAGAAAAATAAGAATGAATCTTTTCAGTAAATTTCGAAAAAATGTTCTATGGAATTCCTAGAAGAATTTCCGAATGGTTCTCGAAAGCAATTTCCGAAGGAATTTCTTTGAATGAATTTCTGAAAAGAGATTCCCGAAAAAATCAAAAGAAATGGAGAATGTTCCCAAGTAACATTTTAAGTTTTACAACGCTCTTGACGACCATAATTTACTCTTCAAGAGTGTTATAAAACCTGCATAAAAACAAAATGTTACAAGGTTTGAGACAGAATTACTGAGGGAAATGATCAAGGACTTCTTCCTAAAGTTACCAAAGAATTTTCAAAGGATAAACTGTAGAAATTCTCAAGGAATTACTTAAGGTAGTTCTGAAATAATTCCAATGGAAATTTCAGGAAAAGATGCCAAAGAACTTGCTAAGGAGCCCATAGAGGAATTTCTTAAAAAATTCCTAAAATAATCTAAAATAATTTTAGAGATATTTTAAAATATTTTCCGTCGATATTTCAAAATCAATTTCCGAATGATTTTCGGATGGTACATCCGAAAGAATTTCAAAGGGAACTACGAAAGAATTCGTAAAGGATTTTATAAAGAAATTCCTAAAGCAATTTCCTACGACATTTTCAAAGGAATTTCCAAAAGAACGAACCTTAACAAATTTCCTATGGCTTTCTTAAACAAAGGATACGTGTAGGAAATTCTGACGTAATTCTGAGGTAAATTTTAAGGAATATATAAAAGAATTTCTGAAGAACTTTCTGGAATTCGTTTCCGGAGGAGTTTTTGTAGAACTTTTTGAGGCAGTTTCCTATGGAATTCCTGTACGAATCTTCAATGGAATCTTTGGAGGAAATGCGAATAAATTACTGGGAAAAATTCCAAAGGAATTCTCGAAGAAATCTAGGAATTACATCAGAAATACCAGCATTTTCTCTGAAATTCTATTGGGAATTTCTTCGTAATTTCTTTTACGAATTCCTTCGGAAATTCCGTCATAAAATCCTTCAAAATTACCTTTATGGATTTATCTGGAAATTCCTTTTGGAATTCTTTAGGGAAGTATTTTACCTTCAAAAACTCTTTTTAAGTTTCTTTAGTATTTATTTTCGAAAATTCATTCAGTTTCTTTTTTGGGATTTATTTGGAAATTCCTGCACTAAGCCCAACACAAATTTCTTTAAAAACGTCTCCAAAAATTTATTTGGGAACTCCTCTAGAATTCTATTTCTCAAATAATCAAAAAAATACCGCCCAGAATTTCTTCGGATATTCATCCAGGGACTTCTTTAAAACATTATTCGAAAAACCTCCGAAATTTCCTTCGGAGATTTCTGCAGATTTTTTTTTGGTAGATCTCCCAGGAAAACCTTTGAAATTTATTTAAAATGAAGTCGTTTGCGATGTTACTTATTGAACTTTCGAAAAAAAAATCCTAAAATAAACAACAAACACTAATAGACTTTCGGAAAAATGAAGGCATTTTCGAAGAAATTCAGGAAGTTCCGGAAGAATTCCCGGAGAATGTTTTAAAGGAATTGCTGGAAGAAGTTCTGAAGAAATTTCTTAGGCAAATTTTGAATGAATTTCTTATGGATATCTAGAAGAATTTTTTCCAGCGATTCATGAAATAACTGCCGAAACAATTTCAAAACGGTCAAAAAATGTCAAAAGAAATTCTCAAAAAAAAATGAATGAAATTGTTTAAGGAGTTCCTCAAGGAATTTCCGCAGGAATTGTTAAAGAAACTTCCAAGGAATTCCTCAAGGATTCTCCGAAAGAGAATGTAGGAATTCGTGGAACAAAATCCAAAAGCATTCTTCAAGCAATTTCCGAAAGAAATGCGTAAAGGATTTTCTGAAGAAATCCGTAATGAAAATTCTTAAGGCATTTTCGGAGAAATTTTGTAAGGAATCTCCAAAGGAATACCCAAATTCCTAATTTCTAAATAATTTTATGAGGTTTTTTAAAATAAACTTTACGGAGGAATTATCAAATAAATTTCTTGATTTATTTCCGAACTAATTTCTGGAGTATTTCTCGAAGGAATTCATAAATGAATGTTTAAACGATACTTATTTCGAATATTCTCAGAAATTCCAGGAATTTCACAATAAGGCTTTTACAAAACAGTATTAAATAATTTCAAGACAATAAAATTAAATTAAATTTTCGTAATGTTTGAAAATACCTGACGTTTTAACTAAATAATTTGACTAAATACTATGCAGCGAGGCGACAACGTTACAATAGCTGTGAATAAAAAAATAAGAAGCGCTTTCAACTAATGCTCGTAATATTTGTACAGCAATGGTTGCTTTGCTGATGCTCAGCAAGTGGTTTTGTAATATTCAGAAATTGATTTCAAAATAAAAATTCACCCTTATTCTTGTTTACGGACGAACGATACTTTCGGGGTTTTAGGAGCTGAAATTGTTTTTTTTATAATTAATTGGAGATTGGGGTAAACAATATTAAAGTAGAAAAGAAAGGAGTTTAAGGTATGTAACTGATTTAATATTGTATTGACACAGAGAAACAGACGTCTCACTTAGAACAAAATGCAATCAAAATCATCGTCACGAAAACATTACCGCCCAATTCTAAATGCACTGTAGATGGACAAGCGGCAACCAGGTGGCGGTAGTGAGCAAACGTCAAACAAAAGCAAAACCAATGGAAGCGCCATCGGTGGCCGATCGACCACCTACACAAAATTGAATACACCGTTAAAAAGATGAACGATGGAACATGTGTAGAGTGAGACGTCTGTTTCTCTGTGGTATTGATATTGATTCGACATACTCGAACAAAATCCATTTGTGCGCCGCGCACGGGCTGTTAACCAGTAAACCGTAAACATTAAACAGTAAACATTTTTGGTGTTTTCTGTTTCCTTTTTACATGTCGTTGAAATTGCTCTACTTTTGGTAAAGAGTATTCGGAATACTATCAACCTAACAGCAATGTTCTAATAATGAAAAGAATGCCATGAAAAGAGATAACAATAATATCGTACATCGTAATAGCCTATTCAGATTACATGCTTCATGGCATGTTAAAGATTATCTTGATTTCAACGTTGAATCATCACATTTTCATTTTATATGATCTCCGAATTGGAAACACCTCACAGTTGCGATGCTCTCCTGCATTATGATAAGCGAGTTTGCTTTCGTACGATTGATAATTTATAATGTTGCTTCTAATCTATCTATTTTGTGATTGTTGCGCATCGTAGACAAACATTGGTGTATCCCTCGTCATCCTTTCGAAAAAACCGAAGACTGCGTATATAAAGATTCGTTCCCAATGTAGAACAGTTCTAAGGGATATACTTTTCTACTCATGTTGAATAAAGTCTAGATTTTTACCATGCTGACTCAAAAATATTATATCCATTTTCGAGGAATTTTATTTTCGTATGATAAATAAGTTAAAATGGATAAAAGACGAACATTTCATCAAAAATCGCCTGAAAATAGAAGTTCACCCTACAAATAAATCAAATTAAACTTCATCAAATACAATTTGGTTAGTAACAGCATAGAGAAACCTTCTTTTGGATGCAATCCGTCATTTTTAAAAACAGTGTAAACAATTTATGATAGAAAAATAAATATCATTATACTTCGGCTACAGATCTTGCTCTTTGTAGTCTTGGAAAAAAGTGTTAAAATTTTCTGATCATATGGTATTTGTTTACACTTGAAAATGACAGAACGATGTTCCCGTTCCCAATTTTAACAGTTTTGGCTCATCAAAAGGGGGTCAACTTTTGGATTGGATTTTGTTTGTTCGAAGATCCACTTATGTTATGTGCAACTATCCTAATAGCACAAATCTAAAAACAAAGAAAACTGATTAAATAAGTTGATTTAAATAAATAAAAAAAATTGTCAAAATAACTAATGTGCAAATGAACTTCAAATTTCTCAACTGCAATAATTTACCTGTACCAATGCCAGATCCTTTAAGAATGGGAACGCTTTGGGTATGTATCCAGGCCCCACAAAAGCTTATGAACCACAACAAACCCATTTTGCGAGTCACCTGCAAGTTTAGGTGCCCGACTGAATTAGGCCTTGGCTTAACGCATTCCAAAGATCAATTTAACAATTTATGTATTATTAGCTATACTAGATAAAGCTTCATTCAAACTCTCAAACTAATCAACCAATCTATTAATTTAAGATTTGAAATTGAATTTTGAATTTTCGCTGCGATGCACTATGGGGAAAAGGGTGACCATTTACTATCTCCAATTTTCTAATTTATGTATCATATGAAAGAATATACCCTAGATAAGAGAATCGGAAAATATTAAAGCGCTATGTTTGTTCAGTCAAAAGATATTGGCTGGCGAAGTGCAAAAAGCTGAAGAAAATAAAACATCATTGCTCACTTTGATATGTATGTTATGTAGTCATTTTTTCTCCAAATATAAGGTTTTTATATACCATTTCAAAGCTTAAAACCTTAGCTTTTCGATAGTTTGGTTTGTTTTGCACGCAAAGATTAAGATTAATCAAAAAGTTGTTTTTTTTTTCACGGTTAGCGATGGCCCTTAAAGGGTTAAAAAGGTTATTAAATATTCCATCACATAATATATGTTGCATAGCAACACTTTTCATTGAAAATATATTTTTGGCCGTCCATTTGTATGAGAATTCTCCATAGTGCGATGGCGTCTGTGGCGGTCATTTCTGCATGCGAATATTTTTTTTCAATCTCTCGCTTTGACGCGCGATCGTAATGTTGCTACCTACGGAAACTTTCTGCCGTCTTCAGGCGATTATGATTTGCAGTTCTATAAAATTGTGGTTCTGAAACGGCAACAAAACCTAATCAGAATCTTAATTTTTTCAGCATCTCCGACGCTCGCTTTTGTTTCTGCTACGGACGGCAACTTTCGGTGGTCGTCAAGCGAATAATTTTCACTTTGGACCAAATTCGTCCAGGCTTTACCTTTCCCTGTATAGAATGTTGGTCCTGAGAAGAACCGATTAATTTCCAATAATGCGCCTTTCGAATCACTAACAGCAACCACTCAATAGTCCGACGGGTGCTTGTGATTCTGCTACCGAAGTCAAATTTCTGCTGTCGCCAAGCAATGATGATTTGCACTATGATGAACATTTGTTTCGGCTCAACCTTTTCTTTTGTAAAATTAAGGTTCCGATTTAGTTGCAACAATACGCCCTCCCAATTAAATACAACAAACCCAGATCCTGAACCATGCGAGGAAATTCCACCACTCGATAGTTTTTCGCTTAACCGCTACAGATACAGGAACCACCATCATAGATGCTGGTACCGCTACCAAAGTCATCGTTCTGTCTGCTTTCCGTGACCACTCATCGTGGATAACTGAACAGGAATGACGCGCGAGCGCGAAACATGGGCCTTTTCATACCCGCAGAAAAGGGAACGGTGGATCAAAAAGCCCGTAACTAACATCATTCTGATGTCCGTGTTGGGAATGCATAAATGGGATTGGATTGGTTGGTGGTTCCATGAAATTGACAAATTGCTGGAGAGTTTCCGAGTTGGTTGGTATATAAATCTCGAAAATTCATCGAAAGATAAAGGCCCAAATCAAAATCTTACATGATTTCGTGACGATCCCCAATTTTAGATTCGATTTGACACCCAGTAGCTTCGGGTAAAACGTTGTCCAGCGTCAAAAAATGCATTCTCGATGCTCATGTGTTGCATTTGCAGTTATTGGCCTCTAAAATCGACTTGATTCCTGGCGATTGTTGTTTGATTGGGAAAATTCCGAAATTATTTGGTCACAACGTAAAAAGTTTTATCGTTTTAACAGCGTTGAAATCGCTTGCATGATTGCATGTTCATATGAGTTAAAATACTAAGGTATTACGATAATTTAAGTTATTACGATATCTGAAAGTCCCCATGAGCGTGTTTAAGACAAAAATGGGCCTCCCAGGGAAAACGATAGGTAGGAATTTTGAAAACTGTTCAGCAGCATTTTAGCATTTGCATTAGCATTGAGCATTTCGTACAATTTCGTAGGTGGTACAAGCCAAGACTATTGTATGAGAGTAGAATTACTTTCATCGGAATTAATCACTATCTCTTAGATGGAAGCAACGCACTCTCCACTAGTCGAGATCTGTCCTGGCCACGTCCTTGCAAATGCTGAGGAAGGGCATTCTGTTTCTTCTTCCTCTTCTTCTTCTTTTAACAATTTTTGGTTGAAATTCCGAAGATCTTTCATTCTTCTTCTTCTTCTTTTTATTGGCATTACATCCCCCTCTGGGACATTGCCGCCTCGCTGATTAGTGTTCATTCAGCACTTCCACAGTTCTTAACCTCGAGGTTTCTAAGCCAAGTTACCATTTTTATTTCGATTTTACAGTCGATATACAGTCGATTTCTCAATAGTTACCATTTTTGCATTCGTATATCATGAGGCTCAGGGAAGTCGAGACAAATTCCAAACCGAAAATTGCATACTGATCGTTTTGCATACTGAACAGAAAGTATGCGCAAATATTCTTCTTTATATTGTTTCGACAGTCGGCTTCGGTTCGAATTGCCAAATTAAGGCTTACCCTACCAACTCCATAGTAGTTTAAATTCGAATGAACGAACACCCACTTTGAGCGATTTATTGTTTATCCTCGAGATGCATGAACGAATACTGCTGGAAATTCAGAGGACTCCTCAGCTTTTATTCAAACAAGTTTGATTACTTCAAATTGTTTCCCAACCCCGCATGACCTGCACTCGAACGCGATCGACGCCAGTATTGCCTTACATAGAATACAGGACTGGTATCGCAGCCCTGATAACGCAGCATACCGAAAAAACAACAATCAATCCCGAAAAATGTAATTGAAAATGCATGGTTGCAGAATCGACAAAATCGCACTTCAGGAATAACAGGAAAACAGGAATTCCGCGCAGTAGACCCAATTGCGGGTACCTCATTCAAGTATCCCATCTACTACAGTGGCGGCGAGAAGGCTGAACTCGGAGTTGGTTTCGTAGTGCTTGGTAAGCAGCAGCGTCAAATCATTAGATGGAGGCCGGTAAGTGATCGCATCTGCACTGCGTGTTGAGAACTAAGAGCAAGATTTTCAACCGCATATGCGCCAATCAACGACAAACCAGATGATGCGAAGGACGAGTTCTATGAGCGTCTAGACAAGACACGGAGAATACCCAAAACACGACGTTAAATACATCATCGGTGACGCAAACACACAAACAGGCCGGAAGGGAAGAGTTCTTTCGCCCAGTCATTGGGAAGGAGAGCCTGCACTCAACTGAGGCCAGTCAATTTTGCCGCAGCCAGAGAAATTACTATCAGTAGCACCTATTTTGCACGCAAGAATATTCGAAAGCACAACTGGAGACACCCAAATGGCGATACGTGTTCTCAAATCGATCATGTTTTGGTGGACGGTCGGCATTTCTCAGATGTGAAGACCTTCCGAGGCCCAAATATCGACTCTGACCACTATCTGGTGGTATGTAAGATTCGCGAAAGGCTGTCCAGCATCACCTGTTCTAGGCGTGAGAAAACCAAGGGAATGGCTGCTTTGATGTGGAGTGCCAAAGAGCGACATATGAGAAAAACCAAGCCAGGAGCCGCATGCTAGTGGTGGGAGAATGATCTAAAGAACCCTGAAGAACGTCGGATAGTTAATGCAAAACCCGTTTTAGCTTATCATAAAGACTGAAAAAGCCGAAAAATACCGTCGTCAGATATAAAGAACTGAGGGCAGCTGATAAAGAACTTCACCGGCCTAAGAAACGGGGGTATGACAAAAAAAAGTACTCTCGGAGGCAGAAGGAAGCTTTGCCAGAAACTTCTACAAAACGATCAACAACATGCGCAAGAAAAGTGCACCGGCACCAGTCATGATCAATGGCAGCTCCGGAAATCTGTTGACCGACCGAGCAGAGGTGGCTGCTAAAAGGTGGAAGAAGCACTTTGAGTAATTGTTTGAATGGACAATCAGGATCGAGGATGATGGATAAGCAGTAGAGCCACCAACGCTAGACGAAGTGAGAATTACTGTTCGAGTGCAGAAGAACGGCAAGGCCGCTGGGAAGGATGGAATCCCTCCGAGCTTCTGAAAGTTGGGAGTAAACGGGTGAACGAAAAAATCCTTCAAAAGATTGAAATGATTTGGGAGGGAGAAGAAATGCCTTCGAGCTAGCTTGGTGGCCTCATATGTCCTATCTACAAAGAAATAGCACAGACTCGATAGTGCTCAATATCACCTAAAAAATATAAAACATTCAATCGATCTTACAGTTCTTTTAAATCGAAATCAATATAAACTGTGCTTGCTTTTAGAATTTAGTCAAATTTAATTGAATATAAAAACAGCCGGTCACTTCGATTGCCATGAAAAGTTGGTTTGCTTGTTTTGTTTCATACCATAGCCTTTTCGTACGTCACAAATGCCAACGGCAGCAGCCTTTGTGGAGCAAATAATCTAATGTCTACATGCAAGTGACGGACGTAGCTAGAATGAGTTCATCACTACGATATTATAGTTTTCATTGTCCTAGGTTCAAATCCCGTCACGTTATCTCATTTTTTATAATTGTTCGATGATAATTCTCGAGTAAAACGAGTTAGATTCGGTTGGTTAAGCAGCATTTAGCCTTTTTTCCACATATGTATCTACAAACAACAACAGGATGTTTTTATGATTTATTGAACTTTTACGGGAACTTTGTGAAGTGATAAATAATACGATATAAAAATTATTAGAAACATAATTCTGTAGTACATACGAGTTTCCCTTTGCTAATGATTCAATGAAAAATTCAAATCAACGATTTTAATCAAGTAACTATTTTAACTTAGTAGATAATTACCAAACTATTGTTTTTGAATGAACATGCACGCAAACTCTACCAGATACAGAGCAAACTATCCATTAGGTCACCCGAACGCATCGACTCAAAGCTGTAACGCAATATTATGCAAATTCATCTATCGTCTAATTATTTCACCCTTGAAGGGCGCGAGGAAATATCATTCATTTCGATTTGGCGGTGCATGCAAACCCAGATAACTCAATTGACACAGCCAGCACACCTTCAGATCCTCTAACTCCGTGTAGCACATCGCACTAATGAAGTAATTTTTCCGTTCGAATTCGTTCCCCACGCAACGGCAATTTGCGAAGACATTATGCATTCTATACTACGTGCTTTCAGCCGTATTGTAATTCAATGCCACATAGTGGAAGCGGCCGATGTCGCTTGATATCTCCACGCAACCATCGCGGATGATTCCGAATTGTCTATTTCGAGCCACGGAATATCGCGCATAATTATCGCGCAACGCAGCTCCGGGAGATTCCGGCAGCCCATCGCTATCCGCCATCCATTGTCATCATCGCAGCGCATCGTGGCGTCGTCGGATGGCCCGCTTGCATTCGGCTTGGCAGCATAATTATCATATAACCACCTCGAACGGAAAGGAAACGTTCAATAATAACTCGTAAAAATAACATCTAAGCACAATCCGATACTTAGCCGTTGTTGTTCTCAGTAGCAGTCGAGTGGTCTTTAGTGACTTTGCTTTTTGTCCGGTAATGATGCTTGACTTTACTGGCGACGAAGGGTCGCGCTGGTAGTACAGGTGGAAGGATTCACTTTTATGTTTTGCTTTGTTTTCCCTCGAGTTCGGGAGGTAAGGCCATTTGCACAAATTTGTAAATCATCGTCGCCAATTTACAAAAACAACAACTGAACGGAGCAGATGACTTCAAGCTTCGTTGGCGTAGAGGGCAGTTGAGGTCAACCCTTCATGTTTTTAGTTACGCGTTGAGATGTTTTCTTGCTTCAAGTGTTCAGCAAAGCAAGATTGCTTATTGTATGTGAGAGCAAAAAGTTTCTGTAAATAATAGCTTCCTGAGAGTGTAAGTGAATATGCGTTGAATTTTCTATTTCTTCGCGAAATTTCTTAAAATTTCTCCCATTTGTCACCTTCAATGGAAATCATCATCAGTCAACCTAGGCACCATTTCACGTCCGGTTGGCACAATTCTGATCGCCACATTCATACCTTGGTACGGCTGTCCGTAAAAGCATAATTGTCCCATAAAGATAGAGAATCGGACAAATGTGGGACAGTTACGCCTGCAATAGCAGTAGCAAAAACTGGCAGATTTCAACCGACCACGTCAAAACACGTCACTGCAGGCAAGCCAAACTGCCATCGCATCGCCGCTACTGTTGCCCCGATAGAGCAATTCCCCTCAACGAACCACTCAGCTAGTTGATTCGTATGTGCAAAAATGCGCTTCAGTAGCGAAACTTTCGCATCCACCTAGGCAGCGGCTCAGCTACCTGTTGCTTGTTCCATTCATATGAGCCAGTCAGTAGCGCAACGCAATCATACGAATTATCAGGTCGTCAACACGGGGCCGGCTGTGCAGTTTTTGCGAACCAACTGCAACGATTATCTCCATGGGTGGAGGTTTTCCGTCCACTGCAGCCCACCCGTCACCGTCGTTGTTCCAACAGATAAAAAAACACAAACACATTCAACACAAAGGTACACAACCGAAACGTGACAATTAGCAGAAATGGTGGAACCGTCGTGGGGTGATGATTGTGTGATTGATAAATCACGAACTTGGCTTTGTTTCGTCGATATTTTCGCCTATACGCGAATACTAAATCAGTTCAGATTACCGCGCTGATGGTTACCATGGATGGATGATTTTTTAAGGTGGACACCAGAGAAGAAGAGATCTCTCTGCAAAGTGGACATTCTCTTTCAATCTCTGTATTTCGGCAGAAAGATCTTCCCTTTCGATGATTGAAAAGGTCGATGCTTAAGACGTTTAACCTTCCGGGACTCGCTTAGTCCTGAACCACTCATGCAGTCTCGCCTCCGTTGTGTACGACAAGCGAGCTTTTTTTGGTAGTGTTGTACTTTTTACAACGATGCGATTTCTCGAGGGTTAATATTGATACTTGACACTGACCAGACTTACGTAGACTTTGTACCATTTGGCGCTATTTGGCGTTAGTCTTATTAGCATTATCGAAAAACCAAATGTCCAAAATAACTGGGATAGGCAAATTTTGGTCATAATTAGATGTGTGGTAACTATGTCAATTATTATCCGCTTTGGACAATTCAGAGATGCCTGAACTAGAAATTTAATGTAGTTTCACCATATGTTCATGGAACCGACCATGGCCATCGGATACCGGAGATATTCCGGGTTTTTCGAAGGTAGGTTCAGAACCGTAAATTTGTAGTGGCTATTAGGACAAGTTCTACTTTTTAAGTGAACACTATTTTAAAAACTATTTTACCTTCATGGTTTCGCGACAAAGAAAAACTAATACAATGCAAGCCTGGTGGCTTCTGTATACTGAGGATCGCGCTTCTACGACCGAACCGACACACTCTCAAGAACTGTATCAACTTTAATTTTTACCTGGATTGTCCCGCAATTAAAATTTGCCTATCCCAGTTATTTTGGACATCCCCTGGTATCATCACATTGTACGTCAGAAACATTACAAATAAACATTGTGCTCATAATATAATTATATATAATACTGTGCTAATATTAAATTATAATCGTTTGTACAGGGGTTGGACAAAATGATCGGTACAGGCAAAATTTTATCAGAATTCAAATGACCATAACTCCGTGAAACATCAACCGATTTCTTTGGTTCTGATAGCGTTCAACGGGAAAATAAATCAAGTTTTGGAAAACTAGTTCAAATCCATGGTCAGACCGCTGTCCGGTATCCGGAGATAATCCGGATTTTTTTAGGGACATGTCAAAAATGCTATTTTTGGTGTGCTTGTATTTATCTCTTGGGTGAAATCTTCTTCTTCTTCTTCTTCTTCGTTGGCATTACATCCCCACTGGGACATTGCCGCCTCGCAGCTTAGTGTTCATTAAGCACTTCCACAGTTATTAACTGCGAGGTTTCTAAGCCAAGTTACCATTTCTGCATTCGTATATCATGAGGCTAACACGATGATACTTTTATGCCCAGGGAAGTCGAGACAATTTCCAATCCGAAAATTGTCTAGACCGGCACCAGGAATCGAACCCAGCCACCCTCAGCATGGTCTTGCTTTGTAGCCGCGCATCTTACCGCACGGCTAAGGAGGGCCCCTTTGGGTGAAATATTGACCCTTTTTATATTTTTTACAGAAACTAGAGCTTTTTCTGAGTTGATTGATATGTTGATGTCACAGATCGGACAACAAACACCTGAGATATGGCCGATTCCGTGAAATCCGTGAAACCGGTTCCACCAATTGTCGCACGCACGCTATTGTTCTCGTAGACAGCGTTCTTGCACCAAGTGGTACCCCATGGCCATAGTTATACCTTTTTCCAATTATATCAATATGGGTATTAAACTTCATGGTTTATAAAAGTCATTACAATGCAAATATTTTTTGTAGGGTAAAATGGTCTAAAATATACCCATGGGAAAAATAGCCCAAGAAATCGTTTACACTACATTAAATATTGCCACCGATCTTGGCTGTGTAAATCTCAGTTAAAGTTCATTCGACTAAATTGCCGTAAGATAACGTCGGCTTATTCAACTGCCACATTGAATAAACGTTTCTTTCAGCTGATATATCCGCCGAAGTTTACTAACCACGCGCTTGGCTGTGAAGATCTCGATAAAAGAATAACATTTTAAAATTACTGTTTAACATTAACTATTCAGTACCAAGTAGTAAGAATTAAGAAAAAATCGCTCAAGCTTTTCTTTTTTCCTATCCAAATAAAATTCTTACTACTCGGTACTGAACAGTTATTGTTAAACAGTAAGGCCGTTACAAATATTTAATAAACTTCCCACTGGTCTCCGAGATAATAAAAAATAAATATTAAAATGAAAAAAATCAAAAAACTCCTCGGATTTGTTAAAGAATGTTTTGGAAATCCTCAAAATTATCCGAATTTTATTTTGTTGCCCCTTCAAAATATTATTTTTTGGCTAAAAAATCCGAGGGGGGAGACAAAATAGATTTTTTGCAATTCCTGATCATAATACCTGGTTTACAGTTCGTCTTTGAGTGATAAAACGGCCTACTTTTCCATACCAACGAATGGGTGCTTTAATGAACATTATGCAACTCAAATGGGTTGCATAATATTCATTATAACACTCATTTGGGTGCTTTAATGAAAAATCAACATCAGAACAGTAGTTACATGACTACATTTTGCTGAATGAGCTTGGGTAAGTGTTCAAATAGTGTATTCTTTGCGTCGCGTAATTCATGAAATAGTTTGATGAGCATGACATCAAAAATGTCCATAGGCAAGTACATCTATCGCTTCACGGCTTATCGGACTATGCAATGTGGCACGGTAACATGGAATCTGATTGTTTTCTGCAGCAACATAATTTATTGGCAAGAATGATCATGTGGAGTAAATTAGACTGTACAATTTTGGTACAAATTTATCAAATTCAAGTCCATTTTTCGTCATTGCAAAAAATAGCGTGTGCAACTCATTGCAAAACTCGATTTTTTCAGCACTCGTAGTATTTATCCAACTCGGCAAGCCTCGTTGGATAAACGTACAACTCGTGCTGAAAAAATCATCTTTTTGCAACTTGTTGCACAAACTACTATTAGATATTTGTATCGGCCTAATTGTAAAATGTTATTCTTTTACCGAGATCTTCACAGCCAAACGCAACTTAGTAAACCTGCTTCGAGAATTCTTACAACCTCAAATCATCCAAAACCGGACCGAGAGTTAAGATCTTCATAAGCAGATCCGGATGTTCGGAACTTCATTAATTACAAGATATTTATTACTAGCTATTACGGAAAAGATCGTCTTGACAAATCGTAATTTAATTTTCACGTGTTGCACAATTACATGTAATAAAGTTATTTTCAAATGAAAAAATAATCTAAAATTCTGTCGGAGATTACACCAAACAGAATTGCTGAAGAAATGAAACAAAAATCTAGCCGTTCTGATACTGTTTTGCTGATACGAACAAAAACCAATTCAAATGAAATCTTTTTTCTTTTTTTTTTTCACTATCATCCTTATTTGCTATGTTATATCTTTATTTATTACTAGCTTTATGTACCCGGCCTTGCTCGGAGTTGCCAGTTTAATTCGCAGTTTTTTTCACCATCGGAATTGGAATAGGTCAAAAGGATAATTGTGTTTTCTTATTGATATTTCATCATTTGATTAAAAGAAGGTAGATTACATTTGAAAACATTGACTGATTTTGAAAATGGGATCAAACCCAAAATCGCTTTATTCCGGGCAAACGTCTATTTCTAAAGAAGGAAAAACATACACCGATGCCTTATTCCGGAAAAACGTCTATTTTTAAAGAAATGATCACATTTACCGTCCAGAAGGAAACACTTTAATCATTGCTTTTCTCTGGGCAAACCATGATTTCGATGAAGTGTTGAGTTGATCGATCCCTGTCATCTTCGCCTTCTTAAGAAAAAGAATGTTTGTTCCAAATTTGGTTGAAATCGGGCAAGGGGTACAGAAGTTATGCTGGAACATTGGATCATTGCATACCTTGCTTTTATTTATTAATCTTGAATCATTATCATATAATTATCATACCTTTTAAAATTTGGAATAAAGGTTACTCGATTATGGATCACTATGCAATTTGATCATTCATAATCATCAATCATTAATCATATCGATCGTTAATCATTAACCATACACATAGTGTGTCAACATTTAATCACGATCGGTAATCGTTAATCATAATCCAACGGTTTTTTTCATCTATTATTCATAATCGTTAATTATTGTCAAAAATGAATTTAATCATTAATCATTATCAGTCATCATTTTCAAAAATTATAATTCATTAATCATAATCTTTAATCATAGAGTTGAATGATTTAATCATTTAATCTGCTTAGAATTGGTCCTGGGGGTCAGGAGTTACACTGAATTGCCCGTTTTCTAAAGACAACCGCTTTCCTTTACCCTTCCTCTTTTCTCAACGGCCATTTCACCCCTTTGTTATCTTCTCCTAGGGATAGAAAATGTGTGTACCAAATTTGGTTGAAATCGGTACAGGGGTTCAGAAGTTACACTAAATTGCCCGTTTTCTGAACAATACCTCTCCTTCAGACCCCTACCCCCTTATCCAAATTTCCCTCCCGTACGATCGGCTCCTCATAGTGAATATGTGTACAAAATTTGATTGAAATCGGTCCTGGGGTTGGGAGTTACACTGAGTTGCTCGTTTTCCAAAGACAACACCTCCCCTATACCCTCCCCTTTTTCCAATGACCATCCCATCCCCTTTGTTATCTTTTCCTTATGATGTAGAATGTGTGTACCAAATTTGGTTGAAATCGGTACAGGGGTTCATGATTTACTTTGAATTGCCCGTTTTCTAAACAAAACCCTCCCTCCAGACCCTCCCCTTTCCCAAATCCCTCCCATATGATTACCTCCTCGTAGTGAATATGTGTACAAAATTTGGTTGAAATCGGTCCTGGGAGTTGAAAGTTACACAGAATTGTTCGTTTTCTGAACAAAACCCCTCCCACCACCCCTCCCCTTTTCTACATGACCATCCCACCCTTTGTTAACTTCCTCTGAGGATAGAGAATGTCTGTACCAAATTTGGTTGAAATCGGTCCTGGGAGTTGAAAGTTACACAGAATTGTTCGTTTTCTGAACAAAACCCTCCCACCACCCTCCCCTTTTCTACATGACCATCCCACCCCTTTGTTAACTTCCTCTGAGGATAGAGAATGTCTGTACCAAATTTGGTTGAAATCGGCGCCGGGAGGTGAAAGTTACACAGAATTGTTCGTTTTCTGAACAAAACCCTCCCACCACCCTCCCCTTTTCTACATGACCATCCCACCCCTTTGTTAACTTCCTCTGAGGATAGAGAATGTCTGTACCAAATTTGGTTGAAATCGGTCCTGGGAGTTGAAAGTTACACAGAATTGTTCGTTTTCTGAACAAAACCCTCCCACCACCCCTCCCCTTTTCTACATGACCATCCCACCCCTTTGTTAACTTCCTCTGAGGATAGAGAATGTCTGTACCAAATTTGGTTGAAATCGGTCCTGGGAGTTGAAAGTTACACAGAATTGTTCGTTTTCTGAACAAAACCCTCCCACCACCCCTCCCCTTTTCTACATGACCATCCCACCCCTTTGTTAACTTCCTCTGAGGATAGAGAATGTCTGTACCAAATTTGGTTGAAATCGGCCAAGTGGTTCAGAAGTAGTTAGCGAACATACATACATAGATTGGTTTTTATATATATAGATTAATACATTTCAATTGCCTCTGGCAGTTAGAATTTTTCCTCTGGTTGAATTGAACCATGTAGGAATTACAATGTTTTAAATGAAATCTTTTATATTTAAATCTTTTATATTTAATTTATTACTTCTATTCATTTTTATTCAATTTGGTCTACCCTTCCTTTCGAGTTTCGTAACTTTATTCCAGCTCATACTAAAACCATGTTTCCAAGTTACCGTAATACTAATTTGTATAACAAGTCCCTGTCATAAATTTTTTTTTGCATCGGTTGAATTTAGTTCGACACCATTGAATTTAGTTCATACAAACAGTTTTAGAGCATCTAATCACATATTATTCTCCAAACTTATCTTTTACATTTTATCATTCTATATTGAAACGTTCGTGCACACTTCCCCACAGTTGTAATGGATTTGACGCGGAGGAGCCATCCCTCGGAAAGCTCAAAAAGTATTGCGAATCTAGTTATTAGTTTGAAGGATTACACTGTTGGAGGAAGATTCTCTCTATCCCGCGGGTTTCGCGTAAGTGTCTCTGCTTACGGGTCCGCTACTTCCGTTTTGGCCCCTTCATACAGCAGTGCATTGAATGCAGAATGGTAATTAAATTCGAATGTACTGTTTGGTGGAACCGTATGCAACGCAAGACTCAAGACTCGGTCTCGATGCTACTCGTGTAAAGGAAGGGAGCAGCTTGTATGCGAAAGCAGATGACTTGCCAGTCTCGGTAACAGTGACTACCCGAGCCATCCCCCGAAAAGGGTATACGGCAAAGACGGACGCTTCGATAATTTAATTATATTCTCAAATGGCCCTCGCATACTTCAACACCTTGCAAACCATTTTCACACTTGTCGCAGCCAAGCAACAACTTTCGGATTCCGTTCTTTATCATCTGCTTTCGCACAAACGCTGCTCCCTTCCTCTATACGAGTAGCATCGAGACCGATATGCCAATAAAATTGAATTGGAAACAATTTGAAGATGGACTAACTAGGGTTTCATAACATGCGTTCAACTGCACTATTTAGAAAAATATATAAAGCTCTTTTAGTGGAATGTATTCAACCGTCTAAGACGAATTAAGTACTCTCCATTTAATTCCACCAGTTAATTTTCGTTATCTTTGCAGATACGTATTTCGACCACAACTGTGTGGTCGTCTTCAGTTTCTCGTACTTGACTCGACTCGAGGAGGCTTCCGAGCCTCTTGAAAGGAGGCTTCCGAGCCTCTTGAAAGGAGGCTTCCGAGCCTCTTGAAAGGAGGCTTCCGAGCCGCTTGAAAGGAGGCTTCCGAGCCTCTTGAAAGGAGGCTTCCGAGCCTCTTGAAAGGAGGCTTTTGAGCCTCTTGAAAGGAGGCTTCTGAGCCTCTTGAAAGGAGGCTTCCGAGCCTCTTGAAAGGAGGCTTCCGAGCCTCTTGAAAGGAGGCCTGAGCCTCCTGAAAGGTGGCTTCTGAACCTCTTGAAAGGAGGCTTCTGAGCCTCTTGAAAGGAGGCTTGAGCCTCTTGAAAGGAGGCTTCTGAGCCTCTTGAAGGAGGCTTGAGCCTCTTGAAAGGAGGCTTCTGAGCTCTTGAAAGGAGGCCTGAGCCTCTTGAAAGGAGGCTTCTGAGCCTCTTGAAAGGAGGCTTCTGAGCCTCTTGAAAGGAGGCTTCTGAGCCTCTTGAAAGGAGGCTTCTGAGCCTCTTGAAAGGAGGCTTCTGAGCCTCTTGAAAGGAGGCTTCTGAGCCTCTTGAAAGGAGGCTTCTGAGCCTCTTGAAGGAGGCTTCCTGAGCCTCTTGAAAGGAGGCTTCTGAGCCTCTTGAAAGGAGGCTTCTGAGCCTCTTGAAAGGAGGCTTCTGAGCCTCTTGAAAGGAGGCTTCTGAGCCTCTTGAAAGGAGGCTCAGCCTCTTGAAAGGAGGCCTGAGCCTCTTGAAAGGAGGCTTCTGAGCCTCTTGAAAGGAGGCCTGAGCCTCTTGAAAGGAGGCTTCTGAGCCTCTTGAAAGGAGGCTTCTGAGCCTCTTGAAAGGAGGCTTCTGAGCCTCTTGAAAGGAGGCTTCTGAGCCTCTTGAAAGGAGGCTTCTGAGCCTCTTGAAAGGAGGCTTCTGAGCCTCTTGAAGGAGGCTTCTGAGCCTCTTGAAGGAGGCTTCTGAGCCTCTTGAAAGGATGCTTCTGAGCCTCTTGAAAAGGGGCTTCTGGGCCTCTTGAAAGGGGGCTTCTGGGCCGCTTGGAAGGAGGGTTCTGAGCCTCTCTTGAAAGGAGGCTTGAGCTCTTGAAAGGAGGCTTCTGAGCCTCTAGTAAGGAGGCTTCTGAGCCTCTTGAAAGGAGGCTTCTGAGCCTCTTGAAAGGAGGCTTCTGAGCCTCTTGAAAGGAGGCTTCTGAGCCTCTTGAAAGGAGGCTTCTGAGCCTCTTGAAAGGAGGCTTCTGAGCCTCTTGAAAGGAGGCTTCCTGAGCCTCTTGAAAGGAGGCTTCTGAGCCTAAATATGAATGAGTGGTTTTCAGCGTGTTTCGTGCATAAAGAATAGTGTTTTGGCCATAACGTCTGATCCCATAGTCTGATCAGGCCATTTTTCAAAATCAAACAATGGGACAGGATTCCCCGTCGAATAGAACTTTTTGCAACTAATTCGGACAATGCTAAGTTTCATAAAGCGTGTCTACAAATTTTTTTACACAAACACACATGCACTCACATACATACATACATACACACATAACAGACATCTCCTCAATTCGTCGAGCTGAGTCGAATGATATATAACGCTATGAGGCTCCGAGCCTTCTATCAAAAATTTAGTTTTTACGTATACTTAGCATACAAGAAAGGCAAAAATTATCGGAACTTATATGCATTTTTCTGCTATGAAACTGGTCCGATCCCGGTGCATACAACCCATTCATATGGACAACGAAAAAGATTTCGTTTGATCTAGAAGAGTGGACTGTAAAACAACTAGCGACGACGACCCATCTAGCCCATCTATGTAAAGAGCTGTCAACCCATGTTTAGCCCATGTTTAGCGAAAATGAAATGCTGCATACTTTGCCTCTCCAAACTGATTGGATCTGACTATGCGACACGATAAGTAGAAGGTTCAATTTAGCAGTTTTGTCGTAGGACTACGTCTGTCTTTTCTTTAAATGTTAATATCTTAGCCGTTTCTCGATGGATTTCCGATTTTTTTGGACATTTCGATCAAGGATTACTCAACCCTTCTTTATTTGAAAGTACTGATTTTTAACTATTTATTATCGATAATTGATAAACAAGTTTAGAAATAGATAAACCAACGAATCACGAACATGCATCGCAAGCACGGACATCAAAATCAAGAAACTTGTGGGATTGGATATAATCCTTAGTCCGAACAAGATTTCACGTAGAGCGGACGCAGCGGAGCGGACATAGTAGCACGAAAGTGAAGATAGCATTTTGAACGGAAAACCATCGCATTGGTGATGGTCATCGGCGTGGTTGCTGCAGATCATCCAACCTCAACGAACCAGCATTTTATGTGAAGAAAGGGTTGATTACAAAAATGACGTCTTTTTCGATCCCGCGCCTCCAGTTTAGCGAAAAGTGATCAATAAGGCGTTGGACAATAACAGCACGAAGTGAAATTTCAACAAGCGTTTAGTTGCAATTAGTTATTGGAAAGACGCATTGGAGAAAAAAATGGTTCTTCTCAGGACCAGCATTTTTTTGGAAAGAACAGGTCGATTTTCAAAAATGGACTGTTTCAGTGGCATCGGCGTTTGGCGTGGTAGCTTAGTTGCTGTTAGTGATTTCATCCATTCGAACAAATTAAACCGAAAATTCATCTCGGATCAACCTTCTTTTGTATGAAATGGTGGCCCGGAAAAAATCGATTTCATTTCCAATGACTAACAGAAACAAAACCAAAGAATCTTGCCAGAAAATTTCTTTCGCCGACGACAGCCAAATCGATGAAGACGACACCTTAGTGGAAAATTTCGTTTAGCTTAGTAGCTTTAGTGTTTCAAAAGGCGAATTATTGAAAATAAAAAATCTTTTCAGGATCGTCATTGTCGTTTAAACGAGAAAATTTGAAAACTCAAGCCGGACAATCTGTTTGTCTGGGGGAAGATTTTTCCCAACGGTCAATACGTCTTCGTGAATAAATAGTTTCACTCCTGAAAAGGACTGTTTGTAATTAATTCTTGAACTTCCTCTCACTTTTCCACCGGCGCCATAGACCACCGGGTGGAAACCGAAAGTTGCAAATAAATATATTGTAATTTGCGTTGAGTTCGCCAAATGCATGAAGTGGCAGCAAACTTGCAAAAGATCTTGCATCGAGTGTTGCTGGTTATTTTATTTTTCAACAAGATTATGCTATAATCGAAGCTGTAATGGTTTGTCATGCTATTTAAGCAAACTATTATGATCTCTGACTTTATATTTAAGATATTGTGATAGATTGTTTTGAAAAAAATATAATAAAACTAATAAATAAAGTAGTAAAATATTTTAGCATCACTTATCCGATGTACACATCAAACCAAAACTAACGTAAATCCGATGAATAACATGTTTTAAACAGACAGATCAGCAAACATTTAGACAGCTCGTTTCTGTGCAAGTTGCTTGCAGGTTGTCTGCAATGCTAATTTTATTTGTAAATCGCAATATTTGCGTTGGGATTCACATCGCTTCCGATTATGCTTATTTTTCCTTTATTTCGGATTTTTTAGGGATGGTGTCTTCTGGGATTCTGATGTTCTCCCCTGAAAGCCTGACAAGTGTCCTCAGCGGCGATACGACCGATGACTCGTGTTAATCCTTTTTCCTCGGTTGAAGACTCAAAGTCCATCCAACTGTGAGCTGCAATTCAGCTTCTTGATTCGGTTGACCTGAGAGCAGTTTGCTCAATGTTAATAAATCTAGACCAACATTTGAAAAGGGCGTAACAGCCAAAATTTATTCCCTCTGATTCTTCGTCCACATATTTAGCTTTATATGTAGACGAGGAATCAGAAGGAATAAATTTTGGCTGTTACGCCCTTTTCAAATGTTGGTCTAGAAATAAACACAAGCTATGATGACAAATACCATCCATTTCGTATAGCTATGTAGTCCTACGTAACCTTTGCGTACAACCCGATTGAGCTGCACCTTTGAGTTTTTCTCTTCACTTTCAAACAGTTCATATTGGGGCGTGGTTATAGTGGGTGCTCTAAACATTTCAAAACCGTATTGGGTTCGAATCTCGTCGCGGTCCATAATTTTTGTGAATATGCTGTGCATCGTCAAGAATACTTCAACCGATGTTATATAAATTCTGATAATAGTCTAAGTCAGAAACAAATGAAATTTTTGTGTTTTGAGACTTTTTAAGACATGTTTTGGGCTTAGCAACGTCTGTTACTGGAAAGGCAACATATCAGGACGAATGAACCATCAACCCAAAACGTCAGGTCCATATATTAACTGTCAAAGGTTGAGTCAAGTGTCCTGCGGTGTTTTGCTAGTGCGATTGAATCATATTATTCCGTACGTCACACAAGACCGAAAATGTCGAGGAAGTCTATTTTTAATTTAAAATTGATCAATGTTCCTTTCGACTTTTGAGTCGGAAGAAAAACTGACGCGTTCAGGATGATATACTTCATCTTTCCCTGAAAGAAAATCGAATATCGACTCTTCGTTTTAGGACCCAATTGAGTGACGGTCCCCAAGAGCTTTTCAAACTTTTTCTTCATACAACTAGATTGAAAAATGTGTCATCAAAAATAGGGTGACGGTCCCAAATTTTTTTTCATTTTACACTCTGTATCCAAGCCTCCCCACGGTGTCTCTATGGGGAAACATTATTTTTCATATAGTGGGTAAACTAAAATGTTCTATCGAGGGATCTAGAAATTTTTTTATTTTTTTCACTATTTTTGGTGCAAACTCTATAGAAATTTCAAATGATAGCCGATTTAACCCCCCCAAAAATGTATGGAAAAATGACCCCTATAGAACATTTTAAAAATGCACCTACATGAAAGAGGAAAACCTATACTTTCGTGTAGTGAGTGTTTTAGAGATACTGATTTTTTGAAAATAAGCCTCTTCGGACAAACACACCGTGTTCCCATTAGACGTAGTTTACGTCAAAATATCAATTCTGACAGTAGGTTTACTGATATCTCAGTAAAATGAAGATTATAAATCGAATATTTTGTTTTGCGATATTTATTGATGTATCAAAAGAATGGAGGTTATAAACCATAGAGGATGATTGTCGCTGCGGTTCCCTTTGTACTTGTTCCCAAACATGTTAAGTACACAACTGTCAAAACGTTCTGATTTTTCCTTTGTTGACATAGTGCCCTATTCTCGCCAGCAAAAGCTGTTTTGCCAGTGACGACAGCGACAATCTTCCTCTATAGTTTATTACCTCTATTATCTAAAGCCTGCTATTAGCAAAATAAATAGGACATTATCGCGTATTGAATCGTATCTTAATAATATACAAAAAAAAAACCAATGATGATTTTGGAGCGCCACAAGACAAGCATTAGGTCATTACTATTCAATGCCTTCATCAATGACGTGAAAATCTGAAAAAGTGACGATGGCTTTATCAGCTGGGAAATCGATACAAAATCTTCAAGTCCTTAGCAACAAATTTCTGAATACATTTCAATACCAAATTTTCAAAACGACTTATCTGTTTTTGGAAGAAAGAAATGCAACACCAATCTCGTCGCTTTTTTTCTAACATGCGTGCTCACTGCTGCAAAAAACTAACAATTGTGCTATGACAAGAAGTCTATGGCCAGTAACTCTATCACTGGAAGAGACTGTGAAGACTTCGTAAATGTTTCCTTAGACACAGAGACATGATGGTTCTCTTCTGGATTTTAAATGATGTTGTCACTAAAAGAATCATCAAGAAGTTACATAGTGTACAGTCCAGTAAGGAGAAGACTTCCGCTTCGTTAATTTTGGTTTAAATTATTTGAACACTGTTAAAACGTAACTTGACAATACTAAATATAAAACAGCCCTTGTTAAAGCTTCAAAAAAGCACACTAATTAATGTAACAACCTTCACGCCATCATCCAATCAATCGCCAACGTGTGGCTTAGTCCTATGTTTTTCCCTTTAAGTATCCGAAACATTAATTAAGTCAATCGACTTTCAAATCATCATTGAAATCTCATCAAGTCCCTTCGCCAATCAACGTACGATTTTTTCACACCTGCACAACCAAACTCAAATCCTATTAAACGAAAATTGCCTTCGCCTTGGGCCAACATAACCAACCAATTAATTAATGTCTGTAAAAATAACAGAATACTAACCAGTATCAATAATTACATTGCTTCTGCGCTGCTCGACCACTGCCGTTTAGTCAGTTTTTTTTTACATTCCCACGTAGGGGCACGAGCATTCGTTGCATATGGGCGTCGGGTTCATCGCTTGTTCGAGCACCCAAATCACTGCACAACGATTTGTATTTGCACCGCCGCTCCCACACGCGCAATCATAAATCATGAACCACCGATCGGGTGCCTATTTCATTTTTTTTTATTCATTAACCCTTCTAATTCGATTCCACTGCGCCTTGCGAATCCAACACGCGGAGGGCACTGATCGCACTGAATACGCGTACACGCAACAAGACGAATGTTTGGCTTCGATTGACCACCAAACAAACAGTATCACATGATAGCGCCCCGCGAGCACCACATCGGGGCCCAGCGTGCACACTCCGATTAATTAAATTCAATTTTTTTCGCTTCGATACGTCGGAACAATTTTTCGGCTTTCGATTTCACTTGCGTAGGTACGTACGATGCGCCTAACAAAACACCCCACTGGTAAACAACGTTGCCCTCTTGTTATCGCGTTGAGGGTTGTTGTCGATTCGATTAGTATCGATCAATCATTTATGGGGCCACTATGAAGAAAAACTGTAAACAGACACGCTCCAACACAAATTGCTCACATTGCATTTTTCTTCGATTTCCAACCTCTGAAGTTTCACTGCGTTGGCTAATGTGAGGATGGGCGCGCTGCGCACGAACAAATATCAAGGATTCCTCTGAAACACTCGTGTGTTATCATCACAGCCCCCAATATCCTCTCGTCTTCTTCGCGGCGCAGTCGTCGTTTTCGTTTTCGATTTCCACCGACGACGACGGTTGCACTCATTCGCTCACTATGGCTAGCAGCAGTAACTTTTCCATAACATGCGTTTTATTTCTTTCTTCAATATTGCTTTATGGTCGGAGCCGACGTACTAAGTGAGGCAGCACCGCGCGCCGACACAATCACATCTTGCTGGCAGTGTTGCAAAAACAGAAATTCGCCTCGCAGTTACAGATGTAGCAAAACAGTTCGCTGCTCCTCGGTCGTTAATTCGTTTTCACTTGATGAGTGTCTGGATGTATGTGTGCTTAGTATGTATGTTTTTCTGTAACAAAAGCAATAACAACAACGAAACCGTATGTTGTGGCTGTTGGTTGGGTAGATGTTCGAATTTCACCCCATACAATCACTTGACAGATTCACTTTTACTGGACGTAGGTTTTCTGCAGCACCGAGTTGCACTTTGCTGGTGAACAACAGTCTTTTGTTTTGCGTTGATCGGCCTGCCTGTAAGTAAAATGGCAACAACAGAAAAGAAATAGTAAAATTGGATGAGTGCGACGACGTTGGGTTGAATTGGAGGTGAAAATTTTGTGAAACTAATGGCTAGTGGTGGATGGTTAAGATCTGCTGGACACTCTTGCTTTAATGTTAGGCTAATTAGGAAAACAGCTTGTATCGCCGGGCTAGATGATTGCGATGAGTATTTTGGTAACATTCGGTGCTTCTTTGCAAGTTAATGTACTGATGCGAAATTGAGATATAATCAATCCTCAATAAAAACTAGTTTAAAACGTGTTGTACTGCAATAAATTTGTATTAGAGCATTTCGAAGTTTGAAAAGAATAACTTTCATTGACGGTCATATAAAAATAAATAAATAGATTCTAAGCAGTTCGCTAACAAGGCTTATTCAGAGAATAATTAGATTAGTAGCTAAATAAATTATGTTGAAATGATTTATTTTCTAAGGATCCATTTTGATACTTCATACATTAAATACTAATTTTGTTTTCATTATCATTATCGAGCTTTTTTGACATAAGTACGTGACATAAGTACGTGAGGCATGTCATGTCTGCTTTCTTTATGTCATGGGTTGTTCTTTAGGTCATTTGTATGTCTAACATCCTTATGCCTAACATCCTAATGCCTAATGTACATATGTGTAACGGTTTATTGATTTTCAAAACAAATTATTATATCAACTACATGCAAATTATTCAAATTTCTTTGTTCAGATTGTTATGTTTCTCTGGTGCACATCTTCAGGCTTTTCAAAATCTTTTAATTTGAAGTAGATTTTGCTAAAAAATATCGATAAACAAAGCGGAAATTTTTTTGACTGCAAAGAAAGATTATGCTTGGTTCGGGCTCGAAAATTTGCTTGACATTCCTGAGGATACCAGTTTTATCGTGTTAGCTTCTTGATATATAGGGGAGGAGGTTCGGTTGTGGGCACCGTTCGGTAGTGGGCACCCCTACGTATCTTTTGACAGATAACAGATGCTGTCATTTTGACAACCGTTATTAGTTTGCTATTGTAACATGATGTTTTGTGCTCAATACCAAACCGGATGGGGATCTCTACGCTGAACTAGGAACAAATCAATTTTTTTTACAAAAAAAAAACAACACGAAAGTTTTTTTTTGCCTTTTTCAAATTGTCATAAATTGAAGTGATTTAATTCAAAAAGTGAGTTCCAATGCATATTTATAAAGTAAATTTAATCTATTTTGAGACTCAATGACGATTGCCATTAAAATTTTAGCGCGAAATTTTTATTCTTCGTTTTCTAAAAAGGCTGCGAAATTCGGTTGTGGGCACCTTTATTGGTTCGGTTATGGGCACCCTTATTTTATAGACAAATCATTGAATATCATTTTAGTTGTCCCCTAACTTATTTCAAATGACGTTTTTATGCAGTTTTTATAATTAATTAGACATAATTGATTGAAATAGTGAGTTTAATTCATATTTTTGTTCTATGGGTATGTCTAGTTATTATATCCACACTTTTTGGAACAAATCGTTGACTGATTTGCTTGCAACAAGTTGCATTCGACGAGGAATTTTATCCCATTGTTTACTGTTGAAGATTGGTCAGATTGGGGAGGTGCTATTACCGATAGGGTGTTTGAACAGGATTTTTTTGACTGTGAGGTTTATCAATAAATGGTAAATCAATGAAAAATTGAAACTCATTTACCTAAAGTGCTATTTAAGACTTTTCTTATGTGATATCCTCCCTAAGGCACCGATGGAGGCAACATCACTGCTAGGTGGATTGATCTTATTTTAGTACCTCCTGGCTATTACAATGAATAAATTATTCCTTTTCTTTAAATGGGTGGATTCTAGTCATGCATCTTTATTTTTAGCTGAGTTTTCATGGGTGCCCACAACCGAACCACAAAATTGAAACGTCCAAAAATGTCAAATTTGAAAAAATGTAATTTTTTTTTCGAACCGAAAAAGTCAAACTATTTTTTTTGCTAGTAGTACGGCTATTAGTCTAGCTTTCCATTGGTATACAAATGTTGGCATAAGATCAACTAGCGCCAAAGTTATAGATCAAAGACAAAAGGGTGCAAAATGCAAAAATGATCACTTGACTCAGGAATCTCGCAGTTAATAGATTTAGAAGAAATAAATACAAAGCAATGCGGTAATGTGCCACCCAACAAAGAAGAAGACAAACGCAAGAAATTCTTTTTGAATGTTTCTACTCAAAAAGCTGAATGCCGAAATCTTTACAAATGATTCCAAAAGTTGTAAGGCATTATTTTGGTAGATGTTACACCAAATTAATATGGAAACACTGGATGGATCCTCGCCTGAGCAATCGAGTGGAAAAACAACATGGTGGCAATTGAATTGTCACGTTCCAACTGAACACTAGATTGCAATACTTTTAGCTCATCACCACCGGATCTTCAACTCTGATGGAAACATTTCTGCGGCGTGATTCGATAGTTTAATATATTTTAAAGACGAATTCGTGGCATTCATGTTGGCTCAAATAAAAATTCCTCATCGGAATTTTTTTTTCTTCACGTTTTCTTCTTGGCGTGAATAAGAGGGGGCTAGGGGGGCTTAGCCCTCCCTAGAAAAAAAAATAGCCCTCATTAATCAAGAAAAAGTGATATCAATTTCCAACATATAACATAAAGAATTACTTAAAAAGTTTGAAAACAAAAGAGTTATCTCCCATATTCACCCTATCTTAAAGAAATGAGTGGAAAACAAATTAATCCCATTAGAATCTGATAATGATTATCATCAGAATCTGAGAGGAATTCTCACCAGATCCGAGAAGAGTTCTCATTGGAATCTCTACAGAAATCCTTTCAGAATCATCGAAGTATTCCAACCAGAATCCAGAAGCATTGACACTGCATTCTTTTCGGTATCGTTGGGGGATACCCTTGGGAATCTTTGGGCGATACCCTTCGTAATCCATGAAGGATTTGCTTCAGAATGCCTAAACCATTCAAAGATTTGCTTCGGAATCGTTCGAAGATTTGCTTCGGAATCGTTCGAAGATTTGCTTCTACATACCTGGAGGATTTCCAACAGAACCTCTGGAAAATTCCCGTCGGAGCTCCTGGAACATTCCCGTCGGATCTACTGGAATATTCCCGCGTCCAAATTCCTGAAATATTCCTCTAAGAATTCTTGGAGGATGGAGGATCCCTAGAAGATTCTCATTGGAACCCCTGGAACATTCCCTTCGGACTCCCTGGAACATTCCCGTCGGAATCCCAGGTGGATTTCCTTCAGAATCCCTGGAGATTCCCGTCAGAATCCCTAAAATCAAATCGGAATCATAGAAGGATTCTCATCGGAATAGGCCCGTTTTTTAGACCTTATTGTGTTGTCCCGTCGTAATCTAGAAAATGCTCAATTTGTCCCGTTTTTTTCATTGAATCTTCCAAAGAGCTCCCAAATATTATTCAAACAAATTCAAAAGAAAGGAATCAAGGAAATCCATTTTTTTCAAATCTGTTTTACCACATATTTTCAATCATTTGATTCTTCTCGACACATTAAGAATCAAACAAAGTCTTTCTAAATAGGCCTGAATATTTTGAAAACATCTACTGTAAAAAACGACGGCATGAAAAAATAATGTATAAATCAACTGTACAAAATCGAGCTTAAGGCAGTTTCAAACCGACGGAAAATTTGGTCGGATCATAGGCTAGATTTAAGGTTCTCTATGTACTTTAAGGCTAGTTTACAAATCAAAAGCTTGTCTGCAAATATCGCTCCTATGCAATATACTACCCGATTTAAAATACAATCCGGCGGAGATCTATAAATTGGCCGTTTTTTACTTTGGGGTCTTTCAAAAATGGCGTCATAGGTTTAAGAGTGGAGGGTGTGACAGTGCATATACATCTAGAAATCTCAAAAAGTAGTGGACGTCATATTTGAATCGCACCTTTTCGCAAAACAATTGCTTTTTCTGGGAACACATGGGGACAAAATCAACGAACAAGATTCCCGAGGTGTGAGGCTACTTTCAGTGTCATTTAAATCAATTTCGATCAAAATTACTGTGAATTGAAGAGATTTAACATTTATTGGCATGGGCCAACCATATTCATGGAAATAATCCCACCCTATTGCTCTTTTTGCATTTGTCTTTTTACATTTTTTTTCTAAAAATATGTTCCCTAGTCTTCTAATGCACAAAACCGGCCTTAGGCCAGGTACTTTGACTCAGAAAGGAAGTTTTTGATTTTGACCAATAATTTCCTCAACTAACTTAATACAATAGAAGATTATGGTGGTGAATGATTTCTAATTTCTTACACGGAAAATGAAAATTTTGAAATTTACACAGCTCTTGAATTTTATCACAAGGTCTTTTGGCATGTCGCGTTGTGCAAGCGCGTTTGTCCCGTTTTATAACCGAAATGATCTGGTCAGCCTGGAGGATTCCCGTCGGAACCCCTGAAGGAATGTTGGATTATTTTTATTTTTTTATTTTTACTTTCTGCCTACTGCCTACCACCGGTGGGTGCCTGACGTCACATATCGTCCTTTGAGTATGCGGGACAAAGCCGATCAATTAGAGCCGTTGTAGCAATGATCGGCTGGTAAACAAACCCACTGCGGTACTGTGGGCTAAAACAGAAAGCACGTGCTTGAGAAAAGAGAATAGGGATGAGTGTGTTTGATTGGATCATATTTATCACATTACCGCTAATAAGGTGGTAAAATGTTCGATTTTTTTTAGGGTAGAAATTATATTAATGGGCTATAGCAAACCCATCACATGTCGCATCGGCGCATAGACCAATCTGTCTTATAGACACAACTCCAAGGGCATAGGCAAATTGTGGAAAGATTGAACGGATACTGAAATGAATTCCCACAAACATGTGCACTTTACGATAAAATCATATACAGAAATAGGTGGTTGAAATTCAAAAGATTCCCAAAACTTATTAGGGCATCCAGGATCCATAATATATGAAAGTTCAAAACAACTCGAAACATTTCGGGCTCAAAAATTCTCCTTGAAATCCTTCTAGAAGCTCCCCTGGGAACTTTTGAATTCCTCCGGAAAGTTATCCACAAATTCCTCTGAAAATCGTTCGAAAATCCGCAGGGATTTTCTTCAGCAATTCATCTGGGAATACTTTCAGGATTTCATCTGGGAATTTCTGCATTAATTTCTCCTGGTATTTTTCTGGGAATTCCTTCATATATTTTTTGGGAAATTCCTTTAGGAACTTCTCTAAGAATTATTTCAGGACTTCCATGTGGGAATCCTCCGGAAGTGCTTGTGGGAGTTCCTCCGGAAGTTTTTCCAAGAGTTTTTCCAAGAAATTCTCCGGTAATACCTTCAGGAACTTTACAGGGAATTCCTGGACGATATTTGGCAGAAATTTCACGGGAAATGGGATTTCGGAAGTTCTTTCAGAAATATTTTTTCTCTTCCTCTAGAGTATTCCACCGGATGTTCCTGTGAAGTTCCACCAGAAGTTCCTTCGGGAATTCAATCAGGATTTCTTCAAGGAATTCATTTAGCATTGCTTTAGGCATTTATCTACTAATTCCTCCAGAAGTTCCTCGGAGAATTTCTCTGGGAGTTCTTACGGGAATTCCTCCGGGAGGTTCTTTTAAGAATTCTTCCAGGAGTTCCTCCTGAAATTCTTACGGAAGTTCCTTTGGGAGTTCATCCTAGAATTCTTACGAGAGTTCCTCCAGGATTTCCTCAGGAAATTCTTCCTGTAGTTCTTCAATAAATTCCTCCAGAAGTTCCACTGGCAGTTCCTCCGAGAATTCCTCTGATAATTTCTCCGGAAATTCCTATAGAAAATCCCCCGGGAGTTCCTCCGGAAATTACTCTGGGAATTCCTCCGGGAGTTCCTTTTCAGAGAAACACCCGGAGAAACTGCCGGTGAAACTCCCGGAGGGATTCTCGTAGAAACTGCTGGTGGATCTCCCGGAGGAATTCTCGAAGGAACTGCCGGAGGAGCTCCCGTAAGATCTCCCGTAAGAACTCCCGGAGGAATCTCAAGAGGAACTCCTAGAAGAATTCCTAGAGGACCTCCCGGATGAGCTCCCACAGAAACTATCGGAAGAACTTCGGAAGGAATTTCCAGCTTAATTTCTGAAGAAAGCCTAAATGATTTCCTGAAAAAAGCCTAAATAATTTCCTGGAATAGCTTCTGGTGGAACTCCTGGAGGAATTTCCGGAGGAACTATCGAAGGAATTTTCTGGAAGAATTTCTGAAGAAACTCCCGAGAGAATTTTCAATGGAACCCCGGGGAAACTTCATCTTATAGACAAATCTCGTCTAGCTGAAACCTTTGTTGGGGTTTGTAGCTGGACCATCATCATCATCAGAGGACCTCCCGGAGAATTCCCTGAGGAGCTCGCAGAGAAATTCTCGCAGGATCTTCTGGTGGAAAATCTATATAAATTCCTGAAGAAGCCTAAATAAATTCCAATTTTGCCGAAATTCCCGGAAGAATTTTCAGAGGAACTACCGATAGAACTACCGGAATTATTCTCGAAGGAAGTCCTAGAGAAATTCTTAATGGAAATGCCGGTGGAACTCCGAGACCAAAAATACTTCCACATGTGTATAGTACACATCCACATTAGAGGAGCGTGCGTATTTAGAATGTCTGGCGGCTTGGCTTGGCGGCTTGTATTGGCTTGAGAAATGAATTGCGAGTGATTTGACTATGCGTCCAATTTGGGAAGCTCGAGCTCGTTCAGTAGCCTCTAGTTGGTTAAAGCACCAGTCTAGATTACTGTAGGGTCATGGGTTCGAGTCCCATCGAAGGGAAAGTGGTTACCTCCAATACATTTTCCAAATCAATATCTTCCACATAACGTACATATTCACATAAGGTACCCCGGGGCAAGTGGGACCTAAAAAAACGCTAGTTCAGCAAAATCGTTAACGCATATTTAGAAAACATTTACCGAAATTGCATATGTACAGTTTCTGTAAGGTTCTTATGCAGAACTGTATTGAAATCTGCCATCCGCTGGTTGGGTGCAGGAAATTCGAGATGACTAAGTTATTAGCAAGCATTTTCCCCATGAAAGTAACGACGAAGGACATTGATATCTTCAATGCTTTGTGAGCTGTTCTAGATAAGTTAGATCTACCGCTGAAGTAAATATCCGGAGCCGTTACCGATGGAACTTTCGTTATTTTTAGCGCGCCTTTTGATTGCTCTGGCATTATCATATTTTAATATGGACATCTGCTGTATTAGGCGCTGACATCAAGCCGTAAGTTTATATACTTCTTGATGCAGTCAGTGCCATTTTTGGACAATACAAGTTTTCAGCTAAGGGCGGACACAAACGCGCGAAACCCGACCAAAGATTCACACAATTTTTGGAGGGTTACATACAAATGGATGAAGCATGTTCAACTTCATAAGACTTTCGACCTAGGAAAATTTAGTACCAAAAGTATTTTTCTTTGCAACATACTTTACAATTATTTATTTATAAATTTATAAATTATGTTTGAGCTTTTTCTCTGCTCCTAATCATTTTAATAATGAAAAAAAATCATTATTCATAGGAAAGCATGAAGGTGCAATTGCCCATCTTCGAAAATTACCAGAAGTATCGGAGCGATTCTCCCAGTATCATTACATCGTGCATCAGGTGAACCTTTGTCCTAAAAGGTGGGATTCAAAGATGTCATCAAAATATTTAATTTAATCCTATCACACGCATTGAACCATCAAGAATTTCAGACACTTCCATAGACACGAATGCAGAATATGGTGACGTACCATATTATACTGAGGTGCGTTGGCTGAGCAGGGAAAGGTGCTACGTCGCGTATTTAATCTTCGGAAAGAAATTGTCGAATTCATGGATAGTAAAGGTAAACCAGCGAAGTGTTTCGATAATGCAGAGTGGATGGCAGATCTGGCTTTCCTGATTCGAATTTAAATCTCCAGGGTAAAGTCAAATTGGTGTACAGCATGCTTAATCGAAACAATACGTTTGAAAACAAGCTCTTACAGGAGAAACAGATGGAAATTCTAAATTTTGTTCATTTCCCTACTCTCGGAATTTGCAGCGTGTCGACTAAAAAATACGTTGACGCACTCCAAACGATGAAAAATGATTTTGCTCGTAGATTTGGAGATTTCAAAGCGCATGACAATGTATGGGTCAATGCATATATGTGTGTAGGTCCGAAAATTAGTAAAAATCAGTAATGTTTATAGCGAAGAAAGTACTTTTCATTTTTAAAACCCTGTATCTCAAGATCGAAACAGAGTACCTCGGGATTTTAAACGTTTCCAATGTAAAAATGGCCAAAGAATAGTTGGTGGTGTTATTTTTCAAATAAAAATATACTCATTGGGTGAAAAATGCATTTAAAATGCAATGCAATTTTTTTTTCAAAAATTCCTTTAAAAATCTTCTTTTGAATGATTATCTTAAATTCATCCTAGACCTCACAGTTCCATACTGCCGTCCCAAGCATATCTGTCCCATGTCGATTTTTATCATTTTTGTGTTTTATGCACCAAA
The DNA here is from genome assembly GCF_024139115.2 of Armigeres subalbatus. Classification (NCBI taxonomy): domain Eukaryota; kingdom Metazoa; phylum Arthropoda; class Insecta; order Diptera; family Culicidae; genus Armigeres; species Armigeres subalbatus. The sequence goes on along the minus strand of NC_085140.1, from coordinate 46,911,557 downwards.
CGTTCTAAATTAATGTATATTTTATTGTGAACAAATAAATACATATAGTTTGTTCGAAAACTTAGCGAAAAAATATCGGGTCATTTTGTCCCATTGTAGAATTTCCAAGCATAACTGTCCCACTGAAACAAATTTCATACAACATGTATTAAATTACTTCGAAGAGGCCAATTTTCATTATTAAATCATTCAGAGAAAGAATATGGGTTGTGGTATAGTTTCAATGGGTAATAAAAGGTTAATCCACCTAACATTGTTGACGCCATTCTTGTGCATCATGAAAATTGAAAAGTAATAATTGAAGCATATTTAGATGATTTATATTAAAACTTAAGTGAGAATAGTCTCTCATTTTTATTCGCATTCTATGTATTTATTTACACTTTTTCTTCTTTCCTCATTGGCATTACCATTTTTGCATTCGTATATGATGAGGCTAACACGATAATACTTTTATGCCTAATAGCACCCGAAAATTCCTTTGGCCGTGAGTCCAACCAAGCCACCTATGCATCATCGCTTTGTAGTCGTGCTTCTAAGCGCATGGCTATAAGGTAGACCCAATTCATTTGCATATATGCAAGATTTTTGCAATAGCTTCGGAACGAAGTGACTAATCGATTTTCAATAGCAAACAATGGGGCCGAGTTTCCCTTCGAGTGCAACTTATTACGAAAAAAATGGTCCTAAATATGTGTTTACAAATGTTCATACACGCACCCCACACAGGTGGAAGTTTCCACTCGACAAGTCAGATGCTAATCTTCTTCTTCTTCTTTTTCTTATATAAATATAAATAAAATAAAAATAAAAATAAAAATGAATTTCTGTCTGTCTGAACCATATAGACTCGGAAACTACTGAACCGATCGGCGTAAAAATTTGTATGCAGAGGTTTTTGGGGCCGGGGAAGGTTCTTAAGATGGTTCGAGGCCCCTCCCTCCTTTGAAAAGGGGGGCTCCCCTACAAATGATACACTATTTTCTTCATAACTCGAGAATTAATCAAGCAAGTGGAACCAAATCTGGAATGTGGAGGTTTTGGAAGGAAAGATATGTTTCTGTGATGGTTCGAAACCCCTCTCCCTTCTGGAAAGGGGGGCACCCAAACAAATGGAACATAAATTTCGACACAACTTGATAACTAATCAGATTATAAATTGATTTCAGGCAAAACAAGGTTTGTCGGGTCTGCTAGTCTGAAATAAATTCCATAGGAATCATTATTATTATTATTATCTTTATTGAAGAGGTTTTTAGCCCAAGGCTAGTTCACCTCCGAATCTCCATAGGAATCATCAAAAACCTTCGCAGTATTGCGGTATTGAGTTACCACGGAACCTGATTTTGATGCTTCATCCAAAAACCCATCTGCGCTGAAACATAATTATCCTGAATTTATTTCAGGATCAAATTATGTATAGAAACTAATTCTCACTGTCCTTACCCTTATGTAAGGTATAATATCTCTGGGGTTTTTCAGACACACTCGTCCCCATGTCAACTTTCTTATACACATTTTTTTTTTTTCGATGGAGCGTAAGAGACCCCTCCCCCAAAAGCTTACGTTATTAGTATACAGCCCCTTACTATAAGACGCTTTGAAAAGACCTAATGCATCTAATTTTAATCAGGTTACTATCCAAACCCAACTAAACTTTTGCTAAGCGCAAAGTAATCTGATGATACTCTAGCACTGGGACAAATATGCTTGGAATTTTCAATTTTGTCTTCAATTTCGCAGCATAAATGTCCCACTGAATAAATTTCACTAAAAAACAGTGTTTATCCTTTGAAACATACTAAGCCATTAGAAATACACTATTTTCATCGATATACGTTTATTAATCAAAATTTCAAGGGGAAATTTAGCTACAAACTGAAAAATATATTTCCAACTTCAATCGCATTTTTCTCAGTTGCATATTTTTCGACATGGGACAGATATGCTTGACACGGCAGCATAGATATTAACAACTTTTGAAGGTTTCATGCGGGGAGGGTCGGGAGGTCCAATCACTACGAAATTTTGGATTTAAGGGTATACATAAACAATTGGTCAAAATTCTCAAGAAGTCGATGTCAAATTTGCAATTTTCTCGGTCACTTCTATGGAAAGACCCATATGCAACTTTCAAAATGCTTCACTGAACACATTTTTCCGAAACGCTCTCCTCCCTCTCAATTTGAAAAAAAAACTTCAATTTTTTCAATATATTACTTTTAAAAGCAATAAAACTGTGCCATATCCATAAGTGACTACTTATTCAAAACCTTTTTTTGTGGACACACTGTTTTGATTATTAATTATTAAACAGCTTGATATAATAAATCTTTTAAAATCAAAAAACCTTTAAAACCTGTTTAATTCTCCATTCTTTATCCAATCAGCATCCACCACTATAACTTCACAAAATCACACAATTTTTATACCATTTTTTTACGTTTCTCTTATCATTCTTCCTTCACACTAAGAGATTGATATGTAATTTTGCTTCATATATTCTGTTCAACATTTATTATAAAACCAATAAAAATTTTATAACTAACTGATTCAATTATTTAAATTTACTATTTTATTCACAGCAATGGTAATAATGGTATTCTTCTTTTCAACTTGGCGTACATTCCAAATCAACGATCACTTTATTTTTATTTTTCTTCGAATTCCGTCACAATGATGTGAATGAAAGTAGTCTAACTTATAGTTAGTAACTGTATTGCATTACTATTTTATTACTTTTTATTCCAAAATTTTCCGCAGTTATAATCACTGTTCTCCTTGCAAAGCTAGTCCTTAGTATGTTTGAAAAAGACCTATTTGGGCTACACCACTATCCTTGCCTTCGAATTTCATGACTTTTAATAGGTACATCATTAGTACCCAAAGGTTGACAAAAAAAAATCATATCATTTGGTTTGAACTGTTGGAACACGACAGAGTAATATAATCCATGAACGGAAATATGAGGTGCTGTCCAAGTAGATCTTCTCCCTACGCACGTAGCATGCAAAAAAAAGTTGTTTAATCACTTTGTGCTTTCCTCGTACTTAGTATCTCTTCATGTCAAAGCAAAACTTATAAACATTCCAAAAAAACTCTTCAACGCTGTGGTTGACTTAAATAAAGTAAACGGCACTCCAGCAGCCATTCAACTTACATCAACGTAAAATCTTCGCCTTCACTTCTCACTGTATTTGGCAAAATAGTAACCAAAATACCCATCCACGAAACATTCCAGTTCACTTTCACGTGCGTCGTCTTCGGAAACCGCAAGCTCGAGCGCCCGCCCAGGCCCACGTTCAACTTTGCACGGCCCGCTGTTATTGTTTTTGTTTCTTCGTCTCTTTTGTTTTGGTGTCCGCGCGAACACAAATTCCACCGCCGAGGAAGGTGCAATCAGTTCCGCGACGACGGACAGACGGACGGACGAACGGGATCGACGCGGACGAACAGCGATTCACTCTTTACACAACGCTCTGGAACCTCCCGTGAACAGACTTCGACGGCAACTGAATGGAAAAGCCAGCCGGAGCTGGGAGATCGCACGCAGCAAGGCGGTGAACGAATTGAATGAGCGAAGCCACGACGAACAACCACCCCGCCGCCGCTCGAAGAGCCACCCAACCGAACCCCGACGGTCGATCGTGGCGAGGGGTGGAAGCTTTCGTGTGCGCTCGATCGGAGCTTTTGTCGATCGTGCGCTACTCGGAGCGAAAACCGGAATGGCGTATGCGTCGTCGGTTTGTTTACATTTTTCCTCGTATCGGGCTCGGTTTCCGAAGTAGGAGCTTTTCATTCGATGCTGCTTTTTTTAGATGATTTTCCATAATGAATCGATTCGACTATTCACCTGTTTGGTGCTGGTCTAGTTTATGCTTTTGTGCATTTCGTGCATTCATAGAGAGAGATCGAATAATGCTATAGGGGAAGAGGCTCCAAAACGCATTTTGGGTGTTCCCTCATTTTATCCGTATTTCACATGTCCGGAAAAAAATGTAGGTTACGCGAAAAAAGTTTCAAAATAAAAGATAGGAAAGTTGGAAAAACCAAAACTGTTCACATTTTGATGAAACATCTAACATTTCGGCCAGGCAAAACGCCCTAGGAGGACTAACTTACAATGTACTACGCGTCTCCACGCACTGTCCATACCAGAATGCTGATTCGCCGACGCGTGGTGCGTTACCTTAAGAGCTGCCGGCTAGAAGGCGTTTTGTCGCATGAGTTTTCCGGTAACGAAATATCACCATTACTTGCAATGTGCACTCGCATGACTGTGGATATGCAACAGTAAAGCACATGTGAAGATTGAACAAATCAAGCATCCGAAATATATTCAATTTGCAAAAAAAGAGCTAACCGCGGTGGAGGTTGGTACTCGGATTCTGATGGCTTTTCCGCAAACGTGACCTTTAAGTGGTCTTGTTGTGTAGGGGTTGTCACGCCTATCTAGAGAGTAGGAGGTTGAGGGTTCGAGTCCCTCCAAGACACGTGGATTCTTTTTCGCAAATTTCATATCAATTTGTTCATTTCGAAACATGTGCTGTGTATATGCACAGCCAAGATATTTAACAGAAATATCACCACTTTTTTAATGTAAACATTATTATCAATATGATTGAGATTTTCTACAATGACATCAGCTAGCTATATTGTTTACCTGTTGCATGGAGTGAAAATACCCATGAAAATCGTTACTGCTAAGACATTAAAGCAGTATTTGCTTATTTATTTATTTATTTATTTATTTCGTCAACCGACGTAGACTAGTACATATACAATATACATGTTTTGTTTTCTTAATGCTATAAAAACGTTATTATAATGTATCAACATAAAAATAGATTGGTTAAGTAGTGTTTAATTTAGCTAGGACATATTGCCCCTCCTTCCCCTACAAAGAAATATAGATTGTAGTCTATTTCTCTCAATTACGGGTTCATGTATTAATTTTATATCCATACGCAAGGTGCCAAGTAAGCTCAGGCAGGTGCAAGGTGCACAGTTATAAATCGATTATAACGTTAGTGATACTAGTTTTCCGATACGTAGCTTAGCTTAGAAACCTCGCAGCCTCTTATAGTGTCCCGCCAGGCAGTGTTTTGCCAATTATTTTTTCTTGTCTACAATCAAATCGGAATTATTGCTTACGAAATTACCGAATTTGTAGCAGTTTCAAAAGATTTAAGGTTCATAGAGCATTGGCTTCAGTGGGTATGTAGACTTGTAGATACAAGTAGAGACACATATCAGAATAATATCATTATCGAAATCATTATAGGATGTTGTCCAATATGCACGCCTTATTTATTTTTAGTAACGTAAGAATACATCCTTCTAAAAATGTTACACTTCGGAGGAATTTATTGGTTTTTTACATTAATTTACTCTACTAACTAATTATTAGGAATACATACGTCTCTTGTTGTTGGTCCCGTTCGTGCCACGTGCTTTCATCTGGTGCGTACTGTGGTGCTGTGCAGCTGTCGTCAATAGAAGTTGAGTATTATAATTTTTCCCTCGTTGTTTCCCCCTTTTCCAATCATAGTCGATAACTTTATGATAGTTTTATTTTAGTTAGTTAGTAGGTAGTAGTTAGTTTCTCTCATTTACCCTCCCTGTAGTGTTTTTCAGTATTATTAGTATTAGTTTTCTTTTTCTCTCTACTTGTGATAAGGTTCGTTAAAAATTTTGTGTGTGTGCCTCGCTGCAGCGGAATAGTTTCCGCAATGCACGAAGACGGCGGGGGACGTATATCGTATACCCAGCCCGATGATAAATTATTGTGTTCTGGTGTTCCGAGCCAAACCAAAATGGAAATCAGCAACACTGGTACGACCCCCCGCCAGAAGGCCTACCCTCCCGACTTTAATTGGCCATACGTTGTTTTCTTTCGACCCAAGGGAAAACGATTTAATATTAATCAGATCAGTAAAGATCTGGAAAAGCACTTCTCGTCGGTAACCACCATCGACATGGTCGGTTCCAACAAGTTGAGGGTCACTGTTGGTGATCGCAAGCAGGCTAACGAGATTGTTTCCTGTTTACGCTTGAATATAAAGTGTATTTGCCGAGTCAGGCAATCGAGATCGCGGGCATGGTCACCGAAGGGAGTATGACCACCGAAGATATACTTCATGGCGTCGGCCAGTTCAAAAACCGATACTGGATTGCAGGCAAATGCATTCGGTGTCGCAGGAGGGAGAGAAAAAGGTCTACTTGGCTTCTGACTCTTTTTGCGTAACCTTTTCCGGGTCTGCGTTGCCTGATTTTGTGGTGATTGGCTAACTTCGATTGCCTGTTCGGCTGTATGTTCCGAGGGCGACGAACTGCGTTAATTGCAAGCAGCTGGGCCACACCGCTCAGTTCTGCTGCAATAAACCTCGCTGTGCATCGTGCGGAGAGAAACATGAGGACTAGACCTCTTCATGTTTTCAAAAAGTATCAAAAATTCAACCGGTCAGCCAAGAATCACAATTCTTATGCTAAAATAAGTCTCCTGTCAAATTTTCAGCTAATTCGGATAAAATTTCGAGGTGGCTCAAGTCGATTTAGTGTTTTTGGGCTATTTTCAATTTTGTAAAAAATCTAACAAGAGATATAAACCTCGAAAACTGTTGCAACAACCTCTATACGGAAGCTTCTGGTGTGCTCTACAAGTCTTGTGAACATTGCCATTCGTTTCGTTCACGTTTTGTCCATGTTAAAGTGATTTCCAAGCTTTTAAGTGCATAAAAATACTGTTTCCCCCAAAAGTCGTTGTTCTACAAATTTCTTGAGTTTATGACAAATGATTGTTAATTTATTATATTATTATTCCTCTTTTTTCCCTGGAAATTTGAGTAATATAATTGCCCATGTGGGATTTGCCGTTAAATTCTTAAAAATCAGAAGCTGAACATTTGTCATAAATTTTCACGCTGAGATTTCTTCAAACAGGTTGTTCAAACAAAGAAGCTTCGATTTCACTTGTTACTACAATGCACTCAATGTTAATAGCATGCAGACATATGACGAATTTAACAAAATTTGGAAGTCGTTTGTTGTAAGCATCAAATATCATATGATTTAATTTATGTTTTGTTCGAACAACTTGCTTGAAGAAATCCTAACGTGCAAATTTATTACAAATGTTCAGCTTCTGATTTTTAAGAATTTAACGGTAAATCGCACATGGGCAATTATATTACTCAAATTTCCAGGGAAAAAAGAGGAATAATAATATAATAAATTAACAATCATCTGTCAGAAACTCAAGAGTTTTGTAGAACAACGACTTTTAAGGGAAACAGTATTTTTATGCACTTAAAAGCTTGAAAATCACTTTAACATGGACAAAACGTGAACGAAACGAATGGCAATGTTCACAAGACTTGTAGAGCACACCAAAAGCTTCCGTATAGAGGTTGTTGTGATAGTTTTCGACGTTTATATCTCTTGTTAGATTTTTTACAAAATTGAAAATAGCCCAAAAACACTAAATTGACTTGAGCCACCTCGAAATTTTATCCAAATTAGCTAAAAATTTGACAGGAGACTTATTTTAGCACAAGAATTGTGATGCTGGGCTGACCGATTGAATTTTTGATACTTTTTGAAAACATGAAGAGGTCTAATGAGGACGGTGCATGCAAGACAGCGCCGAAATGTGTTTATTGCAACGAAGGCCTCCTCTGCATGCTCTCACCGCTTGCCCTACGTACATACAGCGGCGAGATTACCAGAAGTGGTCTCTACAGCAGCGTTCTCGACGAAGCTACGCCGAGATGCTGAAAAAGGCCGCTTCGCCTGTTGAAGCAGATAACATCTACTCGTCTCTGTCAGTTGATGATCAAGCTTCTGACTCTGAAGTTGGCGAAGGGGTGTCCTTTGTTTTCAAAGGGACATCGAGGAAACGAGGAAAACAGAGCCAGAGACCCTCGAAAACTGCCACGCAGTGTTCCCCAAGCCAACATGGCAAAATCGAAGGTAAGTGGAATTATGCCCAGACGTTCAGCTCCAGTCTTTCTCCAGGAAGAACAGGACTTTTCGCCCCTTCCCGGGACTTCTATAATCCCTGATGTTCCTACTTTTTCGATTCCTCCGTCAGTTGCTGGGCATCGAGAGCATCCCGGAGTGCGTTGTTCACGTTTGCTGGCATTGTGGATTTCATTCTTAACTTCTTTAACGCTTCTGATCAGGTGAAAAACAAAGTCAAATCAGTTCTCCCTCTTTTGACACACCTTTTGAAGCAGCTGGCTTCCAAAATCCCCCTACTTGAAACATTCGTATCCTTCGATGGCTAACAAGGTCATGGCTAACACCCGATGTGAGCCTCCATTTTCCAGAATTTAACAAAATTCGCCGAGATCGTGCAGACAGACATGGAGGGGTACTGTTAGGGATCAGAAAACAGCACTCCTTCTATAGAGTCGATCTTGCACCGATGTCAGGCACCGAAGCCGTCGCATATCAGGTGACTTTCCGAGGAAAAGACCTCAGTATCGCCTCGATATATCTTCCGCCGGGAACTGCGATATCTCGCAGGCATCCACACATCTGCTCGGTAATGCCCGAGCCACGGTTGCTCTTGGGAGATTTCAACTCTCATGGAACAGGCTGGGGGGAACTGTACGACGACAAGCGTTCATCTCTGATATACGACCTCTGCGACGACTTCAACATGACAATTCTTAATACTGGAGAAGTTACACGAGTGGCACCTTCGGCGAAAGATAGCCGATTAGATCTTTCAATATGTTCGAGCTCACTATCCCTTGACTGCACGTGGAGGGTTGTCCATGATCCCCATGGTAGTGATCATTTGCCAATCGAAATATCAATCTCCAATGAAACATACCAGCCTCCTCCGGTCGACATCGTATAAGACCTCACGAAGCACATTGACTGGGGCAAATATGCTGAGGCAATTGTTGTCGGTGAACAGTCGGTAGACGTACTTCCACCGCGGGAAGAGTACCAGTTTGGCGAGTGTACACAGCTCTATCGCGAGAAATCCATAGCCGTTAAGGATTTTCGAAAACATGGTTCGGTCGTACTACATAAGCGTTATATTGCGCTTGAGGACCAGTTCAAAAAGCTGGTCAAGGCGCTGAAAAGCGGTTACTGGAGACTCTTCGTCCAGGGTCTTTCGCGTGAGACCTTAATGAAGACACTTTGGTCCATCGGTAGAAGAATGTGTAACGCGTCGTCGGTTAACGAGGATCGTGAAAGTTCACCACGGTGGATATTCGATTTCGCTAAGAAAGTCTGTCCAGATTCCGTTCCAGTGAAGCGAATGCTCCGGGTCACTTCAGCTGACAGCAGTAGGCCCTTTTCAATGGTTGAATTCTCACTCGCTCTTCTTTCATGTAATAATTCTGCTCCAGGGATGGATAGAATCAGGGTTAATTTGCTAAAAAAAACCTCCCAGACGTCGCGAAGAGGCGTTTGTTGAACCTATTCAATCAATTCTTGGAAATGAATATTGTTTCGGATGATTGGAGGGAGGTGCGAGTCATAGCCGTATCGTCCTATCGCGATGCTATCATGTCTTCGGAAGCTGTTGGAGAAGATTCTTTTTCATCGGCTCGACGAATGGGTTGAGTCTAATGGTTTGTTGTCAGATACACAATTTGGTTTCCGGAGAGGCAAAGGAACGAACGACTGTCAAGCGTTGCTTACTTCAGAAATTCAACTCACCTTCTCTCATAAAGAGCAAATGGGCTCAGTGTTTTTGGACATTAAGGGGGCTTTTGATTCAGTTTGCGTCGATGTTTTATCCGACAAACTCCACGAGTGTGGTCTTTCACAGATTTTGGAAAACCTATTTGTACAATATGTTGTCAGAGAAGCGTATGAGTTTTTCTCATGGTGACTCGGCAACTTCATGAATTAGCTACATGGGTCTTCCTCAGGGCTCATGTTTAAGCCCCCTTCTTTACAATTTTTACGTCAGAGACACTGATGAATATCTCATGCCAAATTACTCGTTAAGACCAGTATTGGAAAAGGTTGTGATCGTCATAAGACAGAGAGCGAAGCGCCTTTTTCTATTTCAGGCGACCAAATGAAAGAATCGTGGGTACTTTGATCAATTTCGCATGAAAGGCAGTCATGAAAGGATGTTGTGCTTTATTTTAAAATTTTAATTTCTAAGTTATTTTAATAGATACATGCGAAAAATAGTTACTAGTCGATAAATTAATCATACTTCTTTAACTCACCGAGTTGAAACGGAAAATAAACACAAAAATAAAGCAGATATTGCACACTTTCATGGCCTGTCACGGAACAAATATTTATTGAGATTTTTGTAGCATGCCATTCATCCTTCGCGCTTCAATAGATTTTGAAAGAGGCAGATATGTAAACATCGCGTGACATCTCTTATTGAAAATGAGAAATTCCAGTACTGGTTAAGACAGCTTGCAGATGATTGTGTTGTATCCGTTTCGGGGCCAACAGCGGTTGATCTGCAAGGACCATTACAAGATACTTTGGACAATTTGTCTACTTGGGCTTTAAAGCTGGGTATCGAATTCTCTCCGGAGAAAACTGAGATAGTTGTCTTTTCAAAAAAGCATAAGCCGGCAAAGTTCCCGCTTCAACTCATGGGTAAGACAATCACTCACAGCATGTCTTCTAAATACCTCGGGGTCTGGTTCGATTCCACATTGTGTATCTGACACAAAAATGCCAAAAGAGAATTAACTTCATGCGTACAATAACCGGTACATGGTGGAGAGCCCACCCGGAAGATTTACTTAGGTTGTATCGAACAACCATACTTTCGGTCTTGGAGTATGGTAGTTTTTGTGTTCAGTCCGCGGCGAAAACGCTCATGCAGAAAATGTAACGTATTCAGTGTCGCTGTCTCCGCATCGCGTAAGGTTGTATGAACTCGACTCATACGATGAGCCTAGAATTGCTTGCGGGAGTAGTTCCTCTTGCCGATCCTTTTGCGGAATTGTATTTCTGCTTCCTCAATCGTTATGAGGTACTAAACCAAGTGGTCATTGAGAATTTCGTGAAGCTGCTCGAACGTAATCCTCAAACTCGTTCCATGAATGTGTACTACTGACTGGTACATGACGTTGGAGGTAGCCCCCTCTTCGGTTTACACCAATCGTGATAACTTCTCCTATTCCCACAGTTCCGCTGCAGTTTTTGATACAACCATGAAACAAGAGATTCATGAAATATCCGGTTCCCATCGTCCATCGAGATACCTAGATTATTTGCAAACAAGTACGGGCATGTCAGCGCGGACAGAAGGTTTTTCACAGATGGATCAAAATTTGAGGATTCCACTGGTTTCGGTGTGTACAACAATTTACATAGCGCCTCCTTCAAATTGCAGAAGCCATGTTCAGTATACATTGCTGAGCTAGCAGCTATATACTACGCACTGGAGTATATTGCAACACTTCCTGCTGAGCACTTCTTCATCTTCACCGACAGTCTAAGTTCTCTGGAGGCTGTTCGGTCGATGAAGCCGATTAAGCGCTTAGCGTATCTCTCAAGAAGGATACGAAAAGGATTGCGTGCTTTATCAAAACGCTCATATACCATCACCATGGCATGGGTCCCTTCCCATTGCTCGATTCGAGGCAATGAGAAAGCGAACTCCCAGGCTAAGGTGGGCGCTATGGAAGGCAATATATACGAGCAACAAAGCGCCTTCGATGATTTTTTTGCAAAAGCTCGTCAGAAAAGCTTGATTAGTTGGCAGCGGAATAGGAAAAATGAAGACATGGGTAGATTGCTGCATTCTATTCTCCCTCAGGTATCAAAGAGATCATGGTTCAAAGGGTTGAACGTGGGACGTGATTTCATTCGAACCATGTGTAGACTAATGTCTAATCACTACTCGCTAAATGCACATACGTTTCGAATTGGGCTTTCTGGAAGCAATCACTGTGTCTGTGGCAACTATCAGGATATCGAGCACGTCGTGTGGGGGTGCGTCGAGCATCGTGAAACCAGGTCTGAGCTCGGTCCGGGTCCGAGGAAAACAAATAAAACCCGTTAGGGAAGTGTTGGCGGGCCGTGATTTAGAATATATGAACCTTATCTATCTGTTTTTGAAAGAGATTGATGTTAGAATTTCAATCTTTGTGAGTCCCCTGTATGCAGAATTTCCCTTAAAAGTGTGCTCTTCTTTTCGTTGTCTCTTTTTTGTTTGTCCTCTATTACAGATCGATGCTAAAATCCACCATCGAACCAAGTCAACAACATCGCAATCAGTAATTTGAAAACCCTAAAATCCCTTTTTTTCCTATTGTGTATTTGTGATCCCTTACCTGGAGTCAGTCGCGTATATGTCGGATGCCCAAACTAACTCTAGCTGTATCACAAAAATTGTGAAATGAATTGCACATTTATCCATTTATCCGGCTCCGTAACGCCAAAAGGCAAATGAGCCTTCTAAATAAACGCAAGATTTAAAAAAAACTAATTATTATAAGTTTCTGCGTTTGATTACTCAATTTTTCTAATTCTTTTACTGCATGCGTTCGAGCTCCCTAGACAGACCCTTCGTAAAGCTATTCATAGAAGAGGTAAAAATAATTTAAGAATTATTTTTGAAGTCATTTTTCCCCTCGGATTTCGGTCTTTTTTCGGTCAATAATTGTGCAAGCAAAATAATAGAAGATCTCCCATTTTATCCATAAATGTGATTTTTATCAAGAATTTTTTTTTGAGCTTTTTAGTGGAATGTCTTCACTTGTCATAAGACGAGTTTATACCTTCCCATTTAATTCCACCACTTGATTGTACCTTGACAGATACGTATTTCGACCTTACTGTTGAGGTTGTCGAGTCAAGTACGAGACACTGAAAACGACCTTACTGTTGAGGTCGAAATACGTATCTGTCAAGGTACAATCGAGTGGTGGAATTAAATTGGATAGTACAAACTCGTCTTATGACAAGTTTTATTTTTATTTTTATTTTTTATGGTTCGAGTTTCACACTAAGTTAAGGTGGTTATACAACAAAGCCACGTGCGAAACGTGGAAACCACGTGCTTTTTCTAGTGATTTTTCAAGAGCACGAATTGAGAGAACAACAACGCCCATGGGGATCACAACATCTGTAGATCGTTTGATCACTCATGCTAAGCAATCGACTTTAATTTCAGCATTGTACAAAAAATATTACGCTGGTTTTGAATTTTTGATAATAGGAGTAGAAAACCGTGTGGTGAATTTGAAATTCACCACATGGCTTGATTGTATAATCACCTTAACGACTTTCTCGTCAGATTCAACAGTGGTCAGAACCAGAACTCAGGATTTGCCGAAGTCAAGAGTTCCAACACCACCTACGTCGACGATATGGACGAGTTTGACAGGACTATGGTAACTACGTTTCGTTTGGAAATTATTATTTGAAACTGGCGGTCTGGCTTATCTCAAACTTGTCTAAAAGAGAGGAGACGTTACGTGATAAAAAGAATTGTTAGGAAGATAGGCTTGCTGATCGCTCAAAATGAACTTAGAAGATAAATATGGTTCCATTAAGGTAAGATCAATTAATTTCATGTACGTGATGAACTTATATTTTATAAAAAAAATCACAATAATAAAGACTATAGTGTGTGCGCTCAGATCTATTTATAAAGTAATTGATGTCATGACGATTCATATCAACAATTCGTGTTTCCAATGTAGTATTTCTAAGTGCTATTGGTTACATGTATATTTTAAAAAGTTAGTAATCTTTGGAAAAGAGACCCTTATCATTTTCATCACATGCTCTGTCATAGTATATTAATCCCGAGTACCAAATAGTACCATAAAGCTCGCATCAATGTGAATCTTCAAGGCACTGATAATTCCGCAGTTATGGCAGCATTGAGGCAACCAAATAATTTTACTACATTCATTATACTCATTATGTTACATGTTATTTTGTTCTTTGTATTAATTTCTACTATCGTTATATTTTATAGAAGTTGCTTGCCTTAGTTTTGTTGATGACATTTTTTTATTGCTTAGTTTCAAATTTCAAAAATAGTTTCATTGTTACATTGTCGCCCCTTCACAGTAAGCATTGCATATCCTCGCGTTGAAGCAATAACGATGGCGTTAACATTTTAAACCACATTCAAATAAACAATCGCTCACTTTGAGTGATTGGTTGCTTGTCCTCACGATGGATGAACAATTCAACGCGTATTCTAAAAGATCTGATAAGAAAATGATTATACTGTTGTATATAAAAATATCCGTTCTAATTGGTAAAATAGAAGGTGCATAGATCACATTGCTTTCCATGGTGAATCCCGATTTATGTTTCTGATTACTCCACCCAACTAACACAATTTCCTTCCCGTGGTAATTGTGGAGAGCCAGAGGTATTCTCGTTTTCTAGTAGCATCAATAACCACACACTAACCTTCCTTTTATTTCCCAACTGGCTGTAAGGACTTGGCCGGCGCCGTTATTGATCAACATTCGAGAGCTGCTGGGACGTGCACTTCGACAATAGAAGGTAAATCCCAACCACTATTCACTTGGATCGAAGTGCAATTCGCACCAGCTCTGATCCATCACAGAGTAGCAACCATTGATATGTACAGTCGGTCTAAGCTAAGCTAGGCTTTATATTGGACGATAATTTAAGATTGAATGATAGAAGGTTGGAGTGAACGTGGCCACTATTCAAGAAGTCCGATGACCCAGATCCGGAGAACGTGAATTCCGAGCCGTGGACCCCACGACCAACACTGCATTCAAGTATAACATCTATCACAGCGGCGGTGGAAAAGCAGAGCATGGAGTTGGTTTCGTAGTGATGGGCAAGCAGATGAAGCGAGTGATGCAAGCAGATGAAGCGAACGAATCTGTGTGTTGAGGATACGGGGCAAATTCTTCAATTACAGCCTAATCAACGTTTACGCACCGACAAACGATAAATCCGACGACGTGAAGGACATGTTTTATGAATGTCTTGATAAAGCCTATGGAGAGTGCCCAAAGCATGACGTGAAAATTGTTATCGGAGACGCTAACGCTCAGGTCGGTAGAGAGGACTTTTTCCGTCCCATAATCGGTAGGGAGAGCCTTCACTCCGCTACCAATGACAACGGCCTACGGCTAGTAAATTTCGCTGCTGCCAGAGGGATGGCCATCAGCAGCACCTACTTTGCACGAAAGAATATCCGAAAGCACACCTGGAGACACCCAAATGGTGAAACTTGCAACCAGATAGACCATGTTCTGGTGGATGGGCGCCATTTCTCGGATGTTATCGATGTGCGGACATTCAGAGGTCCGAACATTGACTCTGATCACTACCTCGTTGTCAGTAAAATTCGATCATGGTTGTCAACTGTATCGAACGAAAGATCACAGCGAACGATGCGTTACAATATCCAGCGATTGTTGGTGTAAGAAGTATCGGGTGAGTACCGCCAGAAGCTCGACGACGATCTATAGGAGTCGATCCATGGAGCGGTGAGCACAACAGCACGAGAAGTGGTAGGCATTGCACAGAGGCGACCCAGGACGGGTTGGTTCGATGTGGAGTGTCAGAGAGTGACAGACGAGAAGAACGTTGCCAGAAGCCGAATGTTGGTGTCGGGTACCCGATCGACTAGAGATCGGTGCAAGGAAGCAAGAGCAGCCGAAAAACGAACCCACCGCAGGAAGAAGAAAGAGTACGAAGAACAAGTTTATAGTGAGGCGCAGGAAAAAATGGAGCAGAACGATATGCGGAGGTTTTATGAGTCTGTCAATGTCGTGCGGAGAAAGACAGCGCCATCACCCGTCATGTGCAACGACCAACAAGGGAATTTGCTGACAGATAAAACCGAAGTAGCTGCCAGGTGGAAGCAACACTTCGAGACTTTGTTGAATAGTGGAAGTGACGGTGCATCGGTGAACACTAGATGAGGTTGAAAAAGCTGTCAAAGAGCTGAAAAACAATAAGTATGCGGGAAAGGACCAGCTCCCGGCTGAACTTCTCAAACATGGCAGTGAGCAGCTTTATGAAGTTCTGCACCACATTATGTCGAAAATATGGGTAGACGAGGAAATGCCTTCTAGCTGGTTGGACGGCCTTATTTGCCCTCTCTTTCAGAAAGGGCACAGACTGGAGTGCGCCAATTACCGAGGAATAACCCTCCTTAATTCGGCGTACAAAATCATGTCCCGTATTCTGTTCAACAGATTGAGACCGCTTGAAGAGTCCTTCGTAGGCGAATACCAAGCAGGTTTTCGTGAGGGCCGATCAACGACGGATCAAAAGTTTACCCTGAGACAAATCCTAGATAAATTCCGGGAGTACAACTTGCAGACACATCATCTTTTTATTGATTTCAAGGCGGCGTACGATTCAGTGAAACTGAATGAATTATGGCAAATTATGCTTGAACATGGTTTTCCGGCGAAACTGATACGGCTGATTCGTATAACGTTGGACGGATCGAAATCAAGTGTAAGGGTTGCGGATGAAAGATCGACGTCATTTGTTAGCATAGATGGATTAAAGCAGGGTGATGCACTCTCAAATCTACTGTTCAATATAGCGCTCGAGGGAGCGATTAGGAGAGATGGTGTGCAAAGAAGCGGTACCATTATCACAGAATCGCATATGCTCCTGGGTTTTGCGGACGACATCGAATATTATCGGAATTGATCGTCGGGCCGTGGAAGAGGCTTTTGTGCCTTTTAAGAGGGAGACAGCGAGGATTGGACTCACGATCAATACCAGCAAAACGAAGTACATGGTCGCTGGCAATCAACGTGGGTTCATTAGTGGTGGTGGTAGTGAAATGGTGCTGGATGGTGAAAAATTTGAAGTGGTGGAAGAATTTGCGTATCTTGGAACATTAGTGACGTGCGATAATGATGTTACCCGCGAGGTGAAAAGGCGTATTGCAGTTGCAAATAGGGCTTATTACGGACTTCGTAACCAGCTTAAGTCCCGTAGTCTGCAAACGAAAACAAAACTCGCGCTGTATACTACCAAATATTATATATTAACAATATAGTCCACTCTTGCGAAAAACAGGCGAACGCGAGTAAAGCGCTCTCTGACGGATGGCGGTCGAACTAGCAATAATATCAACGCGTGGAAGCGCATCATTGCTTCGATATCAACGCGTAGAAGCGCATCGTTGCTTCCAAAACAACAAAAACATAATGTTAGACGTCATGTCACACTTTCAATCATCCCGAGCCACCGTGAGTACTTCGTGAGCTCCCTGTAGCTATCGTGTGATACTGTTAAATCCCACTTAAACTAGATTGTGCAATCCAATAAAAAGGTGGAAATATTCTCAAAGATGGGTCTCCGTTTGTAGACTTCTCTGTAGCACTTTGCAGCAATCAAAACTCGGTTTAGTTGGTTTGGAAAAATATTCTAATTATCATTTCTTGTTTACACACTTTCAGTCTGACGACTGGCAAAAATCCTTAATCCTATACCTTATTTATTTACAGAAGTTTGGGGTTACGCATTTTATTTACATCACTTACTCTCTAGAAGGCGGTGCCAATTTCGGCTTTACTCTGTTGCGCTATTCGCTTATACATTTTTTCTACCCGCGCTTGGATGTTTGCTGTTATATACATACATGTACCTGGATCTATAATACATAGGGAACTTCCTAGCTGCGCAAACAAAAACCAACAGAGCTTGGATTTTTACGAATTGCAGGAGAGACAGAAAGTGGAGACACTTACTTTGGCGGTGGCGCTAACAATATTGTTATTCATGCTTCAAAATAACTAGGAAAGCATAGAGAGTTATCGATGCTGCCATTCGGGATCTGTTGTGGCTCATTAATGAGCTAGCAAGCAAGGATAGAGAAATGTATATTCATATGGCATTCAGTTCCCGTGGATGGGACATCATTTCCCATGTCGGGTGCCTCTGATATCCACATTTGACTCTCCGACATTCCGCATGTTTGTTTCTGGATCTGAATTCATCCGTTGAGGGGTTCTAGCAAGCTAGAGTAAGCCCGCGATATCTTACCAGACCGTCATTTCTATAATTTTCGTCACCCTTTTCCAAAATGAGGCAATTTCATGTTACATATCAGCACCGGAATTGCCAAAACTAGCTAGTTGATGACTCTGAGGCGCCCACCTGTTCTTCCGAGGTTTCAAGGAATCCGATCCCAGCACAGGAAGGTAACAAATGACCAAATCATCAAAACCGAATCGGAGGAGCTGCTCCCATCAACAAGCTCGGCATACTGCCAAGAAAACATGAGTTTATGTGGAAGCAGTGACATTTCAACAATAGTTGAAAATCAGAGGTGACTTGATAGCTTTTACTGCAATAGTCTGACTTTTCACCACAAGTTTGCGCTGCAATCAATAAAAATTGTTCACCAGTGGCATGTATGTGATATTTAAGAGTGGGCTATCTTGTACTTAAAAATCTTTGATACTACTCTGATTCTTCCGGCGGCTTTATACGGCCATGAGACATGGACTTTAAAGGAGGCTGATCGGAGAGCTTTCGGAGTGTTTGAGCTTAAGGTGCTGCGGACAATACTCGGCGGTAAACAGGAGAACGGTATCTGGTGGCGTCGCATGAATCACGAATTGTAACAGATGTATAAAGGGCTGGATATTATTAAGCTTATACAACACGGCAGACTACGGTGGGCTGGTCACGTTGTTCGTATGTCGGTAAAACGTCGAGCGAAGATAATATTTACTAGAGAACCCGGAAGAGGCCGCAGGTTTCGTGGAAGGCCACGTACACGATGGCTTTTTGCAGTTGAAGTGGACCTGAGGGCGCTCAATGTTCAGGGCGACTGGAAGCGATTGGCCCAGGATCGAGTCCAGTGGAGAAGGATACTCCATTCGGCGTAGGTTCATCGAAGAGCTGTACTGCCGCTAACCGCAAGTCGAGCACATCTGTATATGGGCGTCCATATACAGATGTGCTCGACTTGCGGTTAGCGGCAGTGTAGCCCATCAAGTAAGTAGGTACCTAAATGTTTGAGTTCCAGTTTTTTAGTAAAAAAAAAAATATATTGAAATGCAAGCGCCATATAAATTATTCTCAAGGTTTTTTTTATCTATTGCGTTTATTTGACAGACTCAGGCGTGTATAACACTTAACGGAGCCGAGACTTCATGATATTTACAATCGAAATCATCTTATTATCAACAGTTAGTAAGGGGAAAGGGTATAGACAAAGATACTCGTGGCGACTCAAGCACAGAGAACAGACATGGATGGTCGAACAAAATTTCGTTAAAAACGTGTGTAAAGATTTAAATCGCACCTCAGCGCCGCCAACGCAGGCTTCCCGACATAAAAACTCAATTCCACTAAGTGATGGCGTTGGCATACACTTCATAAACAATGTAGTGCTGCCATCTAGGAGCAAGCTTAGGAGCAATTCGGAATGAACACTAGCGCTAAAAAGCAAATTTTAACCATATTTATCAGCACACTAGCACCGCGCAACGGGGGCATAACGACATACTTTAAAATGACCAGTACAAACTTTTACACAAGCACGCGAATGAAGATGAACGTCTGTTCTCTGTGACTCAAGGTTAGATTGCGTAATTTCAGGACGGACTAGGTTGGGATTTAGGTTTGAGGTATTACAGCTGCTCATCCGGGTATTTGACGTCATTAACGGTATGGCGTAGCGTCAGGCTCGAGTTGTGGTTCGTCAGGGAGCATCTTCCGGATGGCCAAAGCTTCGTATTACACAGTACAATAAGACAAAAACAAAACAAAAACGAGAAAGAAAAAAAAAGGGGGAGCAAAGAAAGGCATAGTATTCTCAAGGGTTGTAAAGGTTTAAAACTGCTGATTTTAAGCATTACGATTCACCTTTCTGTCGTTTTCGATTTCAAAGTCATATTTTCATTAGCGAAAACTTCTCTCTGTTAGTCTTTTGCTTCTTTTTCATAAATAATGGATGGAACGAAAAGAAAAACATCAAAATTTGATACATAACATTTGGAAGATTTTGTACCAAATTACTTTGGCTGCACTGGCGACCACCTCGTCAGCGCACCTGACTAAAAAACAACAAGGCAGTCTCAATTGAGTTGTCACATCCTATCCTAGGATTATGTAAGGTTTCGGAAATCTGGCAACGATTATCCTTTCACTTATAGGTTCCCACTTCATAAGCGCAGAGTGTGGTAGTTATGTAGTTGGCATCGAGTTTTAATAACTAAAGATGATTTCTCGCTTAACTTTTCAAAAGGTCCTAGGTAACATTTTTTTCATGATTTAATTTGAGTATTGCAAACAACAGATTAACATGAAATATATTGATTGCAAAGGTGGCAGAACTGTACACCCGCCTGAAACGTGAAGCAACAAAAGTTGGACTGGTGGTGAATGCGTCAAAGACAAAGTACATGCTTGTGGGTGGAACCGAGCGCAACAGGGCCCGCCTGGGAAGCAGTGTTACGATAGACGGGGATACCTTCGAGGTGGTCGAGGAATTCATCTACCTCGGATCCTTGCTAACGGCTGACAACAACGTTAGTCGTGAAATACGAAGGCGCATCATCTGTGGAAGTCGGGCATACTACGGGCTCCAGAAGAAACTGCGGTCGAAAAAGATTCGCCACCGCACCAAATGTGTCATGTACAAGACGCTTATAAGACCGGTTGTCCTCTACGGACATGATACATGAACAATGCTCGAGGAGGACTTGCAAGCACTCGGAGTATTCGATAGACGGGTGCTTAGGACCATCTTTGGCGGTGTGCAAGAAGACGGTGTGCGGCGGCAAAGAATGAACCATGACCTCGCCCAACTCTACGGCGAACCCAGTATCCAGAAGGTAGCTAAAGCCGGAAGGGTACGATGGGCAGGACACGTTGCAAGAATGCCGGACAGCAACCCTGCAAAGATGGTATTCGCTTCCGATCCGGCAGGTACGAGACGGCGTGGAGCGCAGCGAGCGAGATGGGCGGACCAGGTGCAAAACGACTTGGCGAGCGTGGGGCGTATCCGAGGATGGAGAGATGCGGCCTCGAACCGTGCATTGTGGCGTCAAATTGTTGATTCAGTGTTATCTGTTTAGATGTTAACTAAATAAATGAATAAAATGAAATATTGATTGCATTATTCAGATTAAATCATGAAAAAAAAGTTACTAAGGACCTTTTGAAAAGTTAAGCGAGATTTGATTTATCAAATCAAATTGATGAAATTGCGCCAAATCATTTGGACATAAATGTTCAATATTTAATGAAAATCTAGGAATTTATTTTTAAACAAACAATGTGGTCCAGAATAGGAATGACAGAGAAGGCTATCGACGAGAATTGTATTGTATTATTTTGGATTTTTTTAAAATATATTGCCAAGACTTTGGTGGCAAATTGAAGACACACTTGGTCACACGGTCAAAATTACGAGCAAAATAAAAACGTTTAGAAACAGAATCCTGTGTATATTTAAATTAAACAGGATACCAACAGCATTGGGTGATGACATTCGTGATGAGTTCTTTTTAACAATATTACTGATTTTAAATAAGATTTTAAACTGCAACATATGTTTGTATCAAAATGCTAATAGGACTTATAAAACCGCAGTAAGTATTACAACCCTTCTAAATGGCCTTATTCACCACTAGAAGTACTGCATCCAAGGGAACAAGAACTAAAAGTCAAAACTATTTGCATAAGCACCGCTTTTTGGATTAGATGATGGCTTTGGCATGTTTTGTTCCGTTATTGTTAGGGTTTTTTTGTTGATAGAACCTTATAAAATTCGGCACAAGGTACGTTGATATACATATGAATGTTAAGGACAGATTTGATCATAATTGATTACAGATAAACGTGGCAAATATTAAAAAATCTGCCAAACCCGCAATTTCTTTTGAAGTAATTAATGATGCAGCTTTGTTGTAGTTATTGATCACAAGACCGCTCCGGCAGAATAATTTTCGTAAACTCCAACAGAAATTAGTCCATTATTTCTCCTTCAATTCTTGTAACAACCTTTTCTAAAAGTTCATGCAGAACTTTTTTTGACCAATCTTACTGGAATTTTATTTAAAAACTCCGAGAACTCCTGTAGAAATTCATTTTTCGAGCGCAGATTCATCACAGAAATTTCTGGGGGTCATCCTCCGGAAATTATTCTGGAAATTTTCATGGAAATGGTTGCAGAAATCGAAATGCCCTAGAATCTGCTGAAGTGCAGAAGTCGCTCCAAATCATCTGTGGGAATTCCTCCGAGTATTCTTACAAAAATTCCCCTGGGAAATTATTTTGTAATTCATTTGGGAATTTTGTCGTGAGTTCAAGTAAATTCTCCACAAATAACCTGCGGAAAATCTTCAGAGCTTACTTTAGAAATTCTTGCAGAAATTGATTGGCGACTTCCTGCGGAAAAACTCCCGGTTCTATTTTTGAGCACTTATTAAAGAAATTTCTGTGATCATCGCTATAATTTATTTGCAAGGAATTTATACAAGGATCTAAGGGATCATAAATAGGGTCCTTGTGAAAACTTCTTTAGGAAGTTTCCTCGTTTTCTGTTGGCAATCCTGTAAAATCGGAGTTAACCGAAAATATCATAAAAAAAACCGCCAGAAATAACTTGTGAGAATCATCTTCTAATTTTTGATCGACTTTCTGCGGAACAACTTATTAAAATGAGGCATCAGCATTAAATCACAGAACATGTTTATGTTTTTAATTGATGTATAAACCCTTATTCGTTCTAGATGAATGTTACAAAGGAAATATAAAATGTTTCAATATTTATGAAAGAATTCCTGACGACTTTTGAAGAATGATATAATATATCATGCTGAGTGGTTCATCGTAAAAGAAACAACCAAACAGAAACTGACAAATATCTTATAATTACAAAGAAATTGACAAGATGAAAAATGGGTGTTCATGTCCTTTAATAGACATGGTTTGTGACTTGTGTGCGTCGTGTTTTAAAATGGATTAAAAATGACAACAAGTGCCGTATCTCTCCTCATAACATTTGTTCAAATAATGTTTGAGAGTGTAATGCATGCCATTGAATAAGGACTTGGACAAGTAAAATAATGTTAATAACCTTGAAACGTAAATTTGTTCTCAACAACATTCGCTAATGAATATAGATAGATAGACATAAAACAAATTTTTAAATGAACTTCGTTAGATTTAACATTTTATTTATTAAATTTCCACCTAAAACTAAATCCGCGCCAAATCCGTGCGAAACCTTAAAATCGTTATGTAAATCCGCGCCAAATCCGCGAAAACCGTGAAATCCGCAAAAATCGCGAAATCCGCGTAATCGTAATCTCATTTAGGAGCTATGATGGAAAACCAACATTAGAACTGTAGATTCATGACTGTATTTTGCGCAATTAGTTTGGGTCAAGTATAGCACTGTATCGACATAATCCCATTAGAAGATTAAGATATTGCTACCAAGACCAAACAGCGGCGTTTAATATGCCACTTGTTTATAAGTTGGATAAGATGTTGTTGCAACACTTGCTTCGCCTTCCAAATTCGTTTGCTTTCTTTTGATCACTATCGTTTGTGATGAAAGTCAATACAAACCGCCGCAGCTCGTTCGCAAACACCTCAAATGGAAATTCGATTCCAGAAAAACAGACCTGGCAAACAAAACCTAATAAAATTTGCTCAAGTGGTTGTTTTCAAATAAACTGCTAACGAAAGGCTTTTGGGGTAGCGCATAAAATTAGTCGTAGGACATATTCGATGCCATTGTTGTAACCTGAAAAACTATTCTTTGACAAGATTATTTGGTATTATTCCAATGTTCCGCTTAGTGCTCCAACACATATGTGTAATGGATTTGCTAGAACTCAAATAATACTAGATTTTTGAGTATTTTCCACTACCCAACTGAACTAATCTTCAATTTTATAATTATTTACCTAATTTGAATTTTATTATCTCAGCCAAGTAAGTCTGATAGTTTCTCACTTGGAAGTAGCTATGTATATTAGTAAAGAAAAGACGAATTAGAGCTTAGCCCTAAAATTGACCAAGCGCAAAAACTTGGGCGCGCAACTCTAGCTTTCACATGCTTTTACCTTTCCTAATGTTGCTTATTAATGTTTTCAGTAGTACGCCTGCTCGGTTGTCGGTTGTACCTAGTTCAAGCACAAGTACCGGCCAACTGACTGATAGTCAAATGAAACCAACCAAAGTCGGCGGCGATGACGAAGATGTTGAAGGCGGTGGTGACGATGACGGAATGAAAGCAAAATTTGATTTTTTTTATGTTCCGCTTTGCAGTAAATAAAGTACCTAACAGCACGTGGTTGGTGACTGTTTAGCGAAAACGAAAGTAATGCTTCGCTTGGTTTGGCATTCAATTGCTTGCGAGAATTTCCTTCCGACTTCAGTGGTGACGTACACTGTGATGTCTTTTGGGTCGGGTTGCAATTTCTTAGATTTTTTTTTAAATAACGGGAATAGAGGTGTTCAAAGACGTTATAAATAAGAACTATTTTTAGCCTTTATGCCAGTTCGTTATGCCTAAAGCACTTATGCCTTACAGGATATGTGTAGATATTCGTCAGGCAGTTTCAAAAATTACGAAATTTTAATTTTATTTTGTTGTCTTGGATTTTTTTAATATTTTTAAATAAAATCTCTAGGGAATGTTTCTTCAAAGACTTCCAATTCCTGGAATTCCTGAGAATATTCTCGAATTCGAAGAAGTATCGTTGCGACATTCATTTAAAATTTCCTTCGGATTTTTCTCCAGGGGTTCCTTCGGAAAATATTCCAGAAATTACTTCGGAGATAAATTAAGAAATTTATTTGGAATTTCTTCCAGATATTCCTCCGAAATGTTTCCTTAAAAAATATAGAAAATTACTTCTAAATTCTTCCGGAAATTTCTTTATATATTTCATTGGAAATTCCTTACGAAATTTCTTCGAAGATTTCTTCAGAAAATCCTTTACGAAATTCATACGAAAAATTTTAAGGAATGCATACGAAAATGGTTGCAGGCTGTTGAAGGAATTCCTATGAAAAATCCGGATTCCTTTATAGAAAATCCTCCATATTTTTAAGCAATACCTGTGCAAATTTCTTTAAGAATTATTTCGGAATCTTAAATTTCTTTGGCAATTATTCCATGAATTCCTTAAATAATTTCTTCAAGATATTGCAAAAGGAATTCCTTCGAAATTTCCCCTAAGATATTTCTTCAGAACTTCTTCCAGCAATACATTCTCCGGGAATTATTTGAGAACTTCCTGCAGAAATTCCTTCGAAAATGCCTTCATGAGTTCTTTCCGAAAATCTTTTAGTAATACATTCAGTGTTTTTCAACAATTCTTTCTAAAAGTCTTTAAGTGTTTTTTAGTCATTCTTTCAAAAAAATAATTAGTAACGGAAGTTATTTTTAGATTATTTAAGGAAAAAAATCTGGAACTCCCAAATGAATTTTTGGAGGAGTTTTTGAAGAAATTCATGGAGGATTTTGTGCAGGAATTATCAAATGAGTTTTTGAAGGCATTTTTTCCAAGAGTTTTTGAAGGTATTTCTTAAAGACTTCCCAAAACAATTCCTAAAGGAATCCCATAAAAAAATCTGAAGGTATTTCTGAGATAATTCCTAGATTTCTCCAAAAATTCCTTCGGATTTTTTTCCAGTAATCTATTCGCAATTTCCTCCAGAAATTCTTTTGGAGATTCGTCCGATAATTCCTTCGGAAATTACCTCAAGGAGTGAGGAATAAATTCCTGATAGTCTTGCGGGTATTTCTTAGAAACTCCATTAAGAATTAGTTCGAAATTTCTTCCACGTATTCTTTCAGAGATTTGTATAGGAAAACCTTGAGAAATTTGTTAAGGTATTCTTCAAAAAATACCTTTAGAAATTCTTCTAAGAACTCTTTTGGAGTTCCTTGCAAAGTTCTAGAACGAAATTCTATAAGAATGATAAGAAAATTATTTTGAGCTTTTTAGTGGAATGTTTTCACCTGTCATAAGACGAGTTTATACAATCCCATTGAATTCCACCACTTAATTGGGTCCTAAAATGAAGAATCGATATTCGATTTTCTTCCAGGGAACGATGAAGGTAATCATTCTAAACGTGTCAGTTTTTCTTTAGACTTAAAAATCGAAAAGAACATTGTTTAATTTGAAATTGAAAAATAGATGAAAAATGCTTCCTCGACATTTTCGGTCTTGTTTGACGTACGGATTCAAACGCACTAGCAAAACACCGCAGGGCACTTGGCTCAACCTTTGACAGTTAATATATGGGGCTGACGGTTCATTCGTTCTGAAGTGTTGCACAGCCCAAAATTTCCCTTAAAATGTCTTAAACACAAAAATATTATTTTTACTGATTTAGAATTTTACCACAATTTTTATAACAACGGTACAAGTAATCTTGACCGATGCACTATCGTTTGCAAACATAAACGAGGTAGGGCTTTAGGACCCAATTGTATCTTGACAGATACGTATTTCGACCTCAACGGTAAGGCCGTCTTCAGTGTCTCGTACTTGACTCGACTTGAAGAAAATGATCGCAGCTTACACTATTTATACTATGCGTAGGTATAATAATTTATCTAGGTACTTATCTTACTACGGTGCTTATTTCTACTCGCTTGATGCGCTTAATGCTTAGGTAGAAACTTGAAGAGCCAGGAGCTACCATTTCCTTGACGAGACACTGAAGACGGCCTTACCGTTGAGGTCGAAATAAGTATCTGTCAAGATACAATTAAGTGGTGGAATTCAATGGGATTGTATAAACTCGTCTTATGACAGGTCGATAAGAATGTTTTCGGACGGTTTCTAGAGCCTTCCTTAAGTAGCCGGTAGTTGAACAACCCCACACGACACACCGCCATTTTCGACACGCAGTCGAGAATCGTCCCGCTGGAGGGCCATTACCACGGCCAGTCGAAAATCCGCCACGCCAAACCACCATCTTCGACACGCCGTCGTGAGTCGCCCCGCTGGAGGGCCATTGTCATTACCAGTCGGAACAACCGCAACGACACACCGCCATCATTACCACTACTAGTTGGAAATCAGCCACGACAAACCGCCATCTTCGACACGCCGTCGAAAGTCGCCCCGCTGGAGGGCCATTGCCACTGCCAGTCGGAAATCCGCCACGACCTCCGCCATCTTCGACACGCCGTTGAGAGTCGCCCCGCTGGAGGGCCATTGCCACGGAAAGACGGAAATCCGCCCCGACAAATCGCCATCTTTGACACGCCGTCGAGAGTCGCCCCGCTGGAGGGCCATTGCCATTACCAGTCGGAACAGCCGTCACGACACCACCGCCGTCGAGAGTCGCCCCGCTAGAGGGCCATTGCCACGGCCAGTCGGAAATCTGCCACGACTCACCACCATCTTCGAAACGCCGTTGAAAGTCGCCCCGCTGGAGGGCCATTGCCAGTCGACGAAGCCACCACCTCACATCGATATTGTCGACAAGCCGCCGAGTGTTGATCTGCTAGAAAGCCATCGCCACTACAAGTCGGGGAACCCATCGCTATCATCTGCGCCCGGCCAAAAATTGCCTGCTGAAATGCCGAGACACCATCGCTTCGACCCGACGCGGTAGAGGACGACGACGAGGCGAACGAACGAAATCCGTTAGCGTGCCCGAACACCACGCAAGTACTCTCTAAACCATATCCTCTCATACATTTGCTCCCTATTGGGATAAATAAAAATTGAAAATGTCAACATAATTTGGTGATTCGATTTCTTTAAGAACGCAATCCCTCATTAAATCTTTTGGCTCGTTCCCGTGCCCGATTGGGGTGTTCAAGCCTAGGTCTCTTGTAGTCCGCTGTGAACAAGACGATCTCTACCTTGTTTTTCTTCCACTTCGTTCGGTAGAACTGGTTGGATCATTCCTACGCATATTCAGCTCTTAATAGCTCCTGCCAAGGTAAGTGATAGGTGGTGCAATAGAATAATGCTAATTACAATTTACGACCTTGTGATCGACAAATTTCCCGTCTCAACTGCCGAATAGGCTACAATTCTTTCGAAATCCCCTTCAGATGTACCTTTCGAAAATCCTTCACAAATTTCTTTTGAAATATCTACAGAAAATGTTTTAGAAGTTCCTTCGAAAATTATTTCTGAATTCCTCCAAAAATTCCTTCTGCAATTTAATATTGAATTTCTTTAGGCTTTCTTTCAGGAATTCCATAGGATTTTTTTTTTGAACTCCGAAACTAGGCGTCAAGTAGATGTAGTAGTATAATGACAAATATTTGTCAAGTTGATCCGGATATCTACCAAACCGATTAGAAATCGACATGGGTATCAGGCTGACTTGACAAATATTTGTCATTATGTCAAACAGTGTACTGATAGCTTGAGTGTTGAGCTGCTTTAACTGCCAACTTTAACTTTGCGCTTACAGTGCAGTAGTAGATCGGCAAAGTCGCAAGACGAGACTTAGTGCATTTGGTGGAGTGCTTTGAATCGCGGTGCACTTTTCGGGGATAATTAGATTAGCGAAGCAAGTCCTTCGAGTGACGGCACGCGAGTATCGTGACCACTAGTGTCCGCTCGAATACGCCCTGATCGTACATCAACAAACGATCCCGCGTCCCGTCGATTTTTCCCATCGCGAAGTATCATCCCCTGGTCGATCTCGCCATTCGATCGACAAAAGTAACGTCAAACTCGTGACCAGGACGTGACCCATTTCCTCACCCCCGCCGCCAACTGGCCCGGCTGCGATACCTCGCACGGCCACTCACCGCCACGGAAGCCATTATGAAATTCAGATATATTGACTGGAGTGTATCAAAATCCTGAATTGGAAATAAGTTAATAACAAATTAGTCCTGTGACACCGAAATCACCGGAGTTCAACACTGTTCAGGGGTCAAGAAAAGTGAAGTCGAATTATAAAATTGATTTAATTTTAATAACATTTTGTAATCAGGTACTGATTAGTGTCGTCAGCAATTGACTATCGAATGTGCTGTTTGATGATCGGCAAACGTATAATATTGCAAGTCGATTTTTATATGGGTGATTCGTACCGTGTGAATCCAAAAATCCGCGTTCAAATTGATTTTTTATTCACCCATTGATTTTTTCACCCACGCCGGTTCACGTCGCCGCCGCCGATAAAAGCCAACGGAGCCAAATCCACCACCAATCCACCACCAAGCCGCCGCCGGCGCCGATTATATGACCGGCGCACAGGTCCAGTCTTCAAAAAACTCACGCAACTAATGATTTTATTTAATCAACAAGATAGTACGGGCCGAAGCAATCGGCGAAGACCACATCGGCCGATCAACATTCTTTGCAGGTTGAGGATTAAAGATCAGACAGTTCCTCAACTTCAGCATAATCAACGTCCATAGCAAACACTCCGGAAGCATATGATGATGATAAGAAAACATTCTACGCGCAACTGGAACGCGAGTACGACAGCTGCCCAAGCCACGACGTCAGAATCATCATAGGAGATTTGAACGCTCAGGTTGGCCAAGAGAAGGAGTTTAGACCAACTATTGGAAAGTTTAGCGCCCACTGGCTGACGAACGAAAACGGCCTACGACTAATTGATTTCGCTGCCTCCAAGAAAATGGCCATTCGCAGCACCTACTTCTAACACAGCCATTCGTATCGGTACATTTGTAGATCACCACTGCAGACAGAATCACCACGTTCTGATTTATGGATGGCACTTCTCCGACATTATCTACATCAGGATATATCGTGGCGCTAACATCGCTAACTGCGCCTAAAACTATCCGTCATTAACAATGTTCGGACCGACGACCGCCGCGGTTCGACATAGAGCGACTGAAGCAACCTGATGTCGCCACAACATACGCGCAGCATCTCGCGGCAGCATTGTCAGAAAAGAGGGAGCTCGATGGGCCCCTCTTGAGTACTGCTGGAATACAGTTGAGGCAGCCATTAACGACGAGGCAAAGAACAACGTCGGTTGTGTGGGACGAAGTCGACGGAACGATTGGTTCAACGAAGAATGCAGACGCAGTGCGGGCGGTCGCGGGACCCGACAGAACGTGGAAGCGGAGACAGCAACGTCGTCTGGAAGAAGCGAATTGTGAGTAGATTGGACAGCTGTGCCGTTCTCAAGAAACACACAAGTTCAATCAGAATTTCCACGCTCCCCGCAAAGGCTTTGTCCTGCTATCGGAGGTGTGCAGGGATTGTTAAGTTAATGCAGCGGACTAGATGACTACGTCAGTTCAGCGGACGATGGAAGCCAACCAGCCCCCATCTTGAAGGAAGTTAAGGATGCTATCCAACAGTTAAAGACCAATAAAGCAGCTGGTAAGGATACTATCGGAGCTGAGCTAATCAAGATGGGACCGGAAAAGCGAACAAGTTTGTGCAGCAAGCCTGATTGTCAGAATCTGGTAAACTCGTCTATCACCAATAGTGAATGAGTTCGTGGGAAGTTATCAAGCCGGCTTCGTTGACGGCCGCTCGACTACGGACCAGCAGGAAACAGTGGGAAATGATTCCCCATCGAATGCAAGCAAATCGAATCAAGACTCGGGTACTTGTTCAAAAGGACGTATGTGATTTTGTAAATAAAGATCTATACGTCAATTTGTTCAATCTGATGTAACTCCAACGCAAACCAATGTCACCAATGTAGCCAAGGCCTTATACTATCTGTCTGTAGTGATGGTTTGCGTGGGAGTTTTATCAGATTGGAGAAATCCTCGTTTGAATATTGGTTTACAAAATCACATAGGGGTAATGACGGCTTTGGCAGGTTTTGTTCTATTATTGTCAGGGTGTTTTTTTATGACTGATTATGCTCAAATTTGGCCCAAATATTCTTTGCATATCAAAGAATATTGTGGCCAAATTTCATAAAATTCGGTCGACAAAAACCCTCCTGCCAATAATAGAACAAAACCTGCCAAAGCCGTCTGTTCCCCCAGATTCTTTTAAGTAAGTAACCGAGAAGATAAGTTCCTAAAACATGAGTAAGTTTTATTTGGCACGCATACATATACACAGATATACATCATCTCAATTCGTCGAGCTGAGTCGATTAGTATGACACTGTATGGGCATAGGCGTAACTAGAGTCTCGGTCTAGGGGGGGCCATGGTACCAGCTGATGGGATGTAATTTTCAAAGGCGATTTAAAGCACTGTGTGCATGGATTGCAATAGAAATTGTTTATAAGTTTATCGCTCATTCGTCCTAGAACTAACATAAAAAAATCGCGAATAAAACAATTGATTTCCAATGATGCTGTGATTGCTTCAAAACGCTGTGTCTGTGTCAACTTGTCTTCTCCATGTTACTAAATGTGGATAAGTGTGTAATCTGTGATTCAAGAATCTTCTTCAAATTATCTATAAATGAAATTCGATATGAGTATATTTCTTGAAGTTTTCAAGCATTTCCAAGATTACTTAATGCATAAAGATCTCGATTTTTTTGAAACTTAAAATTTTTGTAGTTACTGACGTTAGGAAAAGGCTTTATTATGGTTTTCTGAATAGATGAGAGATTTCTCTGCAAAAATCAAAGAGACTTGAGAAGCAACCAAATCGATCTGAATTGTGCTGCAAAAGAAATGTTTTCTGATACGAACTGATTTCTAAATTTTTTTTATCCTAAAAACAAATTCTAACTAAAGCAGGCACAAAAGAGTTTTCCGATGATCCTTATGAAATCGCCAAAAAATTAAATGGAACAAGATCTTTTGAGGATTATAAAAATATTTCTTTAATGCAATCTCTGTTGTGAGTGCGAAGGTTGCCTAAGTTTTGTCCTAATACTTTCAATGGAATGCGTTGTTGATTTTTCTGTCATTGTAACAAAGATTCTTAAGTTTTATAATTTTATATCTTTCTGTGCCAGAATTACCGTGAAGTACCCTAATTTCGCGCACTTAAGATCTGACAAAGTTCAAACGTTCATTAAAAAACATGTAGTGGCCATTTGGAAACATTTGCTACTGCATTACGTAGTAGAAGGACTCTAGGTTCTCAAAAAAATTGGGGTATGAATCTGAGACCGTTGTATGCTCCTTGTTTCGCGCAAGAAAATAGGATAGTTCCTAATTTCGCGCAAAAGTGTTCCTAACTTCGCTCATGTTTGGAATTGAATATCGTTATTGGTTTGGTGAAATATAATCAGTTGACCAATAGAAGCATGCATCCATTGTTCAAAATATGCAGATAACGCTATCAGACAGCCGTCAGTGACCCATTCTTTAGTCGAAATGATATGTGCCTATATTTCGACCCTGGAGCTTTGCTTAGATTTCACTTCATGCATTTTAGTTGACACAAGTCATAATTCCTAAAATTTCGTTTGCTTCTGAAATATAAACCATATTTTAAGAAAAAAGGCATTGTGTGAGCAATGTTTAGCTGGTGTATAAAAAAAGTTTAAATTTTCGAGACGTCATGAAAGAAAGTCTTAAATTCCGTTATCTCTTACATAGGACATCTTCAAATATGTGTTTTATTCAAGACATCTTCAATATTATATAGGTACATTATCGAAAAAGCTGCTGTAGTTTTATCTTAAGTTTAGCATCATTTTACACATCGCACATTTTAGCCTCATTTTACACATCGGATTTGGTAGCTATTGCAGGCACTGATCTATAAGATTTTTCAAGTGAACATTAGTCGATGTCGGTCTGATCCGTCTGAAAATTAGATAAATTCAGTGTAAAACTGTCCTGTGTATTATATTGCTTTTGTTTCATCAGAATGTTGCAAATGAAACTACGCAACAACAATAAACGAAATTAGGCACCATAATTACTCTCATATACCTAATTTCGCTCACAAAGCGAAAGTCTAAATAAACACAATATACATAAAATTTTACACTTTTCAATAGTAATGACGAATAAACATATCCAACAGAGCATAATGGATACAAATATTTCCAAAAAGTAGCCAGTTTTGTACAGTAAAATCATTTGTTTACTTGGGTCATGTTCTTCGTCGCTGTGCTAAGCACAAGCAAATATGGCGGTCGATGGGAGGATCAAATTGAAATAATTTTATTTGGTGTACTAAACCAAGTTTGTTTTTCAAATTTTTCGTAAAAGAAATTCAACAACAATGATATTTTGTAATCCTCCAGATTTTTCAATTTTGACTGGTACCTAAAAATTGAAAAAAATAAATAATTTTATAATGCGCGAAGTTAGGGCGCGCGCGAAATTAGGGCACATCACGGTATATAGCGAGAGCAAAAAGCTCCATAGGAATTTGATCAACTGTTTTGCGGCATACCTTGCGATTAACTCGAAGATTTTTGAAAGAATGGTCGTTCGAAATTTCATTGACCGGATTTGTGTACATGTGCTCATTTTAATGTAGTTGCTTCAGTCTTTTTTGAAGCGGATGGTAGTTTAATAGAACAGAAATATTTGTATCTTAATACAATTATGTTTTTATGTTTCTGCGACCAGGATACTATTCAAACAAATGCAGAACAAATTTATTACTTTAAGCTAGCAACTGAATTAGAAGCGGCATTGAGCTTAAAAATCGAGAAAATGTTCCCGGGGGGGGGGCACAAGTAGGTCTGGAGGGGGCCAGCCCCCCCCCCCTTATTTACGCCAATGTGTATAGGTCTGCCTTAGCCGTGCGGTAAGATGCGCGGCTACAAAGCAAGACCATGCTGAGGGTGGCTGGGTTCGATTCCCGGTGCCGGTCTAGACAATTTTCGGATTGGAAATTGTCTCGACTTCCCTGGGCATAAAAGTATCATCGTGTTAGCCTCATGATATACGAATGCAGAAATGGTAACTTGACTTAGAAACCTCGCAGTTAATAACTGTGGAAGTGCTGAATGAACACTAAGCTGCGAGGCGGCAATGTCCCAGTGATGGATGTAATGCCAATGAAGAAGAAGAAGAAGTGTATGGGTCTGCGGGCCGTCTATCGCAAAATCATCTTTGACGTGTACAATATAGCCTTTTCGTTACACCTTGGTGTACGAGAACGGCAAAAAGGCAGCAGTAGTGAACTTTTATCCAAGATATTTACCACGCGAATCGAAAAACGGTTCTACGATCTAAAATACGAAGTTTTCTTCAACCCGATCGAAAAGACAGAAACAACATTATTTGATTTTTTGTCTAAATACAAAACTTTTAAATATATTATTTTGTTATAATAATGTTTCATACACAATTAAATGGTGAGGTTTCTACCGTGTGAAATTTAATATAAATTTTCCCTCGTCTCATCTAGTCCTGCAAGTAGTAGTGTGGATTTATTTGTTTGCACAATTTGCGTTTCTCTTTTCGTTTTTTAGTTTTCTCTAGAATCAAAATTCCACTTGGCTTCCTTGTTTTGTTACTCATAATCTTCATCTACTGCTTCTTTTTCTTCTTTTTATGTACAACTTGCACTAGTCTTGTATTCCCGCAATATTGGTATTAGCGAAAAAAATAACGTAGAACCAGAAAAAAAAAATAAAAAATAAACGAACAATGATATTTGTCTTAGTTGTGTATAAAGTTGCTTCACTCAATTGTTATTTTTTTATTCCTCCATACCTTCAGGCTGATGGAAAAAGGGTTCGCTTCTTCACAAAAAAGCGCGTATCAGAGAGTGAGAGATCAAAAATAACGAGTTCCATCATGAATGCTTTAGATTGAGAAGTAGTTTTCTGTAGTCAGACACGAAACCGGTCGCTGCTATTACAATTGTAGATTATTGTGACTCTTTTATTGAAGGAGGAAAAATTGACTTCTCTCTTGTTGTCTCTCTCTCTCTCCGTTTTAGATTGCTGTGAGTGTTACGTGAGTTGGCTTGCGCTTTTAGAAGCGCGATCTCTGTTTAGCGGCGCGCATTCCAGGCCGAAGCGATCGGAGCCTGTGGGGCTTGCTCAGCTGGAGTTGGTCCAAAACCGAAATCTGGGAAGTCCTCCTGCGATTGAGTGTTAGGAGTTTTGCGTTCCCATGGAGCGCCCTGCACTACGAAGCCCTGCTTGGGGGTCTCGCGGTTACTCATTGAGTCCTCCAGGAACTGGGTGAAAGTGGTCTGCTGCGGTGGTGCAGAGGTAACAACATCCTGAAGGAATTCCTCCTCCAAGTTGAGCAGATGATCGCGGCAAGCTTCAACATTGTCTTGGTTGTTGCCAGCAATGACAATGAGTGACTGATCCTTGTCCTCCGGACGGGGGAAACTGATTTCAACCTTGAACATTTCCTTGATCTCACGGACACGATGTCCCTTGAATCCAATGAAACGACGATGCACGCGTTCGTCAATGTTCACTTCCTCGCGATACATCGAGTTAAGCTCGTTGACAATTCCCAAGATCTCATCCTTGGCAGCATGGGCATTAGTCTCATAACCTTGGATGGTGATAATGTTGTTCTGAGGATCATCTTGCTTCGGGAAGGAAATCTGCACACCGTGGGTAGCACGGATCTTATTGACAACGGCGCCACGACGACCGATGATCTTCGGATGGTACTCAGGATCTATTTCGACCTTAACTTCAAATGAGCGCAGCTCACGATCCTTACGGTCTGCTTCGAGCTCTTCAATTCTCTTAGCAATTGCCACCTTGGCATCTTCGATATTAGCTCTGGCACCAGTAACCTTGATAATGTCCAGCCTCTGGTCCTGAGGAGATAATTCAATATGAACATCGTACGTATTCATTAGTTCCTTAACGTCACGACCCTTCTGACCAATCAAAGATCTGTGCAGATCAAATGCAACAGTAATTTCCTCGGTAATTGGAACCAAGGCCAGCAGAGCTTGCTTCGCCTTTTCGCATTTCTCATTGCGACCACTGATTTTAATGATGTCGGTGGTCTTGATGGGTTCCACTCCATTAACATCGCCATTCTGTTGCCCTTCAACGTACGCTTCCGGCGCGTCTCGTTCCGGGAACTTAATGTTCACATCAAACTCCGACGTAATTCCTTGCACCTTGGAACCACCCTTGCCCATAACGATGCGGTGATGGCGAGCCGGAATGATGCACTCGATCGTAACCATCTGCTCCAATTCCTCGACGATCTCCTGAATGCGAGCCTTAGCGGCCTCAATGCACTCCTTGGCACCCTTGAGCGTCACCCGGTCACTGTCCACACCCGAGCGGGGGAAAGAAATCATCACGCCACCATATTCCTCCGAAATACGGTGCAGCACCTCGCCACGGCGAGCCACGAAATGCTTGTGGTGCCTCTGCTCCACGTTAATCTCATCCTCAACAATGTTGTCGATATTTTTGATGATCGACTCCAGCTGGGCCTTGGCCTCATCAACACCCTCCTTTTTCCCGATGATGGTGATGGCCTCCTTATCCTCGTCGTTGGGACCTAAAATTTTAAGGAACATTTAGTCAAATAGATAAACCATGAAACTATGATATCTCAACTCACCCGGGAAGATGATGCGAGCACCTGTTTGATCGCGGATCTTCTTGATGGAAGCGCCGTTCTTGCCAATGAGGAACTTGTGGTGCTGCGGTTTTGCACGAACCTCGGCAGTGTAGGAAGAGAGTTCCTTCTCGTTGGTCAGCTCGACCAGCTGAAGTTTAGCCCGTTCGACATCCTCCTTAGGACCACGGATGGCCACCTTATCGCTTTTCGATTCCGGACTGGGGAACTTGATTGAAACTCCACCGCATTCCTCCATGATGGAAGAAATCAGTTTGCCACCGGATCCGATCAACGAATTATAGTACTTGGGTGGGATCTGGATCTCCTCGGTGATGATGTTCGCTAGTTCTTCCTGAATCTTCTGAATACGATCGCGAGCTTCCTTAACGTTTTCCTTCTTGCCAGTGATGACAATCACTTCGTTCTTGTCACCCTCTGCTGGAAGATCGATTTTCGTTTGGGTTTCATCACGAATCTTCTTGATGTTGGCTCCACCCTTGCCAATGATGTACTTATGGAATTGCTTGAAGATAGGGACTTCCATCACGAAGGAGTTCTTCTGCAGTTCCTTAACGTACTTGGTCAGATACTTGTGGCACCTGTCAACATCTTCACGTGGGCCACGGATCTTAACAATATCCGACTTGTCGGTTGCTCCGGGGAAGATAATCTGCACCTGGTTATGCTTGTCACGGATTTCCCGAATCGTTTCGCCTTTCGCACCGATGATCGTCTTGAACAGACGATGATCGATAACGATCGACTCTTCCTTTTCATTTTCCAGTTTCGCTATCTTTCAAGCAGCTCCTGCTTAGCCTTTTCAACACCGACGGCCGGTCCTTCGATGCGGATCGGTTTCAAGTCCTTCTCGTCAATGTTGATCAAGACCTCGTATTCCTCCTTCATACGGTTGATGTTGGCTCCGTTCTTACCGATGATGTGCTTGCAGTAGATCGGATCAACCACCATTTCGGTAAAGGTTAGACGCCCAGTGTAATCCTTGACCATTTTCTCCAGCGCTTCCGAAGAAGCTTCCACCTGATCCGGCGGGCCTTCGATCTTGATCCTGTCTTCGTTGAACTCCACATGTACGTTGGGATACTGAGCAGTGAATTCCTTAATATGGCCACCCTCGCGTCCAATAATATACTTGTGAATCCACTGGGGACACTCAAGCGTAGTTGTACGCACGGAGTTCGCTTTCTGGTACACAACGCTCAAAGCATTTCCGAGCTTGTCCTGGGGGCCGCGCAGAGTGATGGTATCGTTGGGAGAGTCACTAGCCGGCATCTCAACAGATACGCCGGTCATCGCCAAGATTTCCTGAATGGTGGAGCCCTTCGGACCAACGATGTACTTGTGCTGGGCCCGAGGAACCTCAACGCCTACACTGGTACACTTCTTTTCCATCTCCTTACAGATGGCTTCGATGCGTGTCTTCGCTTGGAGTACACCTTCCTTCTCGCCGGTGATGATGATCTCATCCTTCTGAACCGACGGCGGCGGAATGTTGATCTTCGATCCGGTTTCCTCCATCATCTTGCTGACATTTTCGTTGTGGGCTCCCATAATAAACGGATGGTAAATCTTGGGGATGTTAACCCGCTCGAAGGCCTTGCGCGACTGCTCATCGGACGTGGTGCGGATCTCATGTTCGGCCTTCTCGATGCCCTCCTTGGTACCGGAGATGGTGATCATGTCCGACTCATCGTTGATGCGCGGCACGACAATCTTGGTAGCGGTGATCTTCTCCAGCTCGCGCAGCCGATCGCCCTTCTTGCCGAGGATCCAGCGGTGGTGCTCCCGCGGGATGCTGATCGACTTGCTCGCCTGGGTTTGGAAGTGCACCAAAATCTTGCGGCGGGCCTCGATCACCTCGTTCGGCTTGCCAGTCACCAGGAAGGTCAACGATTGGTCCTTGCCACTCGAGATCTCGATGTGGGCGTTGGTTTCCTTCATGATGTTCTGGCAGGTGCGCAACGATTCGCCTTCGCCAAACTTGTCCGAGTCGTACTTGCGCTCGCCGGACGGCACGATGAAGACCTGCGTCACGACCGAGCTGCCGACGCGCATGTTCTGCGTAGCGGGCGACAGGGTCGGATTGTTGAAGCGCGGCGGAGCGCTTTCCGGCAGGGCCGGGAACAGATCATCGTAGCACGGGGTCGGGGCCGGCGCCGAGGCAATGTTATTCTCGTACGCGGAGTTGGTGGGCTGCTGGTCAACAACTGCAAGTATGGAGAAGAGAAAATCGAATTAAATTAAAGCAATATGTACAAGGTTTTATGAATCTGTTTTTTAATCGATTAATTTTTAAATTAATTTCATTATCATAATATCTTCATAATTCAACGGTACAGGTACAATATCGTCGCCAATTCGCCAATTCGCATCAAACACTAATGAAAAATCATCTAATTTTATACACATATTTACTTGTAGCAGTTTAATTTATTCACAAACAGAGATTTCGATTACCTTTTAGCTGAGAGCATATCAATTTCATTACAAGATAGCATATAACAACTTTTTAATACAATTAGCTTTTTTAGGGAAAAGAGTACAAAACAAAACCTGCACTTCAGGTCGTCTTTGAGCTTATATTACAGTGGTTAAGGGAAAAGTGCTTTGATGAGCGGATTTGCTGACATTTCACAGGAAGTCATGAAGGATCTTGTAGACCGTTCTATCCTTGTGTCGGCAGTGTTGACTCCGGCCAACTTGTGGATTTCGTCCTGAGTAGCTTGTTCTGTTTCACCTGGAGTCATTTATGGTGAGATTTAGCGCATATCCCCCCGACAGCGCTTTGGTAGAGCGATCCATCTCACGAATCGTTGATAGCTTGGCTACTGGGGCAAAAGTATTTTCAAAATCGATTCCAGAACTTTGGAGGAACCCTTTCACTACCAGTCGCGCTTCATAACGAATTGGTCGCCCAGCCTCGTCTTCCTTGAGCCGGAAGACCCATTTCGTCTTGAGAGGCTTCACTCCGCCAGGACTCTACATCAGCTAACACAAATTGTTGACCTTCATTGAGTTCAGCTCGTCCTGCACCGCTTGGTACAAAAAGTCACGATCCTCACGGGTATCATTATAAGTTTCGGGAGCATCTGATGGGATGGGAAAACCCAGTAAGATAGTTGAGAAACTTACCGGGGAATCCGCGCTCCCGTGCCTTGTGGACTGCTCGCCACTGACATGTCCAGATTTGACAGCGAAGGGAGCGCGGTGTTATCGCATTTCACTACATCTTCAACTTCTTCATCATCAGTGTCATCTTCGATCAAGACTTGATCGAAAATCAGGCTATAGAGTTCATTTTGCACATCTTTATCGGACTGCTCGATTTGCTCTTTCACCTCGTGCTCGTAGACTACGGGAATAAGCAGTTTTTCATTAGCCCAGGGGAAACAGTTTTCGTTGAACTTTTGTTTCGATTTCTCGTCCCATAGTCGATTGCCATTGGATGCGTACCCGACCATGAACAGCTTGCGACTCTTCGCGTCCAATTTCTTTCGGTGTTGGTTCGGTATCCATGGGAAGGTTTGACAACCAAAAACTCGGACCATTTCTAGACTTGGCTTCTTCTTGTACCAGAGTTCAGCTAGCGTGACATTTCTTGGCAACGCAGATGTTGGGGTTTGATATAGCAGGTATGCGTCTGTCAAAACGGCCTCGCACTAAGCGATTTTGGAGAATTGGATCCTATTAGCATAGTAAGTACCTTTTCTATCAGAATTCTGTTGAATCTCTCCGCAACTCCATTTCGCTCTGCGGTGAGTAGGCTACCGTAGGTTCAATCTGTATTCCCATCGCTTTGTAATACTGTTTTGGCTATTCGAAAAATATTTACGTTCCTGGTCCACGGTAAGTTTTGAAATCTTGTTGCCCAATGCTGCTGCTGCCATCGCCGCAAACTCTTGAAAAACTTGAAATACCTCTGATTTCTTTGTTAGCAGATAATCAGCAGCAAAATGGGAGTGATCGTCGATAAACGAAATGAAGTAGCGCTGTCCATCCTACGACATAGGTTCGATCGGTCCGCACACATCGGAATGGATACGTTTCAACGGTCGTGTTGCCTGAATTATTGCACCATTGGATGATTTCCTGCTGTATTTACCAAGAACACACACGTCACAGAACTTAACCTTTCCCGGTTTGAAACATACACCAAGGGCAAGATTTTCACGCACCAGAGTGTTTATACCGCTTTCACTTATGTGACCGAGACGACGATGCCACAGTTTCGAAAATTCCACTTCAGCCAAACTCGCATTGGTCCGTTGTACCGCTATTTCCAGAACGTAAAGGTCTCCTCGTAGATACGCCGTTGCAATGGTCTTACCGTTCTTCTTCAGCATCACGATCTTGTTGTAAAAGACAACTTCAACACCAGCCTTGGTTAATTTCTTCACCGACATGACGTATGTTAAATCTTCCGGCAGATTTTCAAGGGCGGTCATAAGAAGGTCATACGACTCCGGAAGCGTTAAACTTGGGACTGCACAAACATCGCTTTCTTCAAGATTTGAACCAGTCACTCGGAGTTGTCGAAATTGGCTCTCAAACTTCAGCAGGTGGGCGCACAATGATGTCCCTTCTATCAGTACAAGACGAGCGACCTGCTTCCTATTTACCGTTTGCTACCCGGCCGATTTCTTGGCGAACGTATCTTCAAGAACCTTCCACATTTCTTTGGTCGTACTCTTGTCTCGGATACACCCCAAGTACTCGTCCGACACCAAGCTCAAGAGCAGTATTTCGCCTTACATTCCAATTCCCTGAACTTCACAACTTCATCAGCCGCTGCTGGAACATCCTTCGCTTCCCACACTTTTGAGGCTTCTTGAGGTCACTTTTTTCTTGCTGTCGCCCATAATCTAATGACATCCGTAGAACTTTGCAGTCAAGAAAAGACCGAACTTGTATAACTTGGAACAGCTCTTTATTTTTAACGTGTGTTAGGATTGACGGTTCGAATTGGAATAAAAAAATAATCCGCAGTTATTAGTTAGTATAAACAACTGGTAGTGACCAACGATTTCTTGATCCGCACCATTTTCGTTTTCTTTCCATTTACTGCCACCATGAAGTACCGGTTTGAAAGGAACGATTCGGCAATTTTTAACCAGATTAAGCTACAGATTCGATTGCAAGAGCTTTTCCAACATCGAAGAGAATCGTACCCAAGGGCGTAGCCAGAAAACTTTTTTTTTTTTTTTTTGAGGAGTTTGTTTCAGGAATGCATTGGAAAGTTACTTCAAGAATACATACGGAATTTCTTTTCCAAATTCCAGCAGATGTTTCTTCAGAAATTTATGACACGAATCCTCCGATTTCGCTCCATAATTTCACTTGTAAATCTACAAGGAATTCTTTCGGAAATTCTTCTAGGAACTTCTTCGGGCATTCCTTCAGGAACTTTATTTTTAATTTCTCCGGAATATCTTCTAGGAAATTTTCCTGGAATACCTCCATAAATTCAATAGCGAAATCCGCCAGGATTTCATATGGAATTCTTTTCGCAATTACTTCAGAATATCCTTCAAGAATTCATCTAGAAATTTCTCCCGTCCAAGTATTTACCCGGGAATTCCTTCAGGAACTTCTCCAGGAATTCCTCAGGAATTTCCCCGGGAATTTTTCTGCGGAGTTGTCCTAGAGATCTTTTCGGACTTCACTCGGAATTTACTCCAGAATTTCATTCGGAAATTAATTTGAAAAGTCTCCAGGATATCTTCCATGAGTTCTTTGCAGGAATTTCTTCAGAACAAACCCCCGGGAATTCATCTGGTAATTACTTCGGCAATTCATTTGGGAATACTTAATTATTCTATTAGGAATACATTAATTCTTCCTGGTATTTTTCCGAGAGTTCCTTCAGATATTTCTCCGGATATTCCTTTAGGAACTTCTCCAAGAATTATTTCAGGACTTCTTTGTGGGAATTCCTCCGGAAGTGCTTGTGGTAGATCCTCCGGGGACTACTCCAGGAGTTTTTCCAATACTTCCTCAGGGAATCCTTCCAGGAACTTCACACGGAATTCCTGGAGGATATTTGGCAGGAATTTCACGGGAAATGGTATTTTGGAAGTTCCTCTAGAAATTCAACTCCGGATATTCCTCTGAAAATACCTCCGGGAGTTCCACCAGTAGTTCCTCTGGGAATTCATTCATTTTTTCAGGAATTTATTTAGGCTTTCTTTAGCAATTTATCTACAAATTCCTCTGGAATTCTTCCAGAAATTACTCCAGGAGTTCTTCAGGAAATTACTCGGGGAGTTCCTTCCCAGAGGAACACC
The DNA here is from genome assembly GCF_024139115.2 of Armigeres subalbatus. Taxonomy (NCBI): domain Eukaryota; kingdom Metazoa; phylum Arthropoda; class Insecta; order Diptera; family Culicidae; genus Armigeres; species Armigeres subalbatus. The sequence goes on along the minus strand of NC_085140.1, from coordinate 46,868,916 downwards.
CAGAGGAACTGTCGGTGAAACTCCCGAAGGAATTCTCGTAGAAACTGCTGGTTCCCGAAGAAACTGGCGGAGAAATTTCAGGAGGAACTCCTAGAAGATTTCCTAGAGAACCTCCCGGAGGACTCCCAGATAAACAATCGGAAGAACTTCGGGAATTTCCAACTAAATTTCTGAGATGATTTCCAGAAAGAAAGCCTGAATGATTTCCTTGAAGAGCTACTGGTGGAGCTCCCAGAGAAACTCTTGAACGAATTGTCGGTGGAATTCCGGGAGAAACTCTCGGAGGAATTCCGGAAGAAACTTCCGGGAAAATTTTCAAAGGAACCCCAGGAGGAACTGCCAGTGAAATTACCAGAAGAATTCTCGGAAAAAAATCTTAGAGAATTTATCTCGCCTAGCTGAAACCTTTGTAGAGATATGTAGCTGGACCATGATCATCATAATAGGACCTCCAGGAGAATTCCATGATGAGCTCCCTGAGAAATTCTCGGAGGAGCTTCTGGTGAAATTTCTATATAAATTCCTGAAGAAGCCTAAATGAATTTTAATTTTGGAGGAATTCCAGGAAGAATGTTCAGAGGAATCCTCGTAGAAACTGCCGATACAACTACCGGAATAATTCTCAGAGGAACTCCCAGAGGAATGAAGGAATTCTTGGATGAACTTCTGGTGGAACTTCTGGAAGAATTCCTGGAGGAATATTCAGAGAAACTCCTGGAGGATCTCCTAGTGGAAATCTTGAAGTTTCCACCGGAATTCTTTCAGGATTTCTTTGGGAATTAATCAGCGGAATTTCCACGGAATATTCTTAGGTATTCCACGGTGCAATTTTTCAGAAGTTTTTATAAGAAAAAGCACGTAATTATCTGTAGAATTATAAGGAACAATTTACAGAGGAGTTCGTGGAGGATTTCTTGGAGTAAATCATGGTGGAATTTTCGTATCAATTCCCGGAGAAATTTATGGTGGAATTCCTGAAGACATTGCCGAAAAGGTTGCTGGAGGCGTTTCTAAAGAATCCCTGACAGAATTCCGGATAGAATGCCTAGAGCAATTGTCGAAGGAATTTCTGGAGAAAGCTTGGATGTTGTTTTTTCTGCCAATTTTATAATAAATATTATTTCAGAGAGGATTTGTTTAGAAATCCAGATGTATGGTCCTAGTTTCTAAAACTCATGGAAGAATGTAGGATTTTTATAATAATTGTTAGAGCCAATTTTATATTCTTTCTGAATACTAAGTTCGTTGATAATTTTCTCACTTCATTTAAAAATATCTGATGAGCAATAAATCATGCATTCTTAAGTCCATTATTGTTTTAATCATTAGGGTAATTCGCCAAATGTTGAACGGCTAATTTCTTCGCCTATTGTTGAACGCACGTGCATTTCTTATGGGAGTCCAACAATAGGCGACAAAATTAGCCGTTCAACATTTGGCGGTTTCCCCTATAATTGTTAAATAAACGCAGAACATACACGTTCATTGGCGTTGCGTTTTATTACAAAACGCTAACTTGAACGCCCAGCGCGACGCGACGCGCAACGCGCTATTGTGATCCAGCCTTTACTGTTGGTTGTGAATTTGGTTTCAAAGTTCCTGCTTTACGCAAGCGAATTTGGTAGACGATCTGCTCGGGAGAAATTACTTCCTCTGTCTCCGGGTAAGTTGATGAGAACTCTGATTTTTTATCGATGATTACCGACGTTGGTGTTATCCTTATTAGCCTTCGGGATGACTATTCAGTTGGCGTGCTTCCATCTTCCATTCGCAAAGTAACCTAATACTATGCTCGCATTGACGATCTGTTACGGTCAGCCCCTTTCTTGGCAGGTGTTCCGAATTCGATCCTGGCCGGGAGATTTCCAATTTTTCAACGTGCGGATGAATGACTTCTTTTGGTTTTACTAGAGCTGTATTAGGAACGGAAGGGGTTGAAGTACGAATTTGATCAGCTGCATTTTTCACGGCGGCCGATGTTCCAGACGCGCCTTACTCTTCATTGGGCAGCATAAAACGCTGTTGCAAATGCTTCGGCTTTGTGTGGTGGCCTGACTACAAGATTATCGTTGACTTTTTTCAGAGTGCATTGTTATTCCGTGTTCTGGAGGTTGCGGGTCAACATCCAGAATTTTTGTTGTTTGGGTTTTTTATAACATTTGCTTATCGCGCTAATGACATTGTTTAGACTTTAGAAGGTTGAGCACCGCACTAATCAACGGGTCCCGACTCCGAACTTCTTCTTTGGAAAGATTCTACGCCTGAGAACTGTTGAGAAAAATGTTTCAATCTGATTAATTGCACTGTGAAACATAAACAATGACAATTTCACCTGTCATAAGACGAGTTTATACAATCCCATTGAATTCCACCACTTAATTGTATCATGACAGATACGTATTTCGACCTCAACAGTAAGGCCGTCTTCAGTGTCTCGTACTTGACTCGACTTGGACTACGAGACACTGAAGACGGCCTTACTGTTGAGGTCGAAATACGTATCTGTCAAGATACAATTAAGTGGTGGAATTCAATGGGATTGTATAAACTCGTTTTATGACAGGTGAAAACATTCCACTAAATAGCTCAAAATAATTTTCTTATCAAAATGACAATTTGCCATTCATTCCAATTCTGATAAACAAGATGTCGTTCTGACATCTCACTACAGACAAACGAAATGACGACTGTCAATCCAATGTTAACTGTGGAAGGACAAACTTGTATTCAATCACATCTTGTATGCAATAAGGCACGAAGAGCTTCTTGTGGCAAACAAGAAGCATTACGAGTTGCATTGAACTAATCGGTTCAGACCGAGCCGGTGACAAGCGCGGTGTCATCATCATCAATAGACATAGACCGCTGTCATCATTGAAACGCAGTATGAAAAAAAAATTATAGCCCGGGACATCCTGGCTACGATCTGGCGATGGGCTAAACAATAGGATGTCAATAGCCTGGTTCAGACACTAATATACGATACTTACACACGTTAAAATGTGAAACAAGAATGATAGTATCGATAAATAACCATGTTTAATATAAACCACCCATATTGAAATATCAATTAATTACCTTAAAATCAGAGAACAATCCGAGTATTATTTGGAAGAAAACATTCTCAATAAATGGTTATGGGCCCAGTGGTTCACTGGCAGTAACGGTCATACTATACCGTTGAACGCAGACTTTCTATGGACAGGTGGACGCTTCTGTACTGGTGGACGATTCTGGATTCTGGATTTTGGAGAGAAATCAGAAGACAAGTCTTCGGCGAGCAGCAGTGGACGCAGGAGCGGTGGCTACGGGAGGGGCACTCTCGAGCGCATCATGCCGAACATCGGCGTCCTGATCGGCGGGAACCGCGCCAATATCTCACGTAGGCTAATTTTCCACCCTGGAAGTGGCGAATAGAGCATAGGTTGGCTTAATCTAAATTGGCTAATACGCTGGTGAGGACACCGATAAAAGTAAAATATTGTGCCCCAGCTGAGGGCAAATCGGAAGAGAAGAAGAAGAGGATGCTGGGCTAGTAGCGATCGATGCAGCTCAAAATAGTGACTTTAGTGACCAAAGCTGACGAAAAAAAGACGAAAAAAGTGACTTTCAGTTGCAGAAAAAGTGACCAAATAGTGACTTTCAGTTTCAGTTGCAAGTTCGATGAGACGAAATCAAGCTTTTTTGATCGAATGAGAATCTAGAATCTAGAATAGTCTTCAGAGCAGATCAAATTTCTACGCCACTGTAAGTGAGCGAAACATGGTTATCACTCATGAGACCTGTTTTTCTTTTCCGGCAAAAATCTGCGTGCATGTAGCGGGCTTGGTAGTCATATGGCTACTGCTTCTGCCTCATACGCAGGAGGTCGTGGGTTAAATCCCAGGTCCGTTCCATTCTCCTACTTTATATCTTTCTCTTTATTCCTCATGTTCTAGCAATCGCTAGAACTGGAAATGGACTTCCATACCGTTTCCATTACTATTCCTATACCTCCAACTTGAGTATTCTATCAGTAATCTGCTAGAATTGGAAATGAACTATAGAACTCGTTTCCTACATCCAATTAGAAATTCCACCAGTTACCTTCTCCTATCTATCAAATTGGCAGCTCGTTAACCAAGACGGACCCCTGCCTCTCCAACCTAACCCATAAATTCCAACAAATTCCGCATGAACTCGTGGCAAGTGCAGAGGTATATTCGGCTTGCAGTGGGCGAGTGATTGCATCATCATTTCCTCCCCCTTCCCTACATTGACTTGCATTCTGACGTGGCAGGCGCCAGTATGACCTAACAAATGAGATCACCAGTACTTGTACATTGAAGATGTGTGCTAGTCCCAAGCAAACATCTGTTGGTTCCCTGTGCAAGAACAGCTGATCTGGTCATAATGGAGTAGCAACTACGAGCAGTCAATCAAGCTCAAGCTCAAGCTCAAGCTCCGGCAAAAATCTGCGTGCATGAGAATTCTCTTCTTGTGAGAATGAGTGAAAAGTACGTTCACTTGATTAGCTGAACTACTACTTAAGAATGATGCAGAGAACTCTACGATTTGTTATACTGCCGCTAACCGCAAGTCGAGCACATCTGTATATGGACGCCCATATTCAGATGTGCTCGACTTGCGGTTAGCGGCAGTATAGGTGTCACGTAATTATTGGAATTTTAAGTACAAAAGTAACAACAGTACGGATCGTTTTGGTAGAAAACGCAACAATAATTATGAAGATTCAAGTATAACGAGCCTGGGATTGAACGCACGGCCTGCAGGATCATGCTCTCTGAAATTTAGAATATTTACGATGTTTGCTATGGAATTCGATAGCGCATGCAATTTTCGAAATTGGGGAGACTTGATTCTATCTCTATGATATCTATCTCTCTTTTTAGAGCGCCTTTTCCTTCCCTTCATTACATCTATCACATCTACAAAAATAAAAGCTGCTTGATAACAATTTATATTTTCTTGGGTTTTTTTGCCAAACTTCTCAATTCTCAAGGATTAAGTCTCCTCAACAACTGTGGCAACAACTCAAAATCCAATTACATATCCTAAAAATGCGGTGGGATGTTGGCATTTTTATTAGTGAAGATATTATTTAAAGCTTTGTGCTGTGAAAAAATGATAGCATTTTGTCATTATTAGGAGAATTTGTTCAAATTTTGCGTGGCCACTTAATAACATCTTTGGGAGAAACAAAACACAGTAAACAATAGAGTAAATAAGGTGGTCAATCTAAAAAAAAATAAATCGTCAAATAACGATCTTCTGTCTAGAGGATCTATAATAAAAATACGCTATTATAACAATACTACTATTATAGTTCTAGGTAAAATAGCGGAGAATTAGGTCTCCCAAGGGATCAAGTCTCCCAAGGAATCAAGTCTTCCCACCTTCCCCTACTGTATAAAGATTAAGCTTTAAAACAAAATCGAAATCAGCAGGTCTCCTGCTTGCATGACTGTATACCAATTTATAAATTGTGAAACACCTTTTGTTAGCTGCCAATAAGAGCAGCAAGTTAAATGATTCCTTTCATTATTCATTCCTGCCAAGATCAAAGCATCATTCGACGGATACATAAAGCTTTATTAAAAGAATCTTGGTCAGTAGTTTGAGAATAGTTGAAAATAGTGACTTTTTGCGAGAAAAAGTGACTTTAATGACTTGAGGTCGAAAAAAGAGACTATTTAGTGGTTTGCCCGAAAAAAGTGACCAAGTCACTATAAAGTGACCCGCTACCAGGCCATCCTTTATGGAGCGTTCAAGCAAGCGAATAGAGGACGATGTTGAGGCTCTGGACGAGAAAGTCATGCTCGTGAATAACGAGGTCCTTAACAAGCTTCTGTGACTCTCGAATATGCGAAAGAAGCCATGGATGTCTTGGTGAAAATCTACGAGAAGGCGGGAACCGCTGCCATGGTCAGCATGAGAGAAAGGTTATTCTACATCAGATACCGCAAGCGTAATACGTTGAAAGAAATCTCTGACGAATACGATCTGATAATCAGAGAATTGGAGAGAATGTGATCTGAAATAACTCAGGAAGAGAAAGTCCATCTCCTATTCAGCGCTATACCGGAACATTATAAACATGTTAAAGGAGCGTTGCTTGTATTGTCCAATCAAGAATTGTGCCAGAGTCCATGACTGACATCAAGCGGATGTTCTTCGACGCCGAATCTGGGGAAGACTTCCAGAAGCAATCCCGAGACTTAGCCCTAGCCTCGAACTACCCGATGCTTTGGATGTAACGAGGTCGGTCATTTCAAGAACAAATGTCCACTAATGAAGAAGTTCATCGCCAAGGAGAAGGAGAAATACCTGAAAAACAAGAAGAATCAAAAAAGATCGATCGCCATGACTAAAACCAACGCGACAGGAAGGCAGGAAGTTTGAGAGGACGCGGGTAAGATTCATTGTAGATTAAGGAGCAAGCGACCACATGGTAAACGATCCAAGATCTGGAGAAAATAGTGAATATTTCAACAGCAAAGTCTGGAGAAAGCCTTCGTGCTACGAAGATGGGGAAGATAAAGTTGAAAAGCATTATCGGGAGAAATTTTATAAAGAATGTTGAATTGTACAATGTGTTTTACATTCCCGAACTTGAGGAAAATCTCCGTTCTGTAAGAAAAGCTAGCAAAAGCGGAAATAGGGTTACTTTCACTGAAGAATCATCTTTGAAAATGAGGGCGAAGTGGTTGCACTTGCTAACGAATACAATTTGCATGTAGCCCTCATTAGGAGGATTTGGTGATGCTGATTTTGCAAATGATCCAGATGACAGAAAATCATTATCTGGATATGCATAACTATTATATATCAATCTCGTTTCGTGGTCAATGAAACGGCAACCAACAATCAGTTTATACATTAATAAAGTGGAATATTGGATCTGCCTTGACTGTCATCCCGATGGTTTCAAATGCTCGCGTCGAAGTTTTGAGTAAGAAATTTCTTGAAACACTTAGTTATTGTGCTGCCTCCAGGAATCAGTGATTACAGCAATGTCGATTTCGTGGTTCTCGAGAAAGTGTAAATCCACAGTCTTGTTCCGGATGAAACATCGGTACCAATCGACTACCTTGAATGAGCTGAGATTGATCATTATAAATGTACTTGATGATGAACTCACAAAAAGCGATTGCCTTCGCTTGGCAATTTGAAATTCTGGCACTAGCAAGCTCCTCAACAGTAACAAAGTTTGACAAACCGGGGTGAGAGTTTTCCTAGACAACTTGAGAATACGTAGGATTGGATTTTGATTTGCTGCCTAACAGATGGCTCAACGCTCAGGTCACCACCCTGCGGCATGGAGGAGAGTACAGGTACGGTCGGAACCTCGGCAGAATTATTCCCGGGGGATGGTCTTGTCCTCTTCTTGGTAGTCAAACCCTGTAGATTCTTCTTCTTCTTATTGGCATTACGTCCCCACACTGGGACAGAGCCGCCTCGCAGCTTAGTGTTCATTAAGCACTTCCACAGTTATTAACTGCGAGGTTTCTAAGCCAGGTTACCATTTTTGCATTCGTATATCATGAGGCTAACACGATGATTACTTTTATGCCCAGGGAAGTCGAGACAATTTCCAATCCGAAAATTGCCTAGACCGGCAACGGGAATCGAACCCAGCCACTCTACCTTAGCATGGTCTTGCTTTGTAGCCGCGCGTCTTACCACACGGCTAAGGAGGGCCCCCAAACCCTGTAGATGCTTGAGCCGATTTGGAGAGTTCTGGTAGTTTTTCTATAATTTGGCGGTTGCACTTTGAGAACGTCCTCTTCTTCTTTTTTTCAGTGGCTCTACATTCCAACTGGAACACTTGGCCTGCATTTCAACTTTTCAACAGTATTCTATTAGCATTTCCTCAGTTATTAATTGAAAGCTTTTCTATGAGTATGTATCTTGTGTGGCAAGTACAATGCAATGGATACACTATGGCCGAGAACATCCTAGACCGGACCGATAATCGAACACGCCATCTCCGGATTGCCAAACCTACTCCTTTGCTCGCAAGGCTATTAGAGAGACCCCATACTTTGAGAATGTGATGTGAGGTTTGGTTTTCACGTTGATCTAAATGCGATTTTTACTCACTCTTAAGCGGAATTCATTTCTCCTCATCGACGTCGCGGAAGGATCAACACTTCCTAAATAGATCACCATCGCTTGGTAGTAGATTCTCAGCACTGGCTGTCTTCGTTTTCAACAGCTGCATTTAGTCACCTCACGTCCAAAGGTTCCTGCTTGCCTTTTTGTACACAGTATTTAATAGATGATGTATTCCATACGATATTGAAAGCCAACTTGCAGGATGACTAACATAATCACTGTAAAGACGCTTTCTTCATTTTTCAACGTGTAAATGCTAAGTTTGTCTGCTAAGCTCACTTGACGTTGGCTTCATCCATTCTTTCAAAACTAGGTACTTGTTGCAGAATCAGAATATTATGGCCAAAGCCATGGAACTGAATGCTCTTAAAAATAAATACTACATGCTATAAAAATCCACCTCTGTTTCAATGAAAAACTGATAGGATATCAAACAACTTGGAAAAATACTAACTGTAAAAAAATACTAACCTGTTGAATCCTCCATCACTGCTGCTTGTTTTACTGCTTGAAGAGAAAAGTCCTGTTTCGTAGCAAGTCTTTACAGTAACACTGTGGAGAAAGAGAAAAGCAGAAAAGAAAAACATTGCATGTTAAAATAGAACCAATGTTACAAGGTCAACGAACTGGCTGCGCTACCAGTCAGTGGTGCTATGATGGTTCTAATCTAGTTTCAGCTCGAGTGGTCGTCGTCGTCGTCGACATCATCATCGCCATATCCTTCACCATACCACACCCATACCGCGATCGGCGATGACTTCATACACATCGAATCACGATCCCCGTCAAACACGTGGCACTCACTTCTAGGCAAAGATGAGTGTGCATCATCATCGCAAGCAACAACATTACCACCAGCGGAAGGCTGTGTGCTAAGAAAACAGCAAGAAGACATGCAATCCAATCGTATGCCGCATCAGCATCATCGGTGTGGTGCGGTGGCTGATGGAGGGCCACATGATGTGGATATGCGCGGCGCAAACGCGTCGCAGATGAGCTGCATGTGTATGTGCGTTCGCGGCTTTCTATAGATGGTTAAAAGACCAGAATAACTCGTTGAGATCAACCATTACGAGCTATCCAGACCGAGTGGAAGGAGATTAAGCCTATTACAACCAGTTAACTAGCTTTGTACTATGACGGTAGGTGCGCGAGATTCCCCTTGGCGCGACGCTGGGGAACGGCATGCAAAACGTACAAAACGGTCAAGATTCGACTATGTGGGCAGTAGGAATTTGAGTACACACACTTCGGTAGATAGATATGCGATCCTCGGCAGCAACAAGATGCGGAAGAGTCGAGCTTAGCACACAAGTTCCATATGCAGCCAAGCAGGTACCCCATTGGCAGCATTGTCTTAGTAAGATGAGCAGCACGGATTATTTATGCTTTCTATCCCAATGATTTATGGTTTCTATCGTTAGGTTTGTTTGTATAGTGCCTTCTTGTGGGGCCTTCTTGACCGCAATGTAGGACGAATCGGGCCAATCGTGGATGATACGCGCATCCATATCAGAGTGCGTAGATTTTGAAGCAACTTTTAGAATCACGATGCAGCGCATGCGCACTAGTTATGTTACAATGGAATTGTTCGGCGATTAACGAACCCCTCGGAGATAACGGGTATTGGACGGTTACGATTGTAAGCTGTCAAAGCGAGATAAGCGATGAGATATGTTCTGCTCCGTTGCGAATGTGGGTTATGTTTGCTGTACTAACATGCTCAATATATGATACATTGGCCTAATTTTTATCACTCGACAGACGCAATTGTTGTCACAGTCTTTCTATTCGATTTGCATTTATGTTATGTAACCGACAATATGCCTTGAAGTGCAATGTTTTCGGAAGTACATACGACTGGCACGTACATCTGAAAACTCTTTTCGATCGTCGAAAAGCGGTAATAAACATGAAATTGTAACGTAAATTATTGTGCCACCCAGTACACATTCCCCAGCTGTTTTCTACCTCTATTAGGCATATTAAGGTACACCGGGGCAAGTTGAAACGGTTTTTTCAAAGTTGAAATTCGAAGTACTGTAAAAAATCACCCTTTGATATATTTTGAATCCGTTTGCGGTGTTTGCTAGTTCGGGCCAAATATTATACATAAAAAATGCGCAGCATTAACAAACTTTTTTATAAATATTTTTTATATTTAAATAATTTTCTTATATGCATCGTTTCAACTTGCCCCGCGAATCGGGGCAAGTTGAAACACTGCGTTATATCAAATATATTATATTAACAATATAGCTCACTCTCGTGCAATACTGGCGACCCATGCTTTAGCGTATGTGGCGCCACCCGTGGCAGAAATGCAACTACTACACGCTAAAATTTAGCGCATCCCTAATTGACGCAAGTGGTGTCAAATCTAAATAGCAAGAGTCCTTCATGAAAAGGACGGAATGACAAAACTGTGGAATCGATACAATTGTTTTACTAGTTAGTTTATCATAAACATGGTCAATCAACAGGAAGCGTAAACTCGATTTCTGAAGTTTGGTCAATTCCATCCAGCAGAGACGGCCTTTTTTATTTTTGTTGGAGTGTGACACTGCGACCAGTTCCTCCTGGCGCGGGGTTTATTGCGGCTCATAACAATACACCATGTGGGATTTAATACCTAAAGCAATATTATTTTATGATTTTACCTGTGCTACGTGAATTCGTGCCCATCAAAAGATACACAGTACACGCCTGAAAGGGAGCTCTCGATACTACACACTTAATTTTTTTCACCGAGATCTCAGCATTTTTTGTTTATTTTCCCGAGGTGGGCACCGCCGAGTTTCAGCAAACATGATTTTTGCCGAGATCTCAGTAAAAGTGACGTTTCAGTTGCTGAGATATGGTAAATATGTTGCTGAAAATCAGTAATAAACCAAATTTTATGCCGAAGTTCAGTTCTGAAATTTACTGAGCTACAGCGGTGCCCGATTTTGCCGAGCTCGAGAAAGAAAAAGTTAGTGTGTACACATCAAATTAAATATGTATATGCTGTCATAATGCAACAAGTAAATTTTGAACAAGAAAAAACAATCAACGTAGGGGCCACCTGAAAAGACTAAATTTTGTTGTTTAACTAACTCAGGTATATCGCCTTCAAAAATTTTATTGCTGAGTGTTTCGTTTTTGACTCACACTGACAGCTAGACACACACATTTTTCAAATCCATTTCTGCTGTTTTTCCCTCTCAGGTACACGCTATTCTGAGAGTACCCAGGCACAAGATAGATTTATCCGAATTCTGCGTCGTCTAGTAGAGAGTTGTAAAAATCTGGGTACACGTCAAAATGAATTTGTGCCATTTGTACTAAAATCTGGGTAAATTAAACTTCACCACATTCGAATTTAACAACATGCTTCTCGATGAAAATCTCTCCTTTTTTATCGAATGCAGCAAAAATAAGGTAAGTATAGTGAAATACTTTATGGAAGTCATTCCTACTGCGTTCAATGGATGAAATGCAGTCAGTGAAAAGGGTTTATCTCTCAAAGTCTACAAACTTAAAATAAATCGCCGAATTCGGTAAAATTTTACCGAAATCTCAACAGCAGAACTGTTCGGTAAATAATTTAACTGATTTTCGGTGATTTTGACAGTTGAGCAATGGAAAAAATTACAAAAAATCTGTAAAATAAATTACCGAACAGTTCTGCTGTTGAGATTTCGGTAAAATTTTACCGAATCCGGCGATTTATTTTAAGTGTGTAGACATTGAGAAATAAACCCTTTTCACTGACTGCATTTCATCCATTGAACGCAGTAGGAATGACTTCCATAAAGTATAATACGGTGAAATGAGTTAAGTGTGTAACCATTTAAAAAAACCCAAGGATTAAAACGTCGATTTGACGAATCTGATAGCACTCCCACGCAAACCAACCAACACGTAGGTGAATGCTTCTGCTATCTGTTGCTTGTTTTGGTTCGTGTGGGAGTGCTATCAGATTCATCAAATTGACGTTAGAATCTTTGTTTACAAAAGCAGAAAAGTCTTTTTGAAAATTTGATATTGATTTTCAGGAGAAACGTCACATCTACACGCTTAAAAGATAATGGCCAAAACAAGTTTATCGACCATTTCAGATAACAGATGGTGCTGTATTCACTAGTAAGGTTGTCTCTATTTTGATGTATGGGGAAGAGCGAAGTGACCTATATTGTTAATATAATATATTTGGTTATATTCAAACGTAAGCTAATTTTTCCGTATTAATAACAAAATGTATGTACTCAGTGAGACTCAAGAAGCACGAGGTTGGAGAGGTGACTATAATACTGCCAGGATTCGCATAAGAGTCCCATGTAGGTTTTTGACGATTTTGATTTTATTTTCAGTAATTAGCTCAAAATTGTCTTCTGTTTAAGAAAAACTGATAAAATAGTAGGCTTTGTTCTAGAAATTTGAAAACAAACCCCGCTTTTGTTGTCTCATCTTGATATTTACTCTCATAAAAATCAGATTCCAGATTTTGATAGGTACTATTTTACACAAAAAATAAATTTAAGTGTGGTTCATTTAATTGTGGGACAATTGACACGGATAAATACGGATAAAGAATATTATGTCAATTTTCTGGAAAGACACCATTTTTTTTCAATTTATTAGATTTTTTTGTATTTCTCCATGTAAAACAAGTTTGAAAATTCAACAGCAAAATACTCAAGTCAGCGAAACTGACATGGGACTCTTATGCGAATAAGGGCAGTGTACAACAAAGTCACAAGCGTATTTTCAGAGACCAAATTCTGGAGAACGCACTGCGTTGAAAATTTATCAAATTGATTTCTTCCTACTGTGACCACTCGGATTACTTTTCAGGATACTTCATTATTTGGTTCACTTGTATATTGCGCAGTTGATTAACTCGGCTGTGGCTTCTTCATAACTACATTAATAAACCAGCCATCACATCGCTCATAGTCTCATAAACTCTTCGATTAGAGAAATAAACAGCTGAGGTAGTGAAAGATGTAGTTAACGAAATGTTCACATACTCTATGTTTTATTTTTCTGAGAGTCAGTGCTCAGTAGATTAAGAATCTCAAAGCTGCAGTTTAAACATGACCCCTTTTCATTCTAGTGGAGATTGTAGGAGGGTTGCGTTCAGGACGGAATGAGCGGAAATTTATTAAATTTACGTTCAGAAGTTTGAATGTTTTCATAAATTTATGTTTTTCGAATGTATGTATTTACGGACCATGTTGAATTCTGAAAAAAATACTTTTAATTGCGAGGGTGACGTTTTGAATCGTTTGTTTCAACTTGCCCCGCACCACGCATTTCTATTTGCCCCGATGAGTTGAACATGCAGAGCAATATCAAACAACCAAAATACAAAAATTAAAACGGGTCTTTCATTGATTTTTCATAATCATTATGCTTATTCAACATTGAATGATCACCCACCGTGAAAATTTGATGAAAAAACTCTTCCAAACACCGTTTTGAGACCTGTTTCATTGACACGTCAAATAGTTGGTTTGTATTTGGCAAAGGGCGAAAAATAAACAATGGCAGGAATTGCTTTTGAAAGCTGCAATCTTACGGGAATCGCAGTCAGAAGCAGCTTTTAGACGAGTAGTTTGTTGAAAAAAATTATCAGTGCATTCGGTCCTTTCCTATCTGAATTACAGCTTCCGTTTCAACTTACCCCGCATTTCAACTTGCCCCGGTGTACCTTAACGTTTTTATGCAGTTTTTATAATTATTTAGACATAATTGATTGAAATAATGAGTTAATTTAATATTTTTGTTCTTTGGGCATGTCTTGTTATTACATATACAAACACTTTTTCTAACAAAGCGTTGATCGATTTGTTTGCAACAAGTTGCATTCGACGGGGAATCCCCATTATTTCCTACTGAAAATTCGGTCAGATTGGACTATGGGATCAAAATTTATGGCCAAAATATTATTTTTTGTAATAAACGAGAAAGGCACTATTACCGCTAGGGTGATTAATCAGGATTTTTTTGACTGTTTTTTAGGGTGCCCACAAACGAACCTCAAAATGGAAATGTCCAAAATCAAATTTTCTAAATTGTCAATTTTTTTTTCAAATCGATGAAATCACACTAATTTCTTTACTAGTAGTAAGGTTATACGTTTAGCTTTCCATTGCTATGCAAATGTCGGCATAAGATCAACCAGGGCCAAAGTTATGGACCAAACGAAAAAGGGTGCCCACAACCGAACCTCCTCTCCTAATATTGTAGGGGTTGTTCGTATTGACTTCCAACTATTTTGTCTTGCCGACGTTGCCGTTTCGCCGAAAAGTTGAGAAAATGCCTCACATTGTGGAATAATTGCTCACAAACGAGAGGAGAGAGGTGAGAATTAGGATGTGACAAGTAGGGAAGTGAGATGTGAGTTGTGAGTAGTTTAAAATAAGAAAAGAGATGTGTGTAATAAGAAGCGAGATTCCCGCTGTGGCATGTGACTTCTCGCATATTTCTAGAATTTCTAACTTCTCATTTTTCACATCTCACTTCTTACTGCTCATATCTTACTTATCATTTTGTTCCGATTTCTGACAAGATATGAGTTGTGAGAAGAGAGAAATATTAAAGGATGTGTGTAGTAAAAAGTGGACTTCTGACTTCTCATTTTTACATCTCACTTCTCCCTGCTCATCTCTCATTTCTGATTTCTGATAAGTCAGAAGTTAGAATCGAGACGACGTCAAACGGCTTTGCTCTCATTTCTCACTGCTCACGTCTGTCTTCTATCTACTCACCCTTCATTGCTTATTGTCTGACCTCTCACGTCTAACAACTATTCGAAAAAACGGCATTCGTTCAAATGGTCCTGAATAATATAAACAAATTGGAGCTCACACTAAGCCAATTGTCTGTACCCAATGGTTTAATTGATTTCATAGAGATATTTTCCTCCGCGCTACGCTGCGCCGTCAACAATTTTTGACGTTACGCCACGTGAATACCTATTCAACGAAAAAAATCCATGAAAAAATCCAACTGTCCATCAGCATAAATTCCGTAAAATTTGCAAAAGAAATTTCTGTAGAGTTTCCCGAGCATGTTTCAGAATGCTTTCGGAATGCAAAAAATAGGGAAATTCCTGACGGAATTTTGAAGATTTCCCCTAGGAAATATCGAAGAATATGCCAAGAAAATCCGAACAATCTTTAGAGGATATTTCGAAGAAATTAGTTTGCTGAGGAGTTTTCATTTCATTTTCATTTTGCAGCGTTTGGTGGGGCAATGAGAGCGCAAGTTAATCTAAGGCCGATAAGAGAGGGTAATGGCAGAAGAGTCCACTTGAACGCCGTGGGGTAGGATAAGGATGGGGTAAAGTGAGGTTCGGATTTGGAATCGACTCGACACTAATGCAAAATGTAATTGAGTGCAAACTAGTCAATGATCAAAGGTTAAAATGATAATTTCAAAAATTCTAGTACAACGTTTTTCTAGTTTTGTAAAAGTAATGTTTAAAATGTCTTCTTATTTGCCCTGGAAGCAGCTGATGTGGTTTGAAAAGTCATATAGTCCATTTATAAGTTATTTATTAAAAATATAAAAAAATATTGCGTATTAATGTTTTATTTTATAACTTTGCAGAATGATAATTAATTAACTTTGTTTGTTCTGGGTGTAGGGTATGCGTTCGTCAAATCACTTTGTTTACCTAAGTCATTGTTTAATGTTCTTTAGCTGTGTCGACACTACAAACTTAATGTAAGATATATCATGTATAAGTGGAAACTGTTAAAGAATTTAGTCTGTTCTATTATTTTTTTTCAGGGTTGCCTATAACTTTAAACTGTTCTAACAAGTAGCTTTATCGTTGATTAATTACGGTGATTATCTATTAGGTTCTAATCAAGGCCAGCTATAGGATTCACTTTTCGGTGGCAAATTAAAGCTTCATCACGCGTATTGCCTATCTCTTTGTAAAAATTATCGAGAATGAAGCTGTTATAAGATTGTTCATATACCATCATTATAATGTGTGGTATTTTTTATTATTGCTCTTCGAAGTGAGACAAAATAAAACTGGCACCACGTTCCTAGTTTTGAAAAAACTTCTACTCAGTGAATCCAGCAGTCGATTCCCTACGAATGTCTTGAATACAATGTTATTTAATAAATGCCTACCTAGCTAAATGTAAGCGTGACTACGAATCAGCGTCACAGGGAACGCATCAGAAAAGTATTGCCGAAAAGAAGAGAACTCACATCATTATCACTGATGAAAAAGGCCTCTGTCTGACTGCACTACCATTCAACCCAAGTAACCAAAAGCTTCACTGAGCTGCTTAAGCGAAAAACGTACTCTTAAAGGAACTTTTGGTTACTTGGGAAGGCTTCAAGACACTATGTCCGTTGGATCACAAGCACTGCCCATGATCGCATATTTGTAACAATCGACAAAAGTAGGCATGGGAGAAATGGAAGGATAATGTTTGTGATATGCATAAGTATGGAAATCTCAATAATTTTCTAAAAATTGCCAAAAATTATATAAAAACTTTTTCCATTCGAATTCTTTGGTAGCAACATTGACATTACTTGATATTTAAGTACGAATTTATCACGTTAATTTTTGTTCGATACATACGGCATACAGGCGACAGAATTCTTCAGTGTTACAGTTATGCGGTCATTTTGCTCAATGTTACAAAACAACTTGGTAGTTTTTTCAAGTTTTTCAGAACAAACCTCCTGATTTCATCTGACCTGCTAAAAGATCCAACAATTTTGGAACGATTTATAAGATAAACTCAAAATCGAAAAAATGCAAATGTTACAAATATGCGATCATGGGCATAGCACATACGTTAAATCAGTACGCCAATGCCAGATATGTGCCGCGGCAGTTAACAAGAATAGTCAACATGTGATACCGCCACGACAGGATATGTCTTTGGTTGCCATATCAGTGCTAATGGCGTAAGCCCACCCATCGCGGCAAGATCACATATCCGAGGGGAGGGAGTTTGCTGAGGAGTTTTCGAAAGAATTTAGAAGAATTTTCCGTGGAAACATCCGAAAGAATTGAGAAGAATTTGAGCAAACATTTGAAGAATTCGCCAAGAAAATTCCGAAGAATTTGTCGAGGAATTTCCGAAGAATTTTCCGAAAGTATTGCAAAGAATTATCTGAAACAACTTTCGAAAAATAATTCATCGAAATTTATAGTACTTTCTGGAGGATACAGTCAAACCTCCAAGTCGATGTTCTATGACTCGATATCGACTCATGAAAGCAAATTATGCCGGGTCCACGACGTTAGGAATAAAGACGTTTGGCATAAATACTTTAGGCAAAATGGACGTTAGGCATAACGGACGTTAGGCATAATGGACGTTTGGCATAAACCTGCCTTCTTTATGTCATGGACTGTTTTTTGGGTCATTTTATGCCTAACGTACATTATGCCGAACGTACATTATACCTAATGTCCCTTATGTATAACGTCCATTATGCCTAACGTATTTATGCCAAACGTACTTATGCCTAACGGGGTATACCCAATTATGCCTTATTAAACAATATTTTCTGGGTTACTGCAATGGACCCTTAAAAAAGCTTTCCAAACATTTTCTATTCATCATCTCGGTATTCCCATAAGTCAATGGTCCCTTCAATATCGACTCATGGAAGTTTGACTGCATTTCGAGAAATTTCCCAATTCTTTGGGAATGAATTTTCTTAGAAACTTCTGAAGAATCACCCGCTCGGATAATGACATGGCTATTCGGCCAAACAACCTAATTCGACGGCTGAATTTATATAACATATCCGGTCCTATGATCTGTTCGGCCAATTGATATATTCGGTTAAATGACCTATTAAGCCACGTTTGACACGTTTGGCTAATAACATTTCGCCAAAATTACCTGTTCGGTCAGAATTCATTTTCGGTCAAACGACATTTTCGGTGGAATGATTTGTTTCGCCTAAAATTTTTTCGGCCAAAAGACTTATTCGGTTAAATGGCTCTTTCAGCCAAAGGTGTTATTTGGATGATAATATTTGCCCTTGTTATCAGTGACGATTCCTTAACCTTAATCTACCTGTCCAATAAATTCTTATTTGCGAAATTTTTGCGCGTAAATGCATGTAATAAGTAAAAGTAAATTATGTTTACCTTAATCGACTTTGGTTATTTTCTTTTTCTTTTGGCCTGTTGAAAAATCAAAATTTAACATTTTTGTGTCGTTGAATAGGTAAAAAGTGAGGTTTCGATACGATACGCCGCTGCTCGTTTTTAGCCTAATAACCTTTTCGACCTGGTGACCTGGTCTAGTTCAGAGGCAAACATATGAATGTTTTTATTTGTCGATCTGATTTTGAAAAGTCGAAATGTGCGTACAACTTATAGCTTTGTTGATGTTAGACATAAATCTTTGGAAATAAGCTTCAGTAGCGTTACCTCGAGGTTCGGGTTTTCCCGGAAGTCACCAGAAGTGGTGTCAATACCAGAAAAATGTTATCCTACATTGATTTAAATTTAAAAAAACATTAAATTAAATAAATATTTAAAAAACCCTGATTAATCCACATAGCGGTGTTGGTGCCTTTCTCGTGCAAAAACAAATACTGAAAAATATGAGTGATTGTTTTTTATCGTGTTTTACGCATAGAAAATAGTATTTTGGCCATAACTTCTGATCCTATAGTCCAATCTGGCCAATTTTCAATAGCAAATAATGGGACAGGATTCTTAGTCGAATGGAACTTATTGCGAGTAATTCGGCCAATTCCAAAGTCCAAAAAGTATGTCTACAAAATTTTGTACACATACACACACACATACATACATACACACAAACAGACATCACCTCAATTCGTCAAGCTGAGTCGATTGGTATATAACACTATGGGTCTCCGAGCCTTCTATCAAAAGTTGGATTTTGGAGTGATCATATGGAGTATCATATAGTGATTACGTATTCTTAGTATACGAGAAAGGCAAAAATTAAAAAAAAATCCTACAATGTTATCGTACACAAATTTTGTTCAAGAAGAACCATGAAGCTTGATACGTCGCGTGCCATTTTATTCATTTCAAAACCGGATTCAAGTTTTTCATAGGGCTTCCGGAATCGGTTCCGGATGTCTCGGGATGGTTTCTATGAATTCTAAAAGGTCAAAATTGGCAATGTAGCAATTGTGTAGCATGTGTTTCAATATGTCTTTCGCAAAATATACAGTAGATTGATATGGCTCATGATACATGAAACCGATTCCAGTGTGTCCAAAAATAGTTATTATACTTCCAAAATTCCTTCAGAGGCATCGCAAATAAGATTTTTTCACGATTCTGGAAAGATGATGTTGGTACAAATAACGAATTCGTTAACGGATCAAAATTGTCCCAAATGTTCACTCGACATACCCCACTGGGATTTTGTTTAAATTCGGAACCGTTGACTTTAGGTGTCTGGTTGATCGACTTCAAAACTATGATATATTCTGGTTCTGAAAATTTCAAAACTAATCGGTCGAAAATTGATTGAATTAGAGCAAACACATCATCAAAAATTGGTTGCGCAAAAGAGTTTAAATCAACACTTTCAAACTTTTCATATAACTTTTAAAACTCAGAAATCTTTTGTGATTTTCAAGATAGCTCTATTTCAATTCCACGAAATTCTTTTTTTATATACATGCCAATAATGTTTGGCTCTTTTAAATCTAGAATTGAAGAAGGGCAATCAAAATCAATACCACGATTTGCTTCAGAATACATATGAAAAAGCATTCCTATCATTTCTTCATCTTCCATTCATGAGAACGTTTTATTACTCGCACATTTCGCAATGCCTTACATCTGGCATCCCTGGCTGAAGCGAATGAAGCGAAAGCACATCAACCGAGCCATACTACAGACGGCAAAAACTGTCGACGTGGGATCTTGCGCCAGTGTATGCTTCTATCTACCGGACTCTCCTCCGCAGCGAACGTGTATTTTTAACCGCAAGTGACCGGTTTCGTCTATACAATGTGACTCGCAGTCGCATTTCACGGCGTGGCTCTCATGTACCACATCCGACAATCGGCGGACGCCATATCCCATTCGATACCAACCTCAGACGACTGTATACTGATGGCTCTCCATGGATGAGTGGGAAGGTCACAGAAGTTACCTTGCGCGACGCACCGCCTGTTACCAATTGGGATCCAATCGAGGTAAAAGACCTCCAGTGTAACAACTACACTTGCAAAAGCAGCATGTGGAAGCGGACAGGAATGTCGAGTTCGAGTTCGACCAAATTTGGCAAACTGGTTCGACGATTCGGTAAATTTACCTGAGGAAATTATCAAGTTCAAAAAGGTCCCATTCAATGGCCGACGCTCATTAACCTGAAATGAATCCGCACATTACCGGTGAACCCGACCGAGCAGTGACACGTCGATAGTGATTACGTGATGTTTTTGTTTTTTATTCCTTTTCACTGCGCTACAAAGTGTGCTTGTGTATAATCAACTTTACTGCCTGCCGCCGGCGCGTACGAAAGACCGCACGCAAACAGTTACAAAGTTACCCCAGCGTACGACGTCGCCAGGAATGCATGCGTTCCGGAATTGCGATCAGGTTGAAATTGGGACGAATCACGTATCCACTAGCGATGTCGAGTGCATGGATGGTAAATCAAAACAGAGGAGAAAACCCAAAGACATCGTTACTGGGAATAGAAATGGACTGTTTCTATGGAATGATCAGCAACATGTGCTTGGACGGCTTATCAGTTTCTCGGAACGCATATTATCGGTGCGGTAACAGTGTTTAAAATTAAACAGCACCGTTTTGCGTCCATACGATGTAGAAGTGCTGCTGATTCGGCAGTCCATTATCTGTTTGCAAGTGTAAAACATACGTCCGGAGGTTTAACGGGTAGCGGAGAGAGTGGATAGTGCTAGGCATGACGATGATGACGCTAATGGCAACCATTCATAGCTGCTGTTTTGGCTTTTGAACGAAAATTAGTTGGCAAATAGAAGGTTTGTCCATTTGCGATACACAAACTGAGAACATGTCTTCAGGAGTCTTGCAATTTAGCACATGATAACGAAATGGTGTGTTTCGGTTTACTGATTATCAATCCAAACAAGGCATTGAAAAGCACTATTCCTTTTTTCTTATCGCGAACATTTTACAATTTCGTCCAGTAATCTAATCTATTGTGTCATTGTCAATCATTCCCATTATCGTCAGCGTTATCGAATTCTTGCTATTGTATTTGGTATATCACTAGTGGAAGAACTTGGCTTACCGTACACGAACAAGCCTGCTTGAGGGATGCAGTACCGCGAGGGCGGGTGGAGTGCGACTTTAGATTCAATTCAAACAAGTGCTGGAAATGTGATTTTGTTGAATGTGCGGATCTTGATAGATCTATTGACTTAGCTGTTCTTTAGAAAACTTGCTCAAATCCCTGATATTACTCTTTTGGTAACATTGCTGACTCTTGTTGAATGTTGAAATTTTGTTTAAGTTTTACTAACAAATAATCAAAATTACGCTCAAACCTATATTTTTCTGAGATATTGCTACTTGTTAGATGTTGCATATCTCAATAAGTTCTTATTAGTAAGTTTGTATGATTTCCAGAAATTTATTAGCCTTTGTTTACACAAAACAAAAAGTATCCCAAACGACTGCAAAAGTGAACAAAAATTATTTCCCAACGACCTTCAAAGGACTTTCAGTAATTTAACATGCATTTGGTTCGACTCAGTGAATTATTTATGCATCAACAGAAACAAAATTGATTGGATAAACAGTCATAAGTTTTCGATTTTCTAAACCAGTTGGCATTATTTGACGCTTTTAAACTTTTGTATATGTATAAAGTTGGAAGAAATTTCAAAAACCGCTAAAAATTATCGCGGATTGTGGGGTTTGCTCTTACCACCAAAGCACAGCACAACTTATCAATGAAAATAAAACACGATGAGACAACCACTCTTACTTTAACACTCTCCATCCATCTATAAAAAAAAATTGTAAATTGTAAATTAATAGTTACTTACTGTACTGTATGTGCCAAAGATCCGGGTCTAGATGGGAATTGTCTTCGTTAGAGCCTCCAGCTTGAATGCACTTGGCTTGCCGTTCGCTGTGGGGGTAATTGCGCGTCAGCAGTTTCACAACACACGACGGTACCGAAAATAAGTAGGGTGCAGTGACCGAGAAGAGAAAAAAAAACAAAATATTGAGCTTCTTCTTCCTGATAGCGCTTACTGTCTTGTTTTGCTTCGCTTTCTCCCTCTTTCTCTGATCCAGTTCAGTCTAGTATTAATAGTGAAAGGTCCCTCCACGAGAAGATCACACACAAAATGACCCTTGTCCAACAATGCTCATTGAGGCTACGTGTCATAAGTTCAGATCCAAGGCAGTCTTAGATCCGTCGTCGGCGAGAAAAAGCACGTTGCCGTCTTCCCGACAGTCATCGTTCGCGGTCAAAATATACGCACTATAATCACATCAGCATAGAAACCCCATTTCGGTGAGCGGAGAATGTTGCTGTTTTCCTATCACTGACCGCGGATGACAATTCGAATCGTGAACCGCACGAGGTGCACCAATACCGACCCGGACCGTCGTCGTCCGTATCACACGACGGAGAGAAACCAATTTTTGAACCGGACCGACCGACCGCACACACGAACCGCAGGATACACGACGACGACCAAAGAAATCGCGATACGGTTATATGGGCGCTTCAATGTGCTTCTGCTGCTATTCGCCGCAATATAAAAACACATTCCTCAACCCTGAAGTGTTGCCAGATGAGCATTATTTGCTAAGTTTGAATATTCGATGAATCACTGGTTTATAAAACGAATTCATACACATTCCATTGAGTTTCAGAGCTTTCTCGTCTACGATTCACTTCAATTTTCTTAATATTCTCATGAGCTTTTACAAAGTTTCAAAACCAGACGTTGTGAACATCTAGAAATCATTTCGGACTCTTAACTGACATCCAGATGACTTCAAACGTCTTTCCACTCACAACTTTATTTTTAAGAAATGCAGCGGCCTTTTTAGACTTGTTTAAGTTTGTAAACTGAGAAAATCCCTATGGATCAATGTAGAACTTCAATAATTTCAAGAAGTTACCACAAATTTGGAATAAATCAGTTAGCGCACGGAGAGATTTTGATAGCACTTATGTATATACGAAGGCCCTGTTTAATAATTCCATAATGGCATTTTTTTTTTCTTTACTTCCAGGTTTTACTTATGGGTCCTGTGCATCCCGAGTTTTTAAAAGTATTTTTTAAAAGATTTGTTTGGATTTTTAGTTTTGTCTGATCCCAATTTGTCTGATTTAATACAAATCATATTACTTTTTAACAATCTCTAAGAAAGATCAATGAATAACGTAATAGGTACAAAGGACAGACCTGTGATATTTGTTGGGATCGATCGTTAGCTGTGGACCAACGGAATGTCATCCAAACAAAAATTTCGTCCTGTTCCCGTCTCGATAATTCGTGCAATAAAAGGCTTGCCGGGAAAGTTGAATAAATTATATTCTTTAGCAGCACTAGTAGCTGAAGGGTCGATGTCCACGTAGCTGTTATTTAAGCTACGTACATGCCACGTCCACGCAACTACATTTGGAGCACCTAATAGTGTACTCACCTTGCTTGGACGCAGCGTGCATCCAGTTTGAAAATACGCTACGTGGGCATCGGCCCTAAATTGTTAAGCCTGGACCTGAACAAAAGTTTTGCTTGTACTATTACCAATACTGAGAAGAACTAACAGGGAAACTGCTCCTGAAATTCATCTCATGGCTCCGATATTAATCCCATCAAAAACAAAGCAATGGAAAACAATTTGATTTGTTTCTTGTTTCTGTGTTTTTTTTTCAGCAGTTAGCACGCATGTTGACGAAAAGAAGCGACAAAATTGGTGCTGTATTTCTTTGTTTCGCGATGAGATCGGGACAGTTCCCCTTTATCACTTGGATCACTTTTTAATTTGTCAATTTTTTTAAATGTAAAGTTTAGTTTGAGGTTCTTTGGAGCCGACATTCAATACCAAATAGCAGTTATTACTGTTGTATATGTTGACCACGGATAGAACTATGCCACTCCAAGTAACGCTTCTTAAATTAGGATGTAATGAGAGATTAGCATCATGCCAGAAAAAACAAAACCAGGGCAGCACTGCCGTAATCTGAAAAAGTAGCGTTTGCGCCATTGTAAATCCTGTCCACGTTAAATTTCGGACACTTAGACAATGTCTAATTGATTTGTAGCCATTTTATCAATTTGGACGAGAATGAAAACATGCTGAAAGCATCACATAAAGCTGAGAGATTCATCTGTTGTGTAAATTGATCTTCTCGGTTGCTTGTGAAAATTTAAAAAAAAATCGCATTGTATGATGGGTGTCTGAAATTTAACGTGGACAGGCTTTACAACATACATGTTTTCGATTTTTCTGTTAAAGAGTAGGATGAATACTACTCGTAAACACCATTTTTGGAGGTTCGTCCAAAGGAGTTCAGAAGGTCATTTGTAATATAAAAGGCACTGGACGTTTAATGCTTTAATGCTTCTAGTGAGAATTTCGCTTTCTGAAGAAAACACCACACTAGAAGGAAGCGCCAACAACACGAGTAAATGCCTGTCGACAATAGCCACACCGCCTCGAAGTCCACATTTTATGTTGTTTGTCTAAGTTATGTCGGCCTATTTCCTCCTGACCCCAGGAAGACGACTCTACCTAGAGTACATATCGTACCCATCAACAAATGGGCCGGGACCTACAGCTTTATTTCCTATCCTGTTTGTGTTGAACTTAATTTTAAAATTAAAAAAACACTTTAATAAAAAGTAAAAAAAATAATTATTTCCTATCCAAAGGAAGGCGTGGGCAAACATTTCTAGAAAATGACAACGACGCCGACTGAGATTGAACCCAGGCCCGCTGGGGTGAGAGACAGCCACACTCATCCAAGATCTACGCGCGTAATCGAAGCTGTTAGCTGTTTTAAAAACCATTAGTGTCCATTGTAATCTATAGAAGGAAATTGAATACGCATTCATGGACATTGAAGTGTTCACCGTCCCGTAATACGGTAGATCACTTTGACGTAGTGTGTTACGGTGTAAAATCTACCAAACAGAGCCTTAGCTCAATCCATTTTTTGATCTAGGATAGTGGTTCTCAACCTTTTTCTTGGGTGGTACCCCTTCAAACTTTTTTGTATTGATTTAGGTGCCCCCTATTTTGCTGTAAATGATAACAAGCGTAGACACCTAGAAACAGAGTGTAAAATAATCGAATTTTTTTGGTGAAGACCACCTTTCTTCACTTGTCAGCTCACTTCCAGGCACATTCATTTTCGGCTCTGGACTGTCAATATTCAGTTGAATATTAGTCATTGAATATTTATGCACATTCTAAAAAGCGATAAATTATCTGAAATCTGAACACGTTTTTATTGAGTAAAGTAATTTATCACACAGAACTGAATCCGATTTGCATCCGCGAGGCCCTTTCAACGGTAAACATCAATATAAACAATGCTAATTTTGTTTTTTTTCTGCACATAGTAAGCACACTCAGTGACAGTCGAATGAATGATTTGGTGCAGCAGTCGTTTGACTATGTCATTCTATGTTTTGAATAATCATGCGATGTTTGTCAAAATTCGGACTGAAATTGCTTCATGAAGATGAATATTTTATGCTCTGCCTAGAAATCACCCACCCCAGTTTTCACCCACCGATATTAAAATCTTCATTTCTCGAAAATTAGTGGTTGAAAACAGTTAAAAATGTTCCATACAATTATCAAACAATTTTTAAAAAACACTTGAACTTTTGTGAGGGCAATTTCTGGGTACCTTACCTTAACTTATAAGATGAAAAATGACCTGAAACCTGACTGAAACCTGAAACCTGGTCTGAAATTTTCATTATTCCGTGCAACTGTCCAATTCACATGACTATAGAAAGCCTCTGAGCCTCTCGAAAGGAGGTTTCGGTGTCTCTTGAAAGTAGGCTTCCCTGCCTCTTGAAGGGCGGCTTGGAAAGGACGCCTCTGAGCCTCTTTAAAGTAGGTTTCCAAGCATCTTGAAAGAATAATTCCGAGCCCTTTGAAGGGAGGCTTTCGAGCCTCTTGAAAGGAGCATCTGAGACTTCCGAGTCTCTTGAAAGGAGGTTTCCGAGACTCTAGAAAGTAGGCTTTCGAGCCTCTAGGAAGTATACTTCCAAGCTTCAGTAGGTTTACGAACCCCTTGAAAGCAGGCTTCTGGGCCGCTTAAAAGAATTTTTTGAAAGAAGGCTTCCAAACCTCTTGAAAGGAGATTTCCAAGTCTCTTGAAAGTAGGCTTCCGAGCCTCCTAAAAGTAAGGAAACCTCTTGGGGCTTGAAAGCTTGTTAGGAGGCTTTTGGGTCTCTTAAAAGCAGGCTTCCAGATTCCGAGAATTCTGAACTTTTCGAAAGGAGGCTTCCAAGCCTCTTAAAAGGGGGCTTCCGAAACTTTTGAAAGGCTTCCAAACCTCTTGAAAGGAGATTTCCTAGCCTCTTAAGAGGAGGCATTCAAGCTGCTTCGAAGACTCCCGAGAAGCGTAGAAAAATGCTTCCCAGCCTCTTGAATGGAGACTTCCGATTTTCTTGAAAGGATGCCTTTGAGCTGCTTGCAAAAAGCATTCCGAAAAGCGTAGAAGGATGCTTCTAATCCTCTTGCAACGAAGCAACCAAGCTTTTCAGCAAAAAGCCTTCATGCTGTATAGGGTAAATACGGTGCTCGATACAATCATTGCTTCAAGCTTTTAACACCACACCATAATGCTAAACACACGCACTTCAATCTTATCACTAGAACTTATATAAACATACTAGAATACATTTGAAAATGTATCCTCAAACCGAACAAAAATTCACCTCGGCTCAAGAACTTCTAGCCGTGCTGCCAAAAGGCCGGGATTATGAAAATGATCCTTCATCGTCAATAGGAAAACTGTCTAATACGTTGACGCTATCATGTTATTTATAATTCTCTCGATTTCAAAAGGTGAAAAAAATATTGTTTTTAAGTATTTGGAAGAAATTTGGATGAGTAAATATATCTTCTTAAACAAATAAAAATGATTATGAATAATACCATCTGGCATCTTGTTGCCGTGGAACGTGCATATTTTTGTTTACGTCGCATTTTCTACCGTCCCGAGAGAGAATGAGAGTAAAATGTTGAGAGATTGAGTGAAATTTTGCTTAGGCCGGGAACTGGTTTTACGTATGCCGGAATGGCAATCGCTGACTGAAATGAGTGCTGCACCTCGTTAATTTAAAGCAAATAAAAACTTTTTTGAACGATATTTAGCACGAATAGCTATTTTTTAAGCAGAAGTGAACCCCAATACAGTATTATCAAAGACTAATTAAGACGTCACTGTAGAGCTCATTCGAGGGACCACTTCTACTACTGCATTTGGTCCCTCGGTACCCAAATTTGACGTTTCTGTGCAGACCCAAGTTTTTTATCTACCTTGCGATAAAATAGAGTTACTAGTAGCCTATGGCAACAACATCTTGTTTGGAAGAATACTTTTGGTTTTGTTTTGTTTAGGAATGCAATGCAAAATGCAATTGCAAATTTATTCTATTATTTTTTCTTATTTTCCAGAATTGGCATCGTTTTAGAATGATGATATTATCTACTTGTCGATTCTAAGATAGACAAGCAGTACTCACGGAGCGTTTCTATCATTCTCCACATTTTACATGTGTAGCCATCGGTGAGAATTTTCCCTGGCTTTTAGTGAGGGCTCTTCAAATTATAACTGCTATTGAACAAAGACAAATATCTATTATGTAGTAGTAATAAAAACGATGTTTGTATTTTTTTTTTTTTATATCTAATTTTATTCATGTGGCTTCATGTGGTTATTTGAATCAAATATTGTATGACGTCGCTTCCTGTTCGGGTAACGGGTTTACCTGGAACTGGGAGTGCAAACCAAACGTTTGGAAGTCTACGGCACCGGCTGTTGGATTACCCCAAATGTTGGTTAAATTCAGTGGAAATACGGCCACAAATACGATTCGGCAAACCAAAGCGCTTCAGGAGGAATAATAACCAACAAACCGGCATTTTTTATTATTATTAACTGATTTTTTATGTCAAATGGCAGTTCCTGACACATTTATTCAATGTTTTGATCTACATAACATTTGGAAAGTTACCGTAGCAACACATGAAGCAGTACTAGCTACTCAGCTCTGTACGTGCGCCAAGGTGAGAGCATAATGCGGTTGTTCAATTTTCTATTCTGGTACTCCATGAGCACTAAAAAAGTGAGCTCTTGTATGGGACATGAACGTCTTAATTAGTCTTTGGTATTATACAGCCCACAAAATTCAGGAAAAGCTGCTTCCTGTTATAAATATCAATTAAATAATGCAGTCGTACGCATGTTAGGCCGGGAATGGGGTAAGAAACCCTATTCTAGGTTTTAGTTCAGAAAAATATTCTAACCATATCATTCAACATTTTATTTTGATTAGGTAGATTGCATTGGAGATTTTTGAAATTAGCTCATTCGACCTTTTGTTTTGTAGCCCTTCATATTCTGAGTTGGTTGTGAAGAGCAGGATTCAATTGGCTTTGATTTACTGATCGTCAAGCATATTATGTACAAGACAAAGTTTTGTAATAAAGACGGCTTTGGCAGGTTTTGTTCTATTATTGTCAGGGGGGTTTTTGTCGACTAAATTTTATAAAATTTGGCCACAATATTCTTTGATATGCAAAGAATGTTTAGGCCAAATTTGAGCATAATCAGTTATAAAAAACCCCCCTGACAATAATAGAACAAAACCTGCCAAAGCCGTCATTCCCCCTAACAAAACTTTATCAATAAGTTTTGATTGGAATTGTAATGCGTCTTACGCATTTTTGTCCGCATTTTTGACCTGGGTCCAGCGAAGGTACCCCCAGGGGTACATGTATCCCAGGTTGAGATCCGCTGATCTAGGGAATCAAAGCTGTTTGTGTTTTGTGAATCTTAAAATTAAGTTCAAAAGTTAGGGAAACCATAGCATTTCCAAAAAGCCAGGTCAGAAAATGGGAGGTTAGTTTTTTGAAAAACTGAACACTATTTGAGAAATATTTATTTTCGCAGTCCTTGGAGACCTTGGAGAACTAGCTTCGGAGAGCATCCACAACGAATTCGCTGAAAAGATTTAAAGCTCCTAAAACATCAAAATCTTACTCATTATAACTCTTGATGTCTGTAATAGATTACAATAGTGGACATTCGGTTTAATCTTTAATTTTTTGTTTTAGAGATTGTTCTTTTTTGTATGGAACAAATTGGATTAATGACAATTATTCTTCCCATAATAACAAACATAATTTAGAATCAGTTCAACTACCTGTACGTTTTTAAAATGTTTTGTTTCCAAATATTATTAACTTTATGGTAAGTGAAATTCATTCCAGTTTTTATTTTATGAAGCTAACTTGAAGGACTTGAAACATTACAGAGGCATTATCAATGAAATTCCTAAAATTTCTTTAGTAAATTCCGAATAATTTCCCGTGCAAATTTTGAAGAATTTTCCGTGAAAATTTCAAAGATATTTTTCTAGGAAATTAAGAGGAATTTTCCGTTGAAATTTCTTCTTTTCTTCTGAAATTTGAACGTTGACAGGGAAACTACTGAACCGAAAGGCGTGAAAATTTGAATGCAAAGATTTTTGGGGTCGGGGAAGATTCTTAAGATGGTTTGAGACCCCTCCCCACTTTGAAACACCAGTTTCTTTATAACTCGAGATCTAATATTCTATATACATACAAATTAATTTCTGTCTGTCTGAAACTTAGACTCGGAAAATTTTGAGCCGATCTACGTGAAAATTTGTATGCAAGGATTTTTGGGACCGGGGAAGGTTCTCAAAATGGTTCGAGACCCCCACCCCCCTTCTCGAAGGAGTGGCTGTATTTCTGCATAACTCGAGATCTAATCAAGCAAATAGAACCAAAATTGACATGTGGAGGTTTTTGAAGGCGAGATGGTTTGAGACCCCTCCTCGCTCTAAATGAAACACAAATTTTGGAAATTATCGTTTTTTGGCAAGAAGTTTTAGTGGAACTAGTTGATCATAATTAATCCAACTAGGGACGATTGTACCTTATATAGTAAGTAATATGAAAATCACGTTAGATCAGAAATTGTATTAAAAACCAACTAGCGTGCCTTTCTCGTGCGTTAGTGAAAAAAAAGTATATTAGCCATAAATGTTGATCTTAATAGCCCGATCTGACTAATTTCCAATAGGAAACAATGGGATAGGATTCACCATCCAATGCAACTTGTTTATAGTTTATTAAAAATAATCAGGTCAACTTTTTACATCAAAAGCTCCGGTGAGGTTAAAGATGCCCGAAAGATGGTGAGTTATTTTTCGCACATATACACATGGGATCTCCAATAGCCTTGCGAACAAAGGCGTAGGATTTCCAATCCGGAGATAACAAGTTCAATGCTCGATCCGGTCTAGGATACTTTCGGGTTGGAAACATTCTCGACTCTCTGGTCATAGTGTATCCATTGTACTTGCCACACAAAATACATACTCATGCAATGGCTGGCATAGAAAAGCTTTCAATTAATAACTGATGAAATGCTAATAGATTACTAGGTTGAAAAGCAGGCCTAGTTCCAGTTAGAATGTATAGCCATTAAAGAAGAAGAAAAACCCAACTTAATTCACCGAGTGGTGATACTGCCTTTTTCATATTTAGCCAAGACACCAACCTTATATGGCGCTTATACAGTTCGATTCTATTTTCTTAATAACTTTTAAACGCAATGGTCAATCGTTATCAAATTCAATAGTGATCAACAAGGCTTTGTCCCCTGTCGAATGCAACTTGTTGCGAGAAAATCGGTTAAGAATTACTATATGAAAAAGTGGCTAATGTTTTTTGGTTTTCGTGTGCACACACACACACAGATACACACGGACAGACAGACATTTGTTCAGCTCGACGATCTGAGTCGATTGGTATATAACATCATGGGTCTCCGAGACTTCTATAAAAAGTTCGATTTTGGAGAGAAATGATAGCCTTTCGGTTCAACTTTGTTGTACAAGAAAGGCAAAAAAAGAAGGAACTCCGAGCCCTGTATCAAAAATTTGTTTTTGGAGTGAACATAATTGAACCCGATAATTTTGATTTAATTTGATTATTTTATTGGACACAAAAACCTGTTGGTGTAACACTTTGTATCAGGTCAAGGATGAGATAATAAGTGTATGTAATTATTAACCGGTTATCGTTCCCAATAAAAATTACAATTTTTTTTCTTTGCTTGAAAAATTACAATTAAAAAAAATCAACTTTTCGTTAAACCTTGCTGCAAAAGGCAAAAACATCTCATCTGACAACACTTCCCCCAATCTCGGCTGCGAATGACCAACACATCGCGAGCCGACTCGACGACGGACGTCGACGACGACGGCGAATGAGCAAGCAGGAGAGAACTTTCTTCTTATTCCACTTCTTTCGGCTACTCGCATGTTCCTTCACCATCAGCAGAGCCATGTCTGTCTGTTGCCAGTGGCCGTGTGGCAGTCAGTGCCTGCTGCCTGCCACCAGTCAAACGGGACTCGCCTTTACACTACGACGGAGACGACAATCGCCGAGGAACGGTTCTCCTCTCACTACCACACACACCGCGCGACAAAAACTCGCGACGTCGACCGACGACTGCCCATTTATCACTGCAATATGGTTTTCCGGATCTAATCCACTTTCCCGGTGACGAGAAAATCACTTTTCCCACACGAACCGCGACCTGTCGCACCGGAAAACTACACCGCCGGAAGCGCGTCGCACCGCAGAAATCACTGTCGCCGGAATCGGACGCCGGCCACGCAGGAAAATCCGATTTTTCAATCACTTTTCATCGAACCACATTGGATGTTGGAAAGGAAAAAGTGCCACCTCGGCGGATGAGGACTGGCAGAGAAAGAGAGAGAGAGGAAACTGCGTTGCTGCTGCTGCTGCACTTGAAAACACAACCGAACGTACCGACCTCCAAGTAGTGAATGAGCGTGCGAGCGACACGAAGGCAGAAAACCCTCACGGCCGTGGTGTCGTGGAAGCGCGAGCGAGAGAGACAGATGCGTGTTTGCTCCTTTTACCGTTATGCCGAACTGTCAACAGGGTTGAAAATTTACGCTACGCGAACGGTTTTCAAGCGAACGGTGCTTTCATTCTGACTGGAAAGCTTCCCATCAAGCTTCAATGTTGAACACTGAGAAAATTGTTTTTTTTTATCTGTTTCTCCCTCCCAGATGATCAAGCAGATGATTACTATGGAACTAACTAATGATTTTTCTTTTTATCTGCTAAAACAAAACAATCTGCAATGCATTAAAATGAATGCACATTTTTTCTTCAATGTGAATTTAAATCGTTATAAGTTCTTCTTTGAAATACATGTAAATTGATTTGAAATAATGGAATCTGGTCTCCCCAAAGTGCTATTTTGATCTCTTTACATTTTGCTCAAGAAAAAAAACGTTCTACGATGCGCGAGAAATGCACCACCAGAGCTAGGAGGATCATTCTGGTTTATATTTTATAATTTTGGAACAGCCAAGCCAACAATAATATATATATGATCTAAATTGAACAATCATAAGAAAATATGTTTTAAGAAACAGATTTCTTGTCACTAAAAGTTCAACCTGTGTTTCAACGTTTTATCTAAAAAAAACACGTCTCATATTCCATACTAAATTTTTAAGGTCAGTTTTTGTTCTAGGGGGTTTATCGGCCACCGATGGCACTTCCATCGATTTTACTTGTGATTGACATGTGCAGATTAGGGTAAAACCACTATGAGTGAACAAGCGGCAACCACGTGGCTTTTAGCATTGAGCGATAATTATCCGTATTGTTCACGTACACGCACAGCTGAAAGTATGCTCTTTTGGGCAGAAATACACTTTTTTGCGGGAGAATGAGACTGCCCACAAAAAGAGAAAAATTTGAAGCATAAAAAGGATAAGTTTTACACACTTTTCCTGCTTTTATGCATAAATGTAAATCATTTGTGAATAAAAGATAGTCATAATTGTGCATAAAATTTATTCCTTCTTGTGTGTAGTCCCATTCTCCCAGGAAAGAGCGTACTTTGAAGTCATAATTAAATAGTTTATAGTCAAAAGAGCATACTTCAAAGTCGTTTGTGTGTAAACTTTTTTAGCAGTGTATGTACGTTCGTGCACACTGAACTCATTTACCGAAATCTCAGCAGAACTGTTCGGTAATTATTTTATAGATTTTATGTTGTTTTATGTTTACTGTCAAAATCACCAAAAATCAGTAAAATTATTTACCGAACAGCTCTGTTGCTGAGATTTTCGGCGATTTAAGTGTGTGCATTCGAACGAAAGTTTGTGCGCATTGTTGATTACGCCAACAAAATCAAAAAGGAAAACCGTTCGAACGAATCCGATTCGTTCGAAGTTCCTTTCTTCCATAAACAAGAATAGGGGTGAATGTTTCCGTGACGATGATTTTGATTGCATTTTGTTCTAAGTGGGACGTCTGTACCTTTAATTATCTGAAATTGAACTTGACCAAAAAAGTGTTTAAAAATGTTATCTTTATTTCAATAATATTCTCATTGCAGAATTAAAAGGCACCTGTTACATTCTGAAAGTACATTTCATGTAAACTTATTCCACAGACAAGTCTGTGCTTATACTATGGCTACAAAATTAATTTTCCGCAAAACAACAACTAAATTCGATTATTTCCAATCTTACAATCTAATAAATGCATCATATTTCACGATTCAATCAGATTGAGCTATTTTGTGGTGTAAACCATTTGTCTAACTGTTAAGCACATGTTTGACATGGCTCTATCTACTGAAGCTGGAAGACACTAATCGCAATCATCAACTTATCAACACACCGGTCCAACTTTAATGCTCAGTAGTCAATCAGCTTCTTAACGCCGTCCAGGCACCGGAACTTGTCCGGGATGTAGAATGGTTCGAAAACATGCGGGAACGGGGTGTCCCAGCCGGCGATCCGCGCAATCGGTGCCTCCAGATGGAGGAAACATTCCTCTTGGATGGTGGCAGCCAGTTCCGCTCCAAATCCACTTGTTAGTGGGGCCTCGTGGGCGATCAGCACGCGACCGGTTTTCTTCGCCGACTGAAAGTGGACAAGATGATAAGTAGGAGGTCAGATTTGTTTGCGCCACAATGAAGAGGGTACTTGACGGAAACATTACACAGAAGTGCTCAGGAACGCGCTGCGAATCAGGAAGTCGAATTGAATGTATGAAAAAATCAATACGCGAATAGTATAAATAAAAAGCTTGGATCATCATAACATACGAAAGCATCATGAAGACACTAATTTCAATTTTAGCTTTAGTGATTTGCTGTGGTGCTGTTACAGATAATTTTTTACGCACTTACTCCGTTTTTTCATGTTTTCCGGTAAGTAGATTCCTAATTTATTGTAAATTACATAACAACATTTTTCCTAATTTTTAGAACGTCGAGCAAACACTAGATGACTTCAAATATATTGGAGATGTAGTGCAGGAATGTATGGACACTGGATTGCGTCTGATAGATCAATACAGGTGTTGCACACAGATTCTTAAGAATGACCCTCCGACAATTATTCAGAAAATATTGTATGATAGCTGTGTGACAAAATGGAAGGTTACCATAAGTTTCGAACTAAAGAAACTTCTAGTGGAACATCAGGACGAAATGAATAGGATTATTCAAGTAATTCAATCATTTTTCAAATGCTCTGGAGTTTCTATACCTTCATTACGTCCGTAAGGAAATAAAAAAATAGCATATTACTCACATTGCAAACTGTTTCCTTGTCCCACGGCAATATCGACACCAAGTCGATCACTTCGCAATTGACCCCGTACTGCTTCTTCGCCATATCGGCCACTTCCGTCAGAACGTGAATTTGCGTTCCCCAACCGATCAAGGTTAAGTCGTTACCAGCCCGCAGCACATCGGCTTTTCCAAGTGTGACCTCAAATGGTGCCACTGGAACTTCCTCCACTGCTGCTCGGTACAGCGTTTTCGGTTCGAAAACAATGCACGGATCCTTCTCTTTGATGCAAGCCAGCAGCAATCCTTTGGCTTTGTTCGGACCTCGCGGCACCACCACCTTCAGCCCAGGCGTATGTGCAAAATACGCCTCGGGACTCTGCGAATGGTAGCAGGCACCATGGCCGACCGCTCCGCATGGAGCCCGGAAAGTCAACGATCCACAGTCGTACAGATTTCCGCTCCTATACCGGTACTTGGCCGCTTCATTCACAATCTGATCAAACGCCGGAAAAATATAATCGGCAAACTGTATCTCCGCAATGGCAGTCGCTCCCGTGTTGGCCACCCCGATCGCAAAACCAGCAATGCCCTGTTCACACAGAGGGGTATTAAACACACGATCCTTGCCGTACTTCTTCTGCAGATCCATCGAGCAGCGAAACACGCCTCCGAAGGCGACGTCCTCCCCAAAAACCATCGCCGAGCTGTCCCGCTCCATGGCGATGTCCATAGCATTGTTGATGGCCTGGAACATGTTCATTTTCTTGGTGGGACCTTCGACCGGGGCCTTCGCATCCGGCGTGTAAACAAAATGCGACGAAGCTCTCGTAAACATCGGCGTCACGGCCACCCTGCTCAATGCGGAACCGGTAAACTTTAGCAGACTCATGATGCAGCGCCTCTTGCAGGTGAATAATTGCCTGTAAAGTGAAAACGTGAGGATCAAAACAGTCAGCTTTCGCTTGGCGACGCGCTTCATTAAATTAGATAACAGGCTAGACAACAGAATAATGTTGGCAACAAACTGAAGATAACGTTGGAATTGCTCATGAGGTGACGTAGATAGTGATGCGATTTACTTATGTAATTTTGGCACTACTTCAAAACATGGCAAAATTATTCTGATTACAAAAAATATATACCTAGTTTGCTCTTCAACTTTATATGGTTCGTTGAATGACAAGCAATACAATAAGGTACAATGAAGTTACTTAAATCTAGAACCACAACTTACGAGAAATTATTTTAAAAAATAGGCTGACTCCGTAGATTTACGTATTTTGATGTTATTAATTTTAGAACTGCGTGGTTGATAAGTTCAGTTTCAAAATCGTTCCAGTTCATTGCACCCTCCAAATTGTCATCAGATTTTGACATTTCAATGACGTTTCTTATCAGTGGGTAAAACTCAGGGGTACAGATATCCCAATCCATAATTACTGTTCATCGACAAAAAAAAGGATTCGCGTCGAAGCAAAATTTCTGTGACGGTTTCCTCTACGACCGAGTATACGACTAATGTCGTTTTCGTTTTTGTGCTACACTTTTGCACCGAAAATGTTCGTTTTTTATTTTCGTGCTACACCAGTGTAGCATTTTTCTTGCACTGGAACAAGCAGTGTAGCACCAGAAAAAATCAGAGTGTGCCGCGTAGTGTAGTTTGTTGTCAAGTTTCTGCCGTTGTTATTGTTTTGTTTTTACGGTATCCATCAGGTATCCATAACAAACAAACCCAACTGCACTCAAAACGTTCGTTTTTGCCGTGCAAAATGCTGCACTAAACGGTGTTGCTACACCTCAAAAACGAAAACGACATAAATAAAGGCAGGGTTGATAACAAATTTATCCAACTTGTACACTTAATCACGGCTTGCTTGTTCGGTATTTTTGTCTACTGACTCGAACCAAAGACTTAAGAGCTGAACAGAATGGATACGTTTGCGTCCGTTTTGACAGTTTTACCATGGAGAAACTGTCAAAACGTACGCAAACGTATCCATTCTGCTCAGCTCTTTAGTATTAGTCTTTGCTCGAACTGCAGAACACAAAAAATACCGAAAAAAACATATTTCGGCACCAACATTTCAAAAGGGCGTAACTGATTTTGTAAACAAAAGCTTCTCACGTCGCTGGTGGGTTAATTTGAGCCCACCCACGCAATCTAATA
The DNA here is from genome assembly GCF_024139115.2 of Armigeres subalbatus. NCBI lineage: Eukaryota > Metazoa > Arthropoda > Insecta > Diptera > Culicidae > Armigeres > Armigeres subalbatus. Next base: position 46,831,770 of record NC_085140.1, on the reverse strand, counting down.
CCACTGATGGAAGCACTGAATCCTCTTCTTTCATTTAATGGTGCTGGATTGTGTGGGTGAGCACAAATTAGCCCACCAGAGACGTGAAAAGCTTTTGTTTACAAAAGCAGTTTCGCCCTTTTGAAATGTTGGTGCCGATTTTTTCAAATTATTTACTGAAGTTCAGTTATAAATTTATTGAATTACCGAAAACTGTAAATGTTATTACCGAGTTTTCCATATTAGATTGCTTTTACTGAATTGAATTATACAAGTCAGTAGAAATGAATACGGACAGTTCAGTAGGGTAAATGATATATTTTGGACATGTACATATTTTGGACAAGCCTGAGCTTCTTCGATCAATTTTAGATAATGTGTAGGAATTTTTTATCGAAAGTATGATCATTGCATACTTTTACCTCAACTCTAGCGGCTCCTGATGAGAATTCACAAATCAACTATTATTTATCGTTTAAATTATCTAAAATAAAAAGCTTTCTACCAAAGCGCCTGCTGGACGCCAGTATGCAGGAGAACATGCATTATAGGACTCTTCGTAACATGCACCTGAAACACGTTTAAATTGGTTCAAACGGCAATCTTGAGGTCCTGCGGCCAAAGTTGATTGTAATAAGCCATTTTATGAGACAGATTCGAACAGCTGATCGAAATTTTGAGTGAACGGCTCGGTCTTTGTTTTGGTAAATTTGCATGCAAACCATCATCATTTCGTCATCATCATCATCATTTCATTCCATTTTCGCAAATGTTCCTTGTAAAATGTAAATATTAGTGTTTGGTCTCCTGTCATTTGAGCTTTCTATAAAATGGCTTATTGAGATACTAACATATTCCAATCGCTTAACATGAACTTGATGAATGAAAAAGGAGTGACCAAAATGAAGTTATGTTTTTATGCATCAGACATTTATTGGTCACCCCATGTACAGTACATGGATGAACCATTAATTGCCAACTTTCAGGCTGTATTCAATGATATCGATAAGATTGCGAAACAATGTTAATTTCTGGTTTAATCTATGTCAGTTAAGCAAATAAATGCATTTAAATGAATGTGGATACGTGTAGGTAAGTCATACCATTGAGATCTGTAGGTGGCCATTTTTAAATAAGGAGAAAATGACTCTGTCCAAAATATATTCATTTTCCATGTCGAAATTATATATTTGATGTCCAAAAAGAAAATATTTCAGTTCGCAGTATATCACAGTTTACACCTAGTAAACGTAATTTACTCAAAAATTGGGCAATGGAGACACAATACTAATCATAGGTTATGTATTTGGATGAACCTAGTGATTTTCAATTGGTTTATACTATTTAATCTCGATATATTTTCTAATGAAGAATGCCGGACAGCAACCCTGCAAAGATGGTGTTCGCTTCCGATCCGGCAGGTACGAGACGACGTGGAGCGCAGCGAGCGAGATGGGCAGACCAGGTGCAGAACGACTTGGCGAGCGTGGGGCGTATTCGAGGATGGAGAGATGCGGCCTCGAACCGTGTATTGTGGCGTCAAATTGTTGATTCAGTGTTATCTGTATAGATGTAGACTAAATAAATGAATGAATGAATGAATATTTTCTAATGAATGTCCTGCGCTTGTCCAAGATACATCATTTACCCTATTTTTCAATTATTATCGACTTTTTCTTCAAAAGAAAATGTCAAATACAATTATCAAATACCTTGTGGGATTGACCTGTCAGAAATTTTCATGTTACTCCCAACTTCACCAAGCCGAGCACCAGAATGAAAAAAGTGTGTTTTTTAGGTCGTTCCGAAATATTTAACGTTCCCGAAAAACAAATCGACAAAGAACCGGTATAAGGAAACCGAAGAGGATTGTACTGCAGGAAGTTGTGCAATTCCGCATTCTGGAATATGAAGCTAGGCGATCCATAATCATCTTGTTCGCGCAACGTTCGCGTTTTGCTAAGTCGGCTGCTGCTTTTCTTCTACCTGTTGTGCAGAAACTAAACCTGGCGATAATATTACAAAACTACTCGCAATGGAAACCTTCCTTTCTAATTAATTTCTACGGATTTTTGTTTTACAAATTTTTGAAAATGTACTGGAAATCCGAACGTTATTATGAAATTTTAGAAATGATTCTTTGGAGATCTAAGCCGGACTCCCTTTACTTCAGCGCACTTTCGAGCAGCGCACGTTAACTTTCTCAATTCTTACTAACTTTACAAACGTTGGGGACTACTTCCGCTTTTAATCACTAATTGATTCGAAAAGAATAGATTTTCACTTTTTTGCTATAATAATAGCTTTTATAATAGAGCACACGATTGCCATTAAAACGATTAAACGGCGTGTCCTAGATGCTACCAATTGTCCAGCGGCAAGGAATCAATTTTTCTTGTACCGGGGAAAAGTTCTATAATGGTTTGGCAATCCACAACTAAGAAGTGCAAATGTTATAAAAATACAGAATATGGCTGCAATTTCTAGCTTCTGATTTAAATAGGTTGATCAGTCGAATTGATACAATATAGTTGATTAAACCTTATTATGTAGGCATTCAAAAACTATTGAAAAAACCATTGGTCCTGTAGACCATTGCTTCTTTGCCCTGAAGTCTGCATCAAGTAAATAAGAATTGTCATGATGGTTATGACAAAAGATAAAGATTGTCGCTGTCGTCGCTGTCCTGAACATCTTTTGCTGGCGAGGATAGGGGAGCTAAATGTCAAAGAAGGAAAATCCATACGATTTGACAGCTTGGTACCCAACATGCTCCGGACAGCAGAACAAAGGGAACCGAAGCGACAATCATTATCTAGTAACTAAAATATCTTTTGTTATGACCAAGAAATTGAAGGTCTTGCAAAGGTACTTGAGAAACTTTCAAGTCTTTAATTCCATTCTCTAACAAAAGCCAATATGTTATTTTCTGATTAAAAAATAAAAAGTGACAGTTACATATTTGGCTATGAGCTCCATTGTCTCAGGGATGTTTCTAAATAGATTGTGATTGCTGTATTAATATTAGAAGGAGCAGTAATCTACGCATAGCTAAATCTAGGGTTGCATAAGCTGCGAGTACTGCAATCCCTCGTTTGGAGTTTTGTACTACTGTTTTGGGTAGCAGATGATCTATTCATGCTCACTCCAGCACATTTCCTACTAGGTGAACACACCTTTCGGCGGCCCGAACCTACGGGCTGATCGGAAATTATCTTGGGGGGATGTATACAGGATAGTGATGGCTAGGACCAACAGCACACCTCATGTGAAATCCCCGGAGATGTTAGCCAGGATCGTTGCAGGTTTGTTCCCGAAGCATGACTCATCGGTTTTTTTCGCGAGACGAAGATGAACGTTGAATATTTGAACATGTTGCATTTGAAAAAAAACCGATTCATGCATTTGAAAACTGAACTTCGAAAGCGGCTGATTGGAATCCGCCGTTGAAGAGCGGTGCGACTGTTCGTTTTAAAATTCGACAACAAACTGCCAGTGCAATCTTCGTCGTTGCTACTCAACCCGATGGCGCTACCAACACCATCTCACACTGCGGAGGCAGCAATGCGCTAGCATTGCCATACCCCGCCGCGCGACCTCTCCCAGCCCCTCACAAGCTACCGATTCATTGGCACACGCTTAAATGAAGCAAAGTTCGTCAGAAAATTCAATATGTTGCTCTCCATACTCTCAAATACTGAATCATGCACAGATTCTTTCACGATAGAGATCAGTATTAGCGCATATGCAAAATTGAGAATTCGAATCAAGTCTAATGTAAAACTTGCCACATTGTACTGTAAATTGGGGCACGCGAAATATGTGATTTCACGATTGGTATATTTGATTGCTGATGTTTAATGTACTAACCGCAATAGCAGAATCAATTCATAGTATACAATCACTTAAACAAACTAAAATCATTAGCCGCTTGCTCTGAATACTACATAAACTTGTCTTAACATTGTGGTTTTCTATCGCAGAACAGCTATGTTGAAGTAAATAGAATGTATCGTTTAAATGTTAATCTATATAGTGTTATGATATTGATCTCTCAATACACATCACAGATTACAGTCAGCGGCATGGATACAAGATACAACCCCGGACAACCTCGTTGAGAGGATATGTTGGAAAGACAGCAAAAACGTCTCGGTTGGGCTGCGGTGACCTCTATATGTAGATATGTATAATCCTCTTCTGATGTATCGCGTAATTGCGGCCCGGGGATACGGACTGACAAAAGTGTTTGGGTTTTAGTGGTCGGGTAAGGCCATCCCCTCCCACTACCTGAGTTAACCTCCTCCAGGTGTCTGTTTGCAGATTTCCGTTTAATACCCTTGCTCAAGGAAAAAATGTGTGAGCGATTTAAAATCTTTATAGTTTCGTGGAACCAAACCCGGTCCCACTTTCCACTCATTCCCTGTTTTGTTTGGATGTGCCTTCGCCGCAGCTTTTTGCTTTCTTGCGAGAGGTTTTCCCCTTCAGTTCAACGCGAGCTCTCACGATCGACGGACTGCCGACGCAAACTACGGGAACGAAATCGTAGTCCAAAACGGTAGAAAATTTGAGTGTGTGAGTTTTCTGGCTGCAAATGACGTAATCAAGCATAATTTTTCATAACGACGTATGTAACAAAAGTAAACAAAACGGGGTTTTTAATACAACGTGACAATCACACGCGGCTTTATATAATACGTATCGATTTTACTGATTTCAGATCTTAAAATTCTTTAATTCAATCTTTTTGCGAATCGACGTATGTAAAAATTTCTATTTTTGAAGTCTCACTGTTACATACGTCGCTTTAACATATGGGAACTGAGAGCGACCTATGTAACAAAAAAAGCAAAACAAAACAAAACTGCAGTTGCGTCAATCGTGCACTATGGAAAACCGACCAATGTACACCGACGTACGTGTAGCATACCGGTGTATGTATAATTTTATCGTTTTTAACAGTGAATTTGAATGAACTAAGCTTTGCTGTGAAGCACGCTTATTACGTGTCATGTAATGACGCATGCCAGCGGAAAAAAGTATTGAAAAAAGATTTAGTTTTAAAACAGTTTTAGAAAAAGTTTTGCCAACTTTCTGCAAAGGATTTCTCGAATCCTCATAATTGTTACATACGGCGTTATGAAAAATTATGCTTGTAATGTTTTTGTGTTGGCACTAGAGACAGGCAGCAGCAGAGTGTGCAAAAAGGGTGAACAGAAAGGAAAATTTGGTGGCCGAAGATTTTTCAAGATTTTCGGGCGATTCGGAAAATATTGTTAATCTGTGCGGGCATCTGGGGTGCTGTGTGGATCCAGAAGTTTTAGGATAACGAAATCGTGAAGGAAATGGGTGGCTAAATTTGCCGAAGATAGAGCAAAGTGTTTTGAGTGTGTTGGGGGTGCATATCGTGGGAAGAAATCAGTGAAAAAGGGAGCCGAATCTTCACTTTGGCTCTGGAAGCAGCAGTAAAACCTGAGTCGTGTCTGGCTGATTTTCTGAGAGAGGAATGAAGAAATTCGAAAAATAAAATGGTTGATAATTTCGAGTGCGCTGGCTATACGTTTTACTCCAAGTTCGATTCGGGAAATTTGGGTCGAGTGGAGCTGGTCCGATGCTGTGAAGGTAAGGTGGTTTCCCCTTTTGATCAGCTGAAAAATTGCATTCCCCTGTCAGTCACTGCTTTGTTTTGACGACTACGACGGAAGGGTTCCTTCTTGAATCAGGTTGGAAGGGGTCGTCTACTTTGTGCTACTCGGAATAATAATAAAAGTAAGAAGTTTATTCTTTGAGCCCCACTTCTGATGTTTGTGTTGGTGTGGGGGCGAATGATGGGTCTGATAGTGTTGCCATCCGCACATACTTGTAAAGAAAATTAAAGCACATAACGTAATTTGTAATTTGTAATTATTTATTAGATTGAACAAGAACAACCTTTTTTCGGGGTCAAGGAAATAAACTTATTCGTGTTTTATATTATGTATTACCTTTATTACCTAGAATTTAGGGTGTGAATGTTAATTCAATCTAACAGCAAGTTAAGTTTATTAGTTTTCTAATGTTGTCTAGCGTTTATAAGAGTTTCTTACATCTGTTGCCCTAGTTTGTCTGATCCCCAACAAGTATTAAATACTTAAGAGAGTAGTACGCGTGACAAGACCATGCTGAGGGTGGCTGGGTTCGATTCCCGGTGCCGGTCTAGGCAATTTTCGGGTTGGAAATTGTCTCGACTTTCCTGGGCATAAAAGTATCATCTTGCTAGCCTCATGATATACAAATACAAAAATGGTAACTTGGCTTAGAAATCTCGCAGTTAATAACTGTGGAAGTGAACATTAAGCTACGAGGCGGCTCTGTCCCAGTGTGGGGATTTGAATGCCAATAAGAAGCAGAAGACATTCTACAACAGATCCAAATCGTAGAACTTTAATCTGAAATGCAACCATGAGGTTTTGTACATTATCTGAACTAACATTTTGCTGCTTTCAATCTTTCCCGTCAATATAAATATCTCTTTTCATCGTCTCAGTCATAACTCCGGAATCGAATGCAATGGCCGATTGGGTCAATTTTCAACAGCGAAAAATTAGGAAGTATTCCGCGACGAATGCAAGCATGTTGCAAGCAAATACACACATACACACACACATACACACATACATATACACATACAGACATCACCTCGATTCGTCGAGCTGAGTCGATTGGTATATAACACTATGGCACAAATCTCCCAAATTGAGGGGAACGTGCCTCCTGAGCCGACGTTCTGATGGGTGTCCGAGCCTTCTACGATTGATTTCATGCTGAATGCAAAGAATATCACTGAAATATTCGGATCACAGCAATTTTAAACCAGTCTTCAAAGAGCATCCTCTTTTGAGAATGATTCGCAAAAGCATGCTTTGAAAAAATGATTTAAATTGGGAGAAACCTACATCCTTGCTTTTAATTGCTACTTTGCACACTTGATTGGAAATATCGCATCATTGATTCAAATCATTTCAGGCGATGATCTACCGAATTGTGAATCGAAGCATCAAATTGCCCTTTAAAGGAAGGAACTCAAAGGTGGCTCTGTGGTTATATGGCTAGTGGTGTCATATCCAATTGTGTCAATCTCTTGAGTGAGAGTTTGATTCTCTCGTCGAACTTTCTCGTTTTTTAGACATTATTATATGGATATGATTCGAGTGTCAGGACACACATGGTGTCGAATGAGGATACTAACTTTTTATTTTGACGAAAAAAAACTTCCAGGTGACAGCAGCAGCGAAAAATGTAGACAACAACCTTACGAGCACCAGATCTATAGAGCTCATCGGAATGCAACTGGCAATTCTATCTGTTGCATGAAACCTAATGCTATTTATTTTGAAATTTTCATCATGTAAGAATTGTGGTTGGGAATTGACAAAACGTATGGGAAAACCTGGAATGGAATGAAATTATGTTTGACTGGTTTGAAATGCTAGTTGCCACCCGAAGTACTAAATATGTTCATATTCGGGAAAATAACATCGGAAGCACCAGCAGCACATTTGGAATATAATGTAAAATAAGTAGGACAATTATTTTCATAATTCATTGAAGGTTTGGTCTTCGAACCTCTCGCTTTATTTCAAATGTAATTTCCTATTACAGAAGCAAAATATGACACAATATTCAGTTGCTAACAACAATCGTCTTCGCGACGTAACAACGAAGTGGAAAGCAAACCGATTACTAATAATGCGCACCACGTGTTTGCCTTTGCCTAGAATCAAATGAAAGGATTCAAATCAATGATGTAGTATTTTCAAAAATGATGCAAGTGCATCAAAGCAATGATTACTTGACAAATAGGGAGCATTCATTCTCCTGCTCCTTGGATTTTGCATCAATGCAACGAATTGCAAAGGAACTTTTGAAGATTGTTTTAAACTAAAAATATGAATTTGAATTTTCACCTCATTAATTTTTTTCTAACACCTTGTAAACAAGCTCTATGAACTGTCAAAATAAGTGAGGTTAAGTTCGAGTTTGCATTGGTCTATTGCAGAAAAAGTAACCGAATAGTAACTTTTGTATGGAGTAACTTTTGTATAGAACTACAAGTTACATTAGCATTGTTACGGTATAATTCGTAGATTGTTTCATTTTTGAAATCCTTATCTACAATGCTATCAGAAATCAAAAATGTCTGGGAAATCACGGTTGATTGCAGGACTGGGCTCTGACAATAAGGCGAATTATTCACTGCACACGATAGATGGGTGGTCAATAGACGTTGCAATCCTTCCGACTTGGTACTTGTTTGTTGATTGGGAGCAGAATCGCCTTCTAGATAGGGTTTCAATTAATTGTAAAAAGCTATCTTGCACATTGACTGGATTTGAAAGTTAGTTTTGCTTGATAATTTCGTACATGGACGTATAACCTATTCAGACTGAGTTTTATCATTTGATAAAATGATTTACACCTGTGTTCAGAATAATAGCAGCGGAAGCCGTTTTTCATACAAAATAATCAACTTTGACAAGCTGTAACTTTGTACCCAGATGACCGATTGAGCTGAAATTTTGGCAGTGAACTACAAATATGATGAATTTTACACATACTACGTACCAATTTTTACGAATGACGAAGATCTGATTTACGAAAAAAATAGCAGTTTTTATTTTTGTTATATTGGCTAATTTAAATGTCAAATTCAACAATTTATATTTTTTAAATTATAAACTTAGTGTCTCGCAGCACCTGAATTCAAATTGATAACATTCCAATCAATTGATTTGTTGATATTTCCAAAACAAAAACTGCTATTATTTTGAACAATTTGACCTAGTGCGTAATTTTTGAACGCGTCATTCGAAAAAAATGATACTTAGTATGTGTAAAATTCATCATATTTGTAGTTCACTGTCAAAATTTCAGCTCAATCGGTCATCGGGGTGCAAAGTTACAGCTTGTCGAAATTGACCATTTTGTATGAAAAACGGCTTCCGCTGCTATTATTCTGAACACAGGTGTATCTTGATATGAATCGTCATATACTTTATTCCCAGTAAAATTTAGATCTGTGAACTTGGACATCAATATACAAAATTACAAATAAGGTACAGTGGGGCAAGTGGATAAAGGAAATCGTATAGATCATGTTCAATGAATCATAAAAGTTGAATATAATATTGAAATCGATCATATTTATGACATAACAATCATCTATCCAATCTTGATATGCCTGCGAACAAGATCTTTGAAAAATAAATACTTTTAGGATACAAAATATTTGGAAAACAAAAAAATCGGTTTCAATTTTTCACTTGCCCCACAGGTGGGGTAAGTGAAAAAATGATTTTAAAAGAGGATTTTTCAATATAAGAACACATTTTCTGTTCATATATTTCATGCAAATGATAATTATACTGAACTAGTCGACCCGGCAGACGTTGTCCTGCATAGTAGGCGAAAATGCGCGTTGTTACTGCCCATGCGAAATTTCCATATGAATCCTAATTTTATTTTTTTCACGATTTACTCAACTTTACTAATGGTTTTAGACTGAGGAAATATCATATAAACCCGTCGGAAACTATAACGAATGTAACTGCTGAAGGAATGAAAAAATCCATTCAGCCGTTTTCGAGTTATGCGGATACGAACACAGACCATTTCATTTTTATTATATAGATAGAGCATAACTGTAATCTGTTGTGATGCATTTTGACACTTCATGAAAGTCAAAGGGCACTAGATTGCCTCCATTGAATGATTTTTTATGTTTTTATTTTTTCTTTACTTGAATTTTTTGAGATCTAATATCTCATCTCCATTTGTGTCTAACACTACTTTCTATTTCAGGTTTATAGTAAGATAATGAACCTTGGCGATAATGCAGAGAAATATTCATCTAATATCTATATAATAAAAATGAAAAGGTCTGTGTTCGTATCCGCATAACTCGAAAACGACTGGATGGATTTTATTCATTCCTTCAGCAGTTACATTCGTTATAGTTTCCGACGGGTTTATATGATATTTCCTCTGTAGAAAATCATTAGTTAAGTTGAGTAAATCATGAAACACTAAAATGAAGATTTGTATGGAAATTTAGCAAAGGAACTTCTCAACGCGCATTTTCGCCTACTATGCAGGACAACGTCTGCCGGCTCGACTAGTTTAATATAAAAATCATATTGTGATTCATTAACAATCGACTTATGATTTCAGTAGAAGAGTCTACATTAACAAATAAATAAATTTTATAAATTTCAACTACTTACTTGATACTTGGTGGGCTATAGCTCTTCGATGAACCTACGCCGAATGGAGTATCCTTCTCCAATGGACTCGATCCTGGGCCAATCGCTTCCAGTCGCCCTGAACATTGAGCGCCCTCAGGTCCTCTTCAACTGCAAAAAGCCATCGTGTACGCGGCCTTCCACGAAGCCTGCGGCCTCTTTCGGGTTCTCTACTAAATATTATCTTCGCTTGACGTTCTTCCGGCATACGAACAACGTGACCAGCCCACCGTAGTCTGCGTGTTGTATAAGCTTAATAATATACAGACCTTTATACACCTGGTACAATTCGTGATTCATGCGACCCCGCCAGATACCGTTCACATGTTTACCGCCGAGTATTGTCCGCAGCACCTTACGCCCAAACACACCGAAAGCTCTCCGATCAGCCTCCTTTAACGTCCATGTTTCATGGCCGTATAAAGCCACCGGAAGAATCAGAGTAGTATACAGCGCGAGTTTTGTTTTCGTTTGCAGACTACGGGACTTAAGCTGGTTACGAAGTCCGTAATAAGCCCTATTTGCAGCTGCAATACCCCTTTTCACCTCGCGGGTAACATCATTATCACACGTCACTAATGTTCCAAGATGCACAAATTCTTCTACCACTTCAAATTTTTCACCATCCAGCACCATTTCGCTACCACCACCACTAATGAACCCACGTTGATTGCCAGCGACCATGTACTTCGTTTTGCTGGTATTGATCGTGAGTCCAATCCTCGCTGTCTCCCTCTTAAAAGGCACAAAAGCCTCTTCCACGGCACGGCGATCAATTCCGATAATATCGATATCGTCCGCAAATCCAAGGAGCATATGCGATTTTGTGATAATGGTACCGCTTCTTTGCACACCAGCTCTCCTAATCGCTCCCTCGAGCGCTATATTGAACAGTAGATTCGAGAGTGCATCACCCTGCTTTAATCCATCTAAGGTAACAAATGACGTCGATATTTCATCCGCACTTGATTTCGATCCGTCCAACGTTATACGAATCAGCCGTATCAGTTTCGCCGGAAAACCATGTTCAAGCATAATTTGCCATAATTCATTCCGTTTCACTGAATCGTACGCCGCCTTGAAATCAATAAACAGATGATGTGTCTGCAAGTTGTACTCCCGGAATTTATCAAGGATTTGTCTCAGGGTAAACATTTGATCCGTCGTTGATCGGCCCTCACGAAAACCTGCTTGGTATTCGCCGACGAAGGACTCTTCAAGCGGTCTCAATCTGTTGAACAGAATACGGGACATAATTTTGTACGCCGAATTAAGGAGAGTTTTTCCTCGGTAATTGGCGCACTCCAGTCTGTGCCCTTTCTTAAAGAGAGGGCAAATGAGGTCGTCCAACCAGCTAGCAGGCATTTCCTCGTCTTCCCATATTTTCGACATAATATGGTGCAGAACTTCATAAAGCTGCTCACTGCCATGTTTGAGAAGTTCAGCCGGGAGCTGGTCCTTCCCCGCAGCCTTATTGTTTTTCAGCTCTTTGACAGCTTTTTTAACCTCATCTAGTGTAGGTGACTCCACAGCTTGTCCATCGTCGCTAATATTTATTCTGTTCACCGATGCACCGTCACTTCCTCCATTCAACAAAATCTCGAAGTGTTGCTTCCACCTGGCAGCCACTTCAGTTTTATCTGTCAGCAAATTCCCTTGTTGTTCGTTGCACATGACGCGAGATGGCACTGTCTTTCTCCGCGCACCATTGACAGACTCATAAAACCTCCGCATATCGTTCTGCTCCATTTTTCCCTCGCCTCACTAATAACTTGCTCTTCGTGCTCTTTTTTCTTCCTGCGGTGGATTCGTTTTTCGGCTGATCTTGCTTTCTTGTACCGATCTCTATTCGATCGGGTACCCGACACCAACATCCGGCTTTTGGCAACGTTCTTCTCGTCTATCACTCTCTGACACTCCACATCGAACCAACCCGTCCTGGGTCGCCTCTGTGCAGTGCCTACCACTTCTCGTGCTGTTGTGCTCACCGCTCCATAGATCGACTTCCATAGATCGTTGATGTTGTCGCTAACGTTGATTGTACTTATCCGTTCGTCGAGCTTCTGGCAGTACTCAGTCGATACTCCTTCCGCCGACAATCGCTGGATATTGTAACGCATCGTTCGCTGTGATCTTTCGTTCGATACAGTTGACAACCGTGATCGAATTTTACTGACAACGAGGTAGTGATCAGAGTCAATGTTCGGACCTCTGAATGTCCGCACATCGATAACATCCGAGAAATGGCTCCCATCCACCAGAACATAGTCTATATGGTTGCAAGTTTCACCATTTGGATGTCTCCAGGTGTGCTTTCGGATCTTCTTTCGTGCAAAGTAGGTGCTACTGATGGCCATCCCTCTGGCAGCAGCAAAATTTACTAGCCGTAGGCCGTTGTCATTGGAGGCTCTCCCTACCGATTATGGGACGGAAAAAGTCCTCTCTACCGACCATTGTCATTGAAGTCATTGAAGGCTCTCCCTACCGATTATGGGACGGAAAAAGTCCTCTCTACCGAGCTGAGCGCGTTGGCGTCTCCGATAACAATTTTCACGTCATGCTTTGGGCACTCTCCATAGGCTTTATCAAGACATTCATAAAACGTGTCCTTCACGACGTCGGATTTATTGTTTGTCGGTGCGTAAACGTTGATTAGGCTGTAATTTAAGAATTTGCCCCGTATCCTCAACACACAGATTCGTTCGCTAATGGGTTTTCACCGCATCACTCGCTTCATATGCTTGCCCATCACTACGAAACCAACTCCATGCTCTGCTTTTCCGCCGCCGCTGTGATAGATGTTAAACTTGAATGCAGTGTTGATCGTGGGGTCCACGGCTCGGAATTCACGTTCTCCGGATCTGAGCCATCGGATAGCGGCCACGTTCACTCCAACCTTCCGCAGTTCACGAGCCAGAAGGCTCACTCGTTCAGGTTCATTTAGGGTCCTGACATTCTAGGTACCGAGTTTCCATTCATAGTCTTTATTTCGTTGCCAGGTCGGTTGCCAAAAATAACGTTCGTTTTCTTCTATTTCCATTTTTCGTGGTATTTGAGAGGCTTCAGTAAGCTAACTTACAGGGGTCGCGTTACCTTCATCGCGCTGATGGGACTGCCACCTTAGGTATAGCTGACGCGATACAGCATTTCGTTAATCAGCCGCTGGGTACCAGGCAGACGCTGTTTGAGCCGCACCTCCCGGTGAACAGACGCTCGAGGCGTACCTTCTCACTCTAGCTGATGTCAGAAGGACAACAGTGCCCAGGCTGCACTAGCAGCTAAGTACACAACCCTTAGCTGGCGGTCTTTTGTCATCGGACGACCCGTGGAAGCATGAGACAGGGACTTGTGGGGACCAGAGCTCTGTTGGGCGCTCCTTCCTTGATGTCAACCCACCATTTTGCAGCCCAACTGAACCAACTCAACTAAATAAACCATAATTCTTGATATATTTGCAATAGTAGTGATTCTTGTATTTGAGCTATATAAATAACATTTTTCACGAATTATTTATGAAACATGGATTATTTAAAACACTGACACGCTTGACACTTTGGGTTCCTGATTTAGTATTACCACGTATCACTGTAATAACCAAAAACCTTCGAATGAGTTCGAATTGGTATCATTTGTTTATATACGATTAATAGAAGTTATTTGTGTTTGGAAAAATTGAGAAATGCATTCAGTGTCGGAAAATTTGAAAATTTGAATAATTCTGTGCTTCATCAGTGAAGTACTTGCGTTTTTTTTCACCTACCCCATTTACCCACTTACCCCACTGTACCTTACAATTATTTTTCAAGTTCTGAAGCCTGTAATTGACTAGGCATTTAGGAATTCAAGGACCCTTTTATTTATGAGCCATGAAATTAGTTCTGCTTTACCGTTCAATACATTGTTGCAACAGTAACTTTGAAAACGAAATTTCTATTTTTTACCTCGGGCGTAGTTTTATATTGAAATGTGTTTCTTTATTTTTGTTTGTCGCGGTTCTGTTTTGCAATCGCGGATTTTATTGTGTAAGTCGCGGATTTTGCGAATTTGAATTTGCTTACTTTGAAACAGCCCTGCAATCGGTAATGCAAAAATAGTGACTTTTTTGTTACTAAACTCAAAATAGTGACCAATGAGCATTTTCAAAAGGTTGAGCATATTACATATTTTTAAATGGAAGTCAATCGTGAAATATAGTGATCAGCATAACAATTTTACGAGTCGACAGCATTCAAACAACAGTTCCTCAGAAATCCGTCATATACAAATCAGGAATGTATCGATTTTATTAGAAGGGCTATTTTAGGCTTAGTGGGACGTCTGCCTGTGGTATTATTATGATCATTAGCGAAGATGTACCTAGATGGTAAAGATCCTCACGGAACAGTTGATTTAAAGCTAACATGAGCTAGACATTCGAAATTAAATAAATCTATTTGACCACAGTTTCAGAAAGATAAGTATAAATATTTATATAACTTTTATGGAACCGAAATCGATTTGGCTCGGTAATTAACGTAGAGACGCTTTGCTTAATCACCTTGATACGAATATGCAGAATTTGTTGAAGCATTATATACCAAAAGTTAGTACTCCAAATGCTGAGAGGAGGCGTTATTCCGGAGGGTTTTAGCCTAGTAGAAGCCATTCAGTGAAGGTTTGTAAGGATCTGAGATACTCGCCCATGCTGACAAACATTTGTGGAATGTCAACTTCTCAAACATAACCAAGTGTATGTTGACAGTTTACTGTGATGAGGAAACGTGTTCTGCCATTAACTATTTTCGCAGAAGTCTAAGCATTGATAGCATAAGCAATATTTGATATTATGATATAAATCTGTGGGAAAATGGAGGGATTTTGCAACAGATTGAAAATGAAAACTAATCTAAGGATCTATAATTAGTCAAAGACGTCGAAGCGATCGGCGTTAAAATTTGTATGTAGGAGTTTTTGGGGTCGAGGAAAGTTCTTATGATGGTTTAAGACCCCTCCCTCTCTGAAAGAGGGGAGGCTCCCATGCAAATGAAACACACATAGCTGCATAGGTCGAGAACTAATCAAGCTAATTGAACCCAGTTTGGCCTCTAAAAAAATTAGATTTATCCACCTTCTTCTTCTTCTTCTTCTTTTTGGCATACATCCCCCCTTTTCGGCATTACTGGGACAGAGCCGCCTCGAAGCTTAAGTGGCGTCTGGTCGGCCTGTTCAACCTGTTCATTGCACAGGTAGGCAAACTAATGAAGATTATATTTTGATCTTGTGTTCAAAAATATAGTTGCACTGGTTGGCAGAAAATAGAGCTATTGCAATAGCTACGTTCAATTTAGTCTCTGAACCAGTCCACACATTTGAAACATAGGCAAATATGTAGCTTTCCTTTTTGTATTCAGACGTTTGGTTGTTTGTATCATTCCAATTCACGAAAAGAGACTCTTGCATCAAAACACGTGCTTTTTTGTCTCTGCCCGTCTACATGTAGAACACGAAGCAATGCAACAAACCTTGCAACGAAACGGCGTCAAGTTTACGACGTGAACGAAGAAGCAAACCTATGAGAGAGAATTTTGAGTAAAATTTTCACTCTGTTCGTCTGTTTGGGAACGAACCGCTGCAACACACTGCAAGCATAATACCGACGCCTTCTCACATTTTGTTCCAACTAGTTCAACTTCAAATTTGAACGAGCAAAAGACATATGCTTCTGTCGCTTCAACTAATATGGAATGCGCGGAATACAAAACTACACATGATACGGATGTCAGTAGTAACAACAGTACATATTTGATTTAGTTCGTGGAGAGCAGCTTTGTTCACCATAGTTATTTGAACGTAGTTAATTAAATTGTCTTCAGCATATTACGTGGCCGAGTTGTCACTACCACTCTTCTTTTTCTATATTGTTTGTTGAAGTTCATACATTTCGAAGATGTCTCTGGATGTGGAACATTGTTTTACTAATAATCTGCAATAAAATTGTATCTTGTTTAATATGTAGCTCAAATATAGCTGTAATGATCTGCATAACCTCACTTTTTCAATGACCGCGCACGTGCTGAAGGGTTAATAAGAATGTTATTTGATTATTGAACATTTTTGAACAGGTTCCCAATTATTCCACGCGACGCCCCTGATTAAGCACTTCTACAGTTATTAACTGCGAGTTTGTAGATTGGACACTAGTGATACTAATGTTTTACTTTTGAGATCCTTAAATAGAATGCTATCAGAAATCATGATGAGAGGTGGTCCTTGATTCTAGTCTAAAACAAAAATAACAAAAGCATGAGCAGAAAAATATATAAAGCTCTTTTAGTGGAATGTATTCAACCGTCTAAGACGAATTAAGTACTCTCCATTTAATTCCACTAGTTAATTTTCGTTATCTTTGCAGATACGTATTTCGACCACAACTGTGTGGTCGTCTTCAGAAGTCGAGTCAAGTACGAGACACTGAAGACGACCACACAGTTGTGGTCGAAATACGTATCTGCAAAGATAACGAAAATTAACTAGTGGAATTAAATGGAGAGTACTTAATTCGTCTTAGACGGTTGAAAAGCATGAGGATTATTACTCCTGGCCATGCCCATCTTCACCGTAACTAGGGAGAGGAAGGAAGTGTTGATGTGGTACTTACTTAACGAGAGGCCACCGACTTATCGACACCCTCATAAATACCACGGAGTATGATAATGAGGAAGGTATTCGTTGGGCCAGGATTTGCCTGTAGCTGGCAATGTAACCGTGGTAGATCTTACCCCGTAACACACCACGTAAAGGTCTCTACCCAGCGTTACGGGTCTATAAAGTGAAAAATTAATTGCCTACCAAAAGGCGGATGTCATGGGTTAAGTGACAAAAAAAAAAATGAACGAATACGCATCTATCAGGCGCTTTTCGGATTAAATAGCTATTGTTACATGGTTAGTAACTACCGTAAGGCTGTTAGCATATAAATATATTCGCAATCTCCAGAGACCTCGATAGTCGATATTAATTAATCCAGAACTAACTAAGTCAGGCATTGATCTGAACGAAACTAAATAGAGTAACAATAATAACATATATTTCGCGCTATGGATGCCTAATTTTGTAATATTAATCTTGTTCAACACTTTAAAAATGAGTGAGAGTCATATGTTAAAAAAATTCAGAATTTGCACACATACGCACACATACATGCATATAAGTGGTCTATTAGTGTCTCAGAACATGCTCACATTTGCTTTCTAGCTTTCACTGCAGAAATTTTTTAAATTCCTTTAAATTTTTACGTTTTTGCTTTTTTGAGAAGATTGTTTGGTACATGCTTCTATATGTTCCTCAATTAAAATCAATTGTTTCTTTAAAACAAATTGGAAAAATAAGCATATTTTCATATCATATCATTTTTTATAATTATACTAGTCGACCCGGCAGACGTTGTCCTGCATAGTAGGCGAAAATGTGCGTTGTTAGCTGTGTATGCAAAATTCCTATAGGAGTCTTTATTTAAGTTTTTCACGATTTACTCAAATTTTCTAATATTTTAATATGAGAAAATATCATATAAACCCGTCGGAAAATATAACTGCTGAAGGAGTGAATAAAATCCATCCAGCCGTTTTCGAGTTATGCGGATACGAACACAGACCATTCCATTTTTATTATATAGATTTTCAATATTAAAGGAAATTTGTTCCAAATAGGTACCCTACATTTTATTTCATAATTCGAGAGATTTATTGATCGATTAATACATAACACGCCTGCGTAACGCATACAAAGCGAAATTTTGGACACTTCCGAAGGAAGGGTCAAAAAAGAACGTTTGCTCTACGATTACGTTCAGAATATTTCATGAAATCGCTAAGTAAACGTCGAAACTTTAATTGTGAAATTGTCAATAGTTCAAAGTTCGACAGGTCAGCTAGTAAAGAATATGTAAACCAACAACAGCGAGAAACAGTGGCAATCATACTTGTTCCTATGAGTGGGTTTTTTTCACAGGAGTTTCATCAAGTTTAGCACAATGCATCGATATGTAGTGACTACAACTATAAAATCAATGCTATCATATATTGTTAATAACTAAATATAACGTTTTCAACCTTCGTTTTTGCAAAATATTGCATGTTCTGCCAACAGCAGTATTTCCTACCTTACCTACTTTTCGCCACGGATCATCAAACCGCACGCGGTTATCGACTTCACCTAAATACACACATTCTCGAAAGGTAGACCGAAAAAAAATGTCTCGTCCTCGCTGGCCCTCGTCAACTACTTTCGGTTTTTTTATTTACGACTTCATTGAGAACGTATGTAATGGCAGGTAATAGTTGTTGGTTGCCACGGTTGAAACAAATCAACAAACCGAAGCCGCAGAACTGTTCAAAGAGGTTTATATTAATTTATGATGGTACGCCCGAAAATGGACTTTTAATTTATTAGCTTTTGTCTTTATGATACACCAATGTGTTCAGAACTGCTATAGTGAGCATGAGCAATAAAACCGCAAAGTATATACCTAGTTGCTGCATCGTGATTGACTAGTAGAACCTATACATGTTCTGAATCAGTGCTGGGAGAAATTCAAATTATCAAAACTCATCCACGATTCAAATCATGCGCGAGCCAAATCCCACTGGACCGCACGGTCCAGAGAATCGCTCATGATTCGACTCGCGGTTTGCATCAATGCATGATTTTGGCATGTTCTTCTTTGTTGAATGCATTGAATTAACTTCCTGCTGTTAAAACAAGTAGGTAGTAATAAATCCATTCGTGTATCAAAATATTTTTTCGGAGAATGAGTGAAACGAATAGCAAGCGAGTTTCTCGTGCATGAGATGTAAGACAATATGATTCATACAAAACTGGTTCTGAAAAGTTTTGGCTTTTTAAGTCAATAACGACGATGGCCACGTCCTTACGGTCATTGTTAGATTGACTAGTAATTCGATTTTCGTTGCCACTAGAAATACCTTTTCTTGGGTTTGGGTCGATTGTATTGCGTTAGGTATAAGGGATGTTATAGTATAATAATTACTACGGAAGGTTTTGAACGACAGCATTCCATTAATTGTGAAGGCCAAGGGGTGCGTCGTTGTAAGATACAATAGTATTGAGCTTGTAGCGACGCATTCAATAAGCTTTTTGTTTACACATATTTTTCTTGATTCTGATCAGAGTCTTAGCTTCTACTCTAAAGCCTATCGATCATCTTCACAATACTATATGTAGAAGATGTAGTCTGCTCATAACCAATGTTAGTTAAGCTGCACGCCATCACATATACAGTATCTCCCGCTTGTCCGGACCTCACTAATCCGACGACTCGTTAGTCCGGAGCTCACTAAATCAGAATTTTCTGGATTAAAAAGTATCAACAATCATTTAAACACATTACGCTGTGATTTTCTTTTGGTTCATTTGTATGGATTTGACAGTCGGAATAACGAGAGAAACCCCGATAGTCCGGCCATACATTTGAAAACCTTACATACTATCCCTAGCCCCATAAGCTATCAAACAAAATATTGAAAATTATCATTCCATTTTGAGACAGCCGGTTTCCATCAGAGGCAACCCACCAAATACCTAAATTGCACATTCCGGCTCTGCAGTGGAGGCGTTAAGGTGATGTCTACCAATACGAAGCATCACATGTCGGTCGTGGAGTTCCTCGAGTTCCACAAATATGAGTTCTACACTTATGCCCTCCCCGACACGAAGCCGCTCAAGGCTTTGCTGCGAGGGCTCCATGACATGGAAGCAAAGGAGTTCATTCAGAAATTGGAAGGCAGCGACAAGACGAGAAAGTACCGCGACCAGCTTAATCTGGTTCATCTGTAATTCTGGAGCATGGCTCCGCCACTTTCAAAGACCTGAATCTGATCGGGATAATCAACCATACAGTCAGCGATATCGGCCAGTACAAGGAAGAATCATATTCCTATCCATAACTATCCGAACCATAACTATCCGGTCATTCCGGCTTCCCGTCGAGCGATTCCAATCATTCCATTCATTCCACCGTTACAATCACACAAGCGACTGGCAGCATCAGCTGCGTTGATTCAAGCTCCAGCACCACCGGCACCTTTAACCAGCAAATAGCCTCCGCTCCCTCCTCCTGGATTCCGTCGACAGCCGGAGAATGAAACTGTCCCACCGGATGAATCTGTTCTGCTCTACACTCCGGAGCAATTGATGACGATCTTCTCGCAGCTCTCCACTCGACTGCGTGGATGCAAAAACCGATTCCACCAGGTCTTCACTATTGACATGTTCATCATTGAAAATGGCTACTAGGATGGGCCTGATCAACTGGAACGCTTGCTCGCTCAAGAGCAAAACCTTTGAGTTGAAGGATTTCCTGGAAAAAGAAATAGACATGGCGTCCATCACCGAAACGCATCTTAAACCGAAGTTGAGCGTCTGCATCACGGAATTTTGCATCGTGAGACTCGACCAGCCGACCAGGGGAGGTTGTGTGGCCATCGCTTTTCGCTACAACATCAACTGCCAAGCTTCCAGCTGAGTGTCATCGGGGCCATCGGTGTCGAAGTTACCACTTCCGTCGGTGTCATCACCCTCATCGTGACATACTGCCCAACTCAAGGAGATCGATGAGACATAGGCCGCCCTCCGTGGAACCATCGTCAATCTAGCGTGGTGCCAAGGGCAGTACATCATCGCCGGCTATCTGAATGCATCTAAATTCTATATCAAGCCTGGGAAAACTTGAACAATCAGAACGGCATGATCTGGAAGAAGGCCATTTTTCCACCCGCTTGAGCAGCCCGGATTCACCCACACGGTTGAGCAGATCCGGGGCTCATTCGACGCTCGATCTGTTCATCACAAACATGGATAACCACATATCGCAGCCGGTTGTATGTAATGAATTCAGCTCGGAACCCGGTTAGTGGTCGCGGTGGCCGAAATCGGTTCCATAAGGAACTACCATCGAGTAAACTGGCACCGGTTTCAGCCCACCATCGACTACGAGGTGCGTCTGGAAACGCCGAAAATTATCTACCGCCAGCTGTGCGCCATCGAAGAGGCAACATCGTTGGCCAGAGAGCAGCATGTTCCAACGGTGTAAGCAATGCCCTAACCATCGACACCCTCACCAAAGATCTCATTTGTCTTCGCAACGTGGATCGCAGACAGTACCAACGTCCTGAGCTACTTGCACTCAGAACCCGTTGCAATCGCATGACTAAAATCATCAAACCCCCCCTTCCCCATGTAAGATTTCTTTTATACAAATGATTTTTTATTTATTCGTGCGTAAGAAAACGACAGACCACCTCTCTCCCCATAAATGCTTATGAAATATGTTTACGACCCCTAAGGCCGCGCTCTCCTAGACTGTGCTAAGACATTCTGCAAAGTAACAAAAATTCTAAAATCCAAGCCTCGGCCCATTGTACCTTTGATCCCATTAGATAACAATGGCTCTAAGAAACGCTTGATTACTCCTGCAGAGAAGTTCACCGAAATAGGTCGTCACTTCGTCAGCTTGCACAATCTTGAACAGAACATCGTCAGTTCATACGAAGCAGCCGTCAACAGGCATGTTAACAACATCCATTTGACTCTCAATCATGTTTTGTTTTAAAATTTATTTATGTGTTTTGATACCCAACGACTTTTGGGAGGAGATGGAGATCTCAACTGGCGAATTGATGGCCTCCAGGTTTCGACAAGGGTCTACTACGAAAGGCCGAATCACGAATGGCCGACTTACAAAAGGCCGAAAGCAAAAAAGGCCGAATGCGCAAAAGGCCGAAACCACAAAAGGCCAAAATCACATAAGGCCGAATGAAACCGGCAGACCAACAAAGCGGTCCACTTTGTTGGTCTGCCGATTTAATTCAAACTTTTTTTTATTCAAATACTTAATATAATTTAGAATATTCGGATTATTTTGTGATTTCTCAGTGAAGTCTTGTGAAGTCAGTTTCTCTTAAATTGGGAGAAAATGAAATACATTTAAGAACACCGCGTTACCGTAAGTTATACAGCTTTTAGTTAAAAGCATAATAATTGGAAATGTCGATTTTGTTTAGCTTCTGATGTCGCAATTAGATCATGAGTAGTGCTCATCATTAGCACAACCATGCGTCATGAAGCGCACAACTCCTACAAATCGGCATTTCGATTCAGTGATCCATGAATCTAGTGAAATTTAATTTGGGCTCTTGCATTAGATTTGGGAATTTAACTTTTCCCAATACCAATACCCAATACTACATCACCAAAGGAAGAAAAAAAGAGAGCTCTTGGATTACTTCGTTACTTTAAAGTGCTAATATTTATACGTATACAGTGTTCAGTTATGTTCATCTTTTCATTACTGCAATGAAGATTGATCTATTATGGAATATAATAAGGATTCAAATTGACTCTGTAAACACCGTTATACAACTTCTTTCAATTGAAAGATTGAGCTTCGACGTTAAACTGACGTTATATACCTCAACTGAAAAAGATTGATTAGATCGCTGCTAGTAGTTGCAAAACACGTGGACAAGCTTTTCTTAATGGGGCAGCATAATAAAAGTAAACGTAAATTTGTGAGTATTCTAAGGTTGAAAGATTGAAACTTTTGTAATGATTCGGCCTTTTGTGTTATTCGGCCTTTTGAGATTCGGCCTTTTGTGGTATGCTAGAACATTTTCGGCCTTTTGTGATTCGGCCTTCTGTGGTTCGGCCTTTTGTAATTCGGCCTTTTGTACTGATCCCTTCGACAACATCCTGAATCTCAAACTCAAACACATGAGTGATCCGTTTTTCGAGCACCTTTTGCTGCTCTTTAACCATTATCTCCGTCTTAGCTACTTCGGAAGTCAGTGAAAGTCATCCCCATCTGGAAGTCTGGGAAGGATCATTCTTCTCCATAAATTTATTGTCCCATGAGCCTTCTCTTAGGTTTATCCAAGCTGTTTGAAAAGGCGATTCACAACCGACAGTCTCTAAAACATCCGCCATGGCCTTCGTAGTAGATGTCGAGAAGGCGTTCGACAATGTATGGCATGATGGCCTGGTGTTCAAACAAGCTACAAACTACCTAGTGAAAATCATCAACAGTTACCTGTCGACAAAGACTTTCCGGGTTTCAATTAGCGGAGCGAGATCTAATGCGCACGATATCCCCAGGTTTCCCTCAGGGCAGTATCCTCGAACCCCTGCTGTTTAACCTCTTCATCTCCGACACGCCAGAACCTCCAGAAGGCGACATTCTGTCTCTGTTCGCAGATGACACCTCCATTGTCTACCAAGGTAGAGTAATCAGAGCGCTAGTGGCAAAACTTCAACAGTATCTCATCAGCTGGATATCAATGCGGCGAAGACCCAGGTCATCATTTTTCCCCATTCCATATTTTCAAAACATGTTCCGCCTGAGGATTGTAAAACCAGCCTCAATGGCACGACAGTGGAATTGGCCAATAAGCGATCCTCGACAGCGTATTTTTTATTAAGCTCATTTTTCGGCAACAGATTGACAAGACGGTGACTAAGTGTAACTTCGTCGGTGGTGTAACGTCTTGTTCAAATTACTGTATCCTTTGATCAAGCGTCGGTCGTCATTGTCGCTGAAAAGTAAGCTTTCTACAAGAAAATCATCCTTCCTATGATCGAATACTGGGAAATCTGGGAGAGCTCTCAAAGCTTGATTGACTGCTTGTAGTTGCTACTCCATTATGGCCAGATCAGCTGTTCTTGCACAGGCAACCAACAGATGTTTGCTTGGGACTAGCACACATCTTCAATGTACAAGTACTGGTGATCTCATTTGTTAGGTCATACTGGCGCCTGCCACGTCAGAATGCAAGTCAATGTAGGGAAGGGGGAGGAAATGACGATGCAATCACTCGCCTACTGCAAGCCGAATATACCTCTGCACTTGCCACGAGTTCATGCGGAATTTGTTGGAATTTTTGGATTAGGCTCGAGAGGCAGAGGTCCGTCTTGGTTAACTGGAGAAGGCAATTTATGGAATTTCCAATTGGATGTAGAAAACGAGCTCTATAATAGTTCATTTCCAATTCTAGCAGATTACTGTTAGAATACTGAAGTTGAAGGTATAGGAATAGTAATGGAAACGGTATGGAAGTCCATTTCCAGTTCTAGCGATTGCTAGAACATGAGAAATAAATAGAAAGATACAAAGTAGGATAATGGAACGGACCTGGGATTGAACCCACGACCTCCTGCGTCTTATGCAGAAGCAGTAGCCATATGACTACCAAGCCCGCTATGCATGCTGGGAGAGCTGCGCATAAACTCATCATCTGAAACTTCAACAAGTTCAAAATAAGTTCCAAGAACACGAGCTTCTGAGGTCCATCGCCTGGCCGGTATTAAAATACTACACGAGCCCCACACACATTCGGGCCAGGCATCCATTAGGGCGCTTATAGCAAATTAGGATATCAAATTTTATTTTAAATGTGTAGATAGGTTATCAAATTTAGTCCCAAGCCTTTTTAAACAAACGAAGCCTTGATTGGGCTACAATGTAGGATTTTATTCTTAAACAAATACACAGAAAACAAATTTAAAAAAATAAATAATCTCAAAGATAAAGGGACATGTGACCAATCACTTATTCTGTAAAATCACTGCGGAAGCATCATCAAAATTTAAAAATAAATTGAATGTTTTTTAAACATTGAATGATATTGAAAACCATCATGTAATTCGAATAATATTAACAAAATTATGTAATCGCAAATCGCAAAGCAATATAGATAAATCATTAATGTGGTTTTTGAGCTCCCATACAAGTTCATTTAGATCTGCTGATTACGATACGAATCGACAAAAATTCGCCTTCGTCTTCCTTGTTGGCAATAGCTCCGTCACGCTCGTCCCATATTTCTTCGGCAGTCAGGCAGGCAGGGCCATATAAACAGCTGAATGATTCAAACAAAATAAAAAATCGCAACATCGAAAACAAAAAGTAAAGCTCCAATTCTCCTCCTTCATTTCCACTTGTTTCCAGGACTGAACATAATCGGTAGCAATGTCAGCAGTAGTGTTGGTTGCCTATCGGTATCTAATGTCGCCACCCCCTCAACCACCACCGTTGCCACTGCCATTCCGGGTGGGCCGCTATCGCCGGGAAGCGCCACCCTACTGGGCCCACCGGCTGCCATCCTGTCTAGTGGGCCCCTGACGCTAAACAGTGCCATCATTTCCGGAGGGGGCAACTCGCCTTCCGCAACCCATTACCATTTTCAGCAGCAGCAACATCAATCAACTCCCACGCAGACTGGTACGGGCGGCTCTGTAACGGCTAGTGGGGTTGCTCCGGACCAGCAGCAGGTGCTCACCAGTCACCAGCCACATCACCACTCCGCCGCATTTATCGAGGTGGAGTTTAATCTATGGACGCGATCAGACTGTGCCGGAACGCCATACGAAAATCAGAACAGGACATGGTTCTACTTTGCCGTAACTGGTGGGTTGCATTTTTATTTTATTTTTTCAGATGCAGTAAAGTCAGTGCAGCTCATGTAATGTTTTTCTTCTAGGTGGCCGTCCGAATCAAATTGTCAAGTTTAATGTGATGAATTTGAACAAGCAGGCAAAGCTGTTCAGCCAAGGAATGCACCCGGTAATGAAAGTCGGTCCCGGTGGTCGATGGGAGCGGATCAAAGATAAGCCATCCTATTCGGTAAGTTTTTGAAGCACAATTTAAACCTTTGGAAGACAACACAGTGATTCGCTCCAAAACCTCAAAATGGTCCTAAATATAGATTTAATTTTGTATTATGGCATTTTGGTGCTTTTTATCACGTACCCTTGAAGCTTTGTTACTACAGGAGCTTTGATACTAAACAAAGTCAACCGATAGCAATGAAGGTTCGCTGCAGAATGACAGGAACGATTCATAAACGATTAATATGTTTCATTAGAACCTATTTCTTTACACTTGGTTAGGTTTTAAATTAGGTTCGATCGTATAAGCAAACAGCGCTCACGAATCAAGCGTCGAAGAAGAAATTGATATGGCTTTTTATGTTAATACCGTACTGATCTAAACTGTTGACATTTTCTTGCAGATTGCCAACGACATTTTCTTCATATCGTTCCTGCACAGGGCGCCCGAATCATCCGAAACTAAAACCTACTATGCATTCACGTTCCCGTTCACTTACAACGAACTGTTGGAACAGCTGGGTACCTTTGATAAGCGCTACGGTCGCCATACGTTTGAGATGAATCAGATCGCACTAGAAATATCGCAACGATATGATGCCTCGATTCCTATCGGCCCGGTGGAACTTGCTCCGGCGTTGGTCAATCATCACACTCAGTCGCACCACAGTGGCAAGAAAGGAAAGCTCGTGAAAACGGCCAAAGTTGAACGATCCAGTCCGGAATCGTTCGACGAAACGGCTCGCGATGGCATTGGAAGCGACGAAGCTCATACGCCAAAAGTAAGCGATCCTGGAGGGAAGCATTTGGTTGACTGTGATGTGCCGTCAGCCATGTCGATCGACGATAATAATACGTCGGAATCAATGCAACAAATCACCAACCTTGTGAACAAGGTGAAAATAGAGTTACCCCCGCAGGCCGACCCCGGCAAGTGCAAGTTACCAATCTTCCAACAGTTGCTAAACACACCAACTCTCGACGATGATCTGAGGGCCACCAATCTGGATCCGCGAGACGACATTTACTACTATCGGGAACTACTCACGCATTCGGTGGAAAAGCGACGAGTTGAACTGCTGACGATTACGTCGTTCCACGGTATCCAGAACGTCCGCGAAGAACGGTTACGTAATCTGTTTCCCGACGATAAGACACCTCGGTGCCATACGTTCAAGAACAAGAAGATTGTTTTCATCTCTTCGCGCGTTCATCCAGGTGAAACACCGGCTAGTTTTGTGCTAAATGGATTTCTTAGTATGCTGCTCGACCGAAAGAGCATTGTTTCTATTACGCTTAGGTAAGTTTAATATAACTTTTAAGTTGTTCAAGTTTTTAAAAGACATGTTTTACAGGAGAATGTATGTGTTCAAAATAATCCCGTTCCTAAATCCCGACGGCGTGTACAACGGATTGTACCGATCGGACACTCGTGGCCACAATCTGAACCGAGTTTATCTGAAACCGAACGTTGACACCCAACCGTCGATTTATGCATCGAGAAAACTGATCAGGTAAGATATCCACAATTTGACATTGCGAAAGCTATTGAGTGAGAATTATTGATTTACTGGCTAAGTCTCCAGTAAGCTCTACGAGCGAAGGAAATGGGAACCATAATAGGTAGGAGGGCAGACAGACAATTAACCAATTTTAAAATTTTCAATTTGTTAAGTGGGTTAATTGCTCATTATATAAAAAGAAACGATTAAACTTTTTTTTCAGATTTTTTTTTGTGTTTTTTTTTCAATATTAAGTTCAACGAAGGTTTTTTCAGGATTCATTTTATCAGTTTTTAATCTGTAAGACTGTAAGGCTGAAACAAATTTTATTTTCTTCTTTTATCTCCACTCCCCTCGACTTTTTGTGGCCTTATTTTATTAATTCGTTATCATAAGACTAACATGACAAAAGAAGGAATTCATTTTTGTTTGTTTAGAACGGCAACTAATTGATAATTTGTCTTATGGCACAGAGGTTGTAGGCAAAGACATTAAATCGGATAAAAAGACAACAAAAAGCGCAAAAGCATCAGTTACCCAAAGCCTCTTCGTCGGTGACAAATCGCCAATTAATGCAATGCAATACATCTTTTTTTTTTCAACAGGTATTATCACCTCGGGACCGACGAAGCTGAACCATACGAACTGGAGAACGAGAAAAAGGCAGCATTACTCAGGAGTCCTGAGAGTAGTAGTGAGGAGATTGTGGCCATTTCACCCCTTGAGGAAAATCCTACCAATGTGATCGAAGTTACTAGCACCCCAAGTAAGGAGTGCCCACCGACAAAGAAAGGTACTACAACTGCTAAGTCTTCTCGTACGCGGTCTAACAAATATCAACACAAAACGCCACGGCTCCCAAAACTAACACCTCAGACAGGCCAACCTTCTTGTACTAATGGCGGCGCTACCTCTAAAAGACAAATCTCTAACAGTGAAACCCGTAAATCCACAAGCCGCTCTATCAATCTATTTCAAAAGGCTTGCCCTCAGGCAACAAACGCGTCAGTAATGGCAGCAACTGCCCCGAACACATCTCCCACGTCGTGGCCTGCCAAGCTATTGAACAAAGTATTTCGGCGACGTAAGGCAATGATCGAATCTGCCCGTTACCGACTGCCCCCGATTTTATGTAACAATGCTGCTGCGGTCCTAACGCCAGTCGTTGAAGAATCGAGCGACCTCAGTGCAAATAGCGGAGTCAGTGCAGCCGATTCTAACAGACCAACACTATCGCTGTTGAGTCAGACCAGTAGCCTAATTGTGGAAATTTCCCAGTCCATGGAGAAGAACTGCGTTGATGGTTTGTCACAAGTCAACCAAATCATGTTTGATTCGCAAATTAGCTTTTGTCCTCCTTAGTTAAGACTATTTGCGTGCGAATTGCTGACATCTTGTTTCGAAGAGTTTGCTCAAAATCTTAGTGCAGCCCATTTCTGCATGTCCACTCCCACCGACTCACACTCGATTTTTTTCGCCTGATTTCCGCACTTCCTACCAGTTTTTTTTGTGCATGGCAAAACGCATCATGATGGTAATATCATACACTACACAAATAATAAAATAACGTTCATCATACTCATGGAAATCATACCTACACCTGTGTTAAGAATAATAGCAGCGGAGGCCGATTTTCATACAGAATGGATAACTTCGACAAGCTGTTACTTTATTTAGGAAATATCTGAAAACATTTGATTGAAATGTCATCAACTTGTATTTAGGTGCTGAGAAACACTAAGTAGATATTCAATAAAAAAAATTAATTGTGGAATACGACATTTAAATTGGCCATCAAAAGTAAAAACTGCTATTATTGTGAACAATTTGATCTAGTGTGTAATTTTTTAACGAATGGTTAAAAAATTGATATTAGTATTTGAAAATTGTTGAACATGTTTGTAGTTTACTGCAAAATTTTCAGCGCAATGGGTCATTGGGGTACAAAATTACAGCTTGTCAAAGTTCACCATTTTGTAGAAAAATCGGCCTCCGCTGCTATTATTCTGAACGCAGGTGTATTTGAGTAAAAACTCATTACGAAAGCAATCTCACTAAATTCATTTATATATTTTTCCAACAAAGAGTAAACAACATCAAATGATGTTTGCATTCATTGGTCAGAAGTGTATCTAATGAAAAACAATCTGATTAATATAGATACCGTGAAATCACTATATTTTGCACACTTTTCAATAGTTTATGAAAAATCAAATATGCGTGAGTAAATAACATTGCTATGCAAGTGTTGAAGATAATAATTTCAAAATTATTGCAATTACTTATTTATAAAATTTTATTGAAAACGCACAAAATTAGGAACTGTGTAAATTAACAAACTTCATGGTAATCTTTTGTGGAGAATGAAATTTTCGGAAATTTTCCACATGCTAAGGTTTTTTGTGCACTGCTAAAAAATTTAATCCGTTTTGTGCAGCATGCAATGAATGACAATGTTTCATAAAATCGCTCATAAATTCAAAAACATTAGCGTAAGTGCGTAAGCCGATTTGAAGTGAACGAACGTTTGTTAATCTAAATTGTATAAAAAATAGCTGCAAAATATTTATTTTTGTAAAAATGTGCATTTTATATGGCTTGTTCATAGCTCAATTATAGACTGAAACACAAAAGGATGATAGATAGGTTCATAGATAGACTGAAACACAAAACGCTGAAATCGAAAGGCTAAGAGTATCAAAAGGCTGAAAGTATCAGTTGGCTGTAATGCATCGAGAGGCTTCAATTGATGGGATGAAATGAATCGCTAACTATAGTTTGACCACTTAACTGGTGGTGGTGAATAAAGGATAAAAAATTTAAAATAAAAAGGAATTAGGAATTGAGAATAAGGGAATTATGAATTAGAAACTATGAATAAGAAAGAATTAGGAGGAATTAGGAATGTGGGAATAAGGAATTTGGCATTATAAATTTTAGGAATGGAAAATTAGAAATTAAAAATTAAGAATTATAAATAAAGGATGAAGAATAAGGAATAAATCGAAAAATCTATATACATAAAAATGAATTATTAGACAGAAGCTGTACGACCGTAATCAGTTCAAATTCAATTTTATTGGCATATCGGTCTCGATGCTGCTCGTATAGAGGAAGGGAGCAGCGTGTGTGCGAAAGCAGATGGGAAAGAAACGGAGTCCGAATGTTATCGCTAGGCAGCGACAAGTGCAGGGTTGTTACAACTACGCGGATTTCGCGATTTTCGCGGATTTCGCGGTTTTCGCGGATTTGGCGCGGATTTACATAACGATTTTAAGGTTTCGCGCGGATTTGGCGCGGATTTAGTTTTAGGTGGAAATTTAATAAATAAAATGCTAAATCTAAGGAAGTTTATTTGAAAATAAGTTTGATGCCCATCTTGATGGGCTATATTTTCATTAGCAAATGTTGTTGAGAATAAATTTATTTTTCAAGGTTATTAACATTATTTTTCGGATATATCCAAGTCCTTATTTAATGGCATGCATTACACTCTCAAGCATTATTTAAACAAATGTTATGAGGAGAGATACGTCACTTATTGTCATTTTTAATCCATTCTAAAACATGACGCACAACAAACCATGTCTTTTGAAGGACATGAACACCCATTTTCATCTTGCAACTTTTTTGTAATTCCAAGATATTTGTCAGTTTCTGATTGATTGTTTCTTTTACGATGAACCATTCAGCATGATATATTATGTCATTCTTCAAAAGTCGTCAGGAATTCTTTCATAATATTGGAACATTTTATATTTCTTTTATAACATTCATCCAGAACGAATAAGGGTTTATACAACAATTGAAAACATAAAAATTTTCTGCATCTGCATTAAGATGGCTCATTTTAATAAGTTCTTCCGCAGAAAGTCTATCAAAAATTAGAAGATGATTCTCAAAAGTTATTTCTGTCGGGTTTTTATGATATTTTCAGTTAACTCCGGTTTTACAGGATTACCAACAGAAAACGAAGAAACTTCCTAAAGATGATCCTTGTACCTATAAATTCCTTGCAAATAAATTTCCATAGCGTAAAGAGGATTTCTGCAGCATTAAAAACCCGAAAAATATAAAGACATTTTTTGGGGAATTTCCTGGAGCGGTGACTGCAGGATGCTTGTTACAAAAATTGAAAGAGGAATAACAGACCAATTTCTGTTGGAGTTTACGCAAATTATTCTGCGTATTTCCAAAGAAATTTCTTCTGAAATTTCTAAAACTATTCCTCTGGAATGTTTGACGGAATTCACGCTTGATTCTGACTTTAAAATCTTGAGCAACTATTTTAGATTTTGAATTATTTGTTTCTTGATATGAATTCAAATATTTATTTTACAGAAGTTTCGTTTAAAAAACGGAGCTTCATTGTGTAATTTCTTAATATCTACGCAAGTTTGTCTTGTGATGGTTAACTACAACAAATCTGCATAATTAATTACTTCAAAAGAAATTGCGGTTTTGGCAGATTTTTTAATATTTGCCACGTTTATCTTTAATCAATTATGATCAAATCTGGCCTCAACATTTATTTGTATATCAATGTACCTTGTGCCGAATTTTATAAAGTTTCATCAACAATAAAAAAAAACCCTGACAATAACGGAACAAAACATGCCAAAGCCATCATCTAATCCAAAAAGCGGTGCTTATGTAAATAATTTCGAATGTTTAGTTCTTGTTCTCTTAGATTCAGTACTTCTAGTGGTGAATAAGGCCATTTAGTAATACTTACTGCGGTTAGTTAGTCTTTTTAGCATTTTTATACAAACATATGTTGCAGTTTAAATTAATATTTGAAATCAGTAATATTGTTAAAAAAAGAACTTGAAGAGAAGACATTCAATAAATTGTTATACAAAAATTGACATTTAACGTGTATTTGCTTAGAATTTAGATCTGGATCGCCCGGATTTGGCGCGGAATGGATTTCATGTCGCGCGGAAATGGCGCGAATTTGATTTTAGTCGGCACGGATTTGGCGCGGAAAATATTTCAGGATCTCCGTAACAACCCTGCAAGTGTGAAAATGGTTGAAAGGTGTTGAAATATGCGAGGGCCATTTGAGAATAATTAAATTATCGAAGCGTCCGTCTTTGCCGTACATCCTTTCTGGGGATGGCTCGGGCAGTGAATGAAAGTCACTGTTACCGAGACTGGCATCGAAACCGATATGCCAATAAAATTGAATTTGAACTGATTACGGTCGTACAGCTTCTGTCTAATAAGAAATGATTTGCGCGTAAATAAGAATTGTGGTTCCAATAGCATCATATGGTGGCATCGGGAGAGACTCGGTGCAATGTGTAAAAACCATACACGACCATCGATGATTCTCCAAATGATGAACACCGATCGCTAGAACTAATTAAGTATTAGCCGAATAATAAATATGCGTATCGTTGCCTCCGTTTTTGCCAGTCTCGGTGCCTAGCGATAACATTCGGACTCCGTTTCTTTCCCATCTGCTTTCGCACACACGTTGCTCCCTTCCTCTATACGAGCAGCATCGAGACCGATATGCCAATAAAAATGAATATAAAAATGAATTTCTGTCTGTCTAACTCGGAAACTACTACTCGATCGACGTAAAAAATTTTATGCAGAGGTTTTTTGGGCCGGGGAAGGTTCTTAAGATGGTTCGAGACCCCTCCTTTCTTTGGAAAATGGGGCTTCCATACTAATGAGACACCAATTTCATCATAACTCGAGAATTATTTAAGCAAATGGAACCAAATCAGGCATGTGGAGGTTTTGGAAGGGAAAATATGTTTCTGTGGTGGTTTGAAACCCTTCCCCCTTCTGGAAAGAAGGGCTCCTATACGAACGAACCAGTAATTTCTGCAAAACTCGAAAACTAATCAGAGAATAAATCAATTTTAGGCGAAACGAAGTTCGTCGAGTCTGCTAGTAATAAATAAAAAGAAAGAAATAGTGTTTCGGGCGAAATTCAGTGGTCATACAAATCAAACACATTTTTTACGTAATTACTCTACGGAAAATTTAATATTTATGATATTTTTCTCTGCTGCCCTGTTTTAACCGAAAAATGAGAATCAAGAAAATTCAAGACAGAGGACTGTAGTAAAACTTTAGTTGAGGGATAAGAACTCGATCTACTCTACACTTGTTTACTTCACATCCTCCCCCGGGAGCCGATTGGTTCAATTTTTCCGTCTGACTTGTCTGGTCTGCGTCTTCTATGGATAGTACATCAATTTGCGTTGTAGGTCGTTTGTACGTGCCATTGTTCTACGGTAACCACGCGAACAACGTCATCACTGCCAGGATGAGTCTTCAAGATTCGCCCCAGTTTCCATGTTTGCGGTGGAAAAGTGTCTTCTTTCATTACCACGAAGCAGCGTGGGCGATGTGTTCCACTTGCTGCGCTTCTGTAATCCGGTTATATACTTCGATGACCACCTTCGCCAAAACGATTGCTTTCGTTTTTGGATCAGCTGATATCGAGGCAACGTATTTTCCTTAAGCCCATCGTAGAACGGTTCGGCTATAGCTGGTAATTCTCGGTCAACAAGAGTGGCCAGTGGCCAGTATTTAACGCCTCGTAATCCATCGGATGGTCGTTTTGCTGGTGTGGGACCTTCGGTAAATTTAAGCTTCATGATGTTCCACGGAGTTGACAAAAATCTTCGAGTTTGTTTTCTAGCAATTGAGACTTCAGCAACTTTTTCAATTCAGTCAACCCTCGCTCAGCGCTAACAAAATTGGTTCCATTGTCGACGAAGCGATGTAGTGCTCCCAAGAACGCATCTGCTGATAACGAACCCACAAGCTTAAAATGTATCGCCTTAGTTGTCATACAGACAAATACACTGACGTACGATTTGATTGCTGCCCTTGACCACCCTTGCTTCAACAAAAAAGGGCGGCGTAGTCTATGCCTGTTCTAGCGAAAGGATGAGCAGCGGTGACACATGCAGCTGGCAGATCACCCATTTAATACACTTTCCTAGGATACGTTTGATTTTACGTTTCGCATCTCCGACGACGACGTTCTGATTTGTTTCTCTGAAAGTTGCTACTGTTCTGATTCACTTCGTACCATCCTTCAGTGGGCATTGTTGAAACTTTCGTGGTAACAGTCTCTTCAATTAAGTCTTCGTTTTCTTCTTGAACACTCTCTTCAACTATATTTGATCGGAGAATATCCGGTCCGCTGGATTTTCTTTTGTTTCAACGTGCAACCAATCAGCATCGTAAGATAGCTCGCGAATCTCCGCTATTCGATTACGAACAAACACGGGTTGGTTGGGTTTTGATTTCATTATAGCCAACAAATCACTATAAGGTACAGTGGGGTAAGTGGGTAAATGGGGTAAGTGAAAAAAACTCAAATATTTCACTAATGAAGCACAGAATTATTCAATTTCATTTCACAATCATACAAGGCCATTCAAATTATTGTGTTGAATAAGTGAAACATGAAATAATGAACCATTTTAACATGCAAGAGTAAAAGTTTATTAAGCTGCCATGTTTATCTTTTGCACAAGTTGTTTTGCGTGTCAATAAATACGAATATTTTTTATGTTGGTTTTCATGACACATTCAAAATTATTCCATTGATATGTTGGTTTTCTCTGTAGTTTTGAATTCCAGCCACAAAAATTTTGATATGAACATCAAAAATTTTGAAAAAAATATTTTATGACTTTGCCTGTTTCTTACCACGGGTGGGGCAAGTGAAAATTTCCCAACATTGAATGCATTTCTCTATTTTTTCAAACACAAATAATTTCTATTGAGCGTATATAAAAAAAGTGATACCAATTAAAACTCATTCGAAGGATTTTGGTAATTAGAGTGACACGTGGTAATACTAAATCAGGAACCGGAAGTGCAAAGTGTGTCAGTGTATAAAATATTCCATGTTTGATAAATAAGTCGTGAAAAAATGGTATTTATAGAGCTCAAATACAAGAATCACTACAATTGCAAATATATCAACAACTATGATTTTTTTAGTCGAGATTTAGAAGACTTAGCGATTTGCTAATGTAGACTCTTCTACTGAAATCCTAAGTGAATTGTTAATGAAGCACAACACTGATGATTCCAGGTTTGATTAATATTTCAAAGATAATTTCTAAAAGACACAAAACAACACTATCGCCAAGGCTCATTATCTTACTTTAAACCTGAAACAAAACGAATGTTGGACACAAATGGAGATGAAATTTTAGATTTCAAAAAGTTCAAGTAAAGAAAACAAAAAAAAATCATTTAATGGATGCATTTCAGTGCCCTTTAACTTTCTTGAAGTATCAAAAAGCATCACAACAGAACACAGTTATTCTCTATTCAGTATAATTATCGTTTGCATAAAATATATGAACAGAAAATGCGTTCTTGTATCGAAAAATCCTCTTTTAAAATTATTTTTGTGGGGCAAGTGAAAACTTCAAACAGACATGCATTTCTAAATATTTTGTATCCTAAAAGTATTTTTCAGAAATCTTGTTCGTAGGCATATAAAGTTTGCA
The DNA here is from genome assembly GCF_024139115.2 of Armigeres subalbatus. Classification (NCBI taxonomy): domain Eukaryota; kingdom Metazoa; phylum Arthropoda; class Insecta; order Diptera; family Culicidae; genus Armigeres; species Armigeres subalbatus. The sequence continues at coordinate 46,795,848 of NC_085140.1, read as the reverse complement.
TAGATGATTTGTTATAACATAAATATGATCAATTTCAATATTATATTCAACTTTTATGACTTGATGAACATTAACTATACGATTTCCTTTACCCACTTGCCCCACTGTACCTTACTGGAATCGGATCTTAGTACGACGCGTAAAATATCAATTCTCAAGTTTTCGTGCACTGTTTTAACTTGTCCAGAGCCAGAAGCTGCACACAGTTCTAACCTCGGTATGGTCAATTCCTCCGGTGGTGCTTCTTCTTTCTCTTTACGGCTCAGTTCTTTAAGTGGCACAACTCTCGATTTGCCGCACAATAATTTTACTTAGTTATCACTAACGGGGTTCCACAAAAGTCCATTACACCATTTATATCACTTACTTCGAATCTTGGATGCTTCTCCCGATCTTCTAAAGGAACTCCAGGATCGTTTTGCGTTTTGCGTTCTCCTGTCATCTCGGAAAATACATCGCAATATGAGCAGCATGCATCACAACTTGTCCATACATCTGCTTAGCGTCCCCAATAAACGTAAACTTCGGCAGTCTCCACCGCTGCACGATGTCGAGAAACGGGCTCTGCGCGACAGGCGCCTTCATCATTGAGTGATAAATTCGACTCATTTTTAGTGGATGCATCGAACACCACTCTTAATTTGGTTGACACTTCAACACACAATGGGGTAGAAGATAGTACGCTCCATCAACTTTAATTTCATTGTCATTTAGAATCCTTGCGTGTCCGAGATCCAGATATTCATGTATAAACTCGGAGTACATCTTCTTCATATCGGGATTCCTATCCAATCGGTTCTTCAATGCCTTGAAGCGCTTCTCAGCTTGATTACGAGATTCTCCCAGACTTCCCACACCTTCACGAAATGGTAACTGTACAACGAACCTCCCATCTTCAGCTCGAGAATACGTAGCCAGGAAGTGAGTGACGTTCGCAATCATCATTCTGCAAGGGATCACGCGTTTGCTCTTCAACCGTCCAAAAGCGCCTCATCAGTTCTTCAAGTCGTGTCACCTGCGGCGCCTCCGTAGATTCAGTTCGATACACCTGAACGCTAACAACATTTGGATTGTTGTACACTGGACCAGCTACCAACCATCCAAACAAACTTTCTTTCAACAACGGGAGATCTGACGAGACAAAAATCTTCCCATCTTGAAGTAGCTCGTAGAATTTATCGGCTCCGATAAGCAAATCAATACGACTCGGATCGTAAAACTTTGGATCTGCTAGCTTCAACTTCTCCGGAATTGGCCAACTCTAGCTTCAATGATGGCAATGTTTCTGTGACTCAAGGCACCACCAAGTAATTCAGCGTGAAACTGCATTCATTCGTTCTGGATTTCACAGTAGCGTTAATTTTGAACCGTACAAATGTCTTCGCTCCGTTAACGCCGACAACGCAAAGAATATGTGAATAACATATTTACACACTCTTCGCGCAAATTTAGCAAATCACGCACGTTCTTTCTGATACGAAACTCGCCATCGCACTAGAATCGTGCAACGGACGGCACATGTGCGCAACACTTCTGCAATCGACAATATCAACCACTGCAGTCGACAACAGTACTTCCTTCACCTAACAATTCGGAATGACAGAAACTTAACATTTAGCTACAATCTGTTCTCCAGTCGATGAACCGATGTAACTTTTTATGGTGCCACCATATTTCTCGCACAGGAAAGAATAAAGGAAAAATCCGCATTAAAATCGAATGACAATAAGGAGTCAAAATCGAATAAGTCAAATAAAATTTCTAGCATTAAAATGTTTTTCTTATGATTTCTCAGCCTCTCGAGTTTTTAGCCTAAGGTTAGACTTCCATTTTCCAGCTATTCGTGTTCAGCCTTTTGAGTTTTTAGCTTTAGTGATTCAGTCTTTTGTGGAGGTCTCTAGCAAGTGTAGATAAAGAACTCTTTAAAACTCATTGATTAGACTACTATTAGCACATAATTGAATTCTTCTGTAATCCATAATATTATCATCTCAAAATATTAGAATTTCTCCACATATTGTTCAAATATGAATAAACAGCTTCGCCCCATGTTCTAGGAAACACATATGCAAAATCGAACACCTATTTCTAATCAACAATCAGTTCGCTATGACAATCATCATTCACAATCTGCTCCAAAATTTCCAGACTCCGAATCCAACGAAGAAAACAATGCGTCGACATCGGATTCCGGCTTTGGTGAGCAAACCCTCTCGAAAAGTAGCACCATTTCGTCATCTTCCTCCACGACAACTTTGGTCGGTACTGAAATCTCGACGCCATCCGTTTCAACTACAGCCACCGCCACTACCATCACAACGACCAGTGCCACTGAATTGACCACATCCGCCAATCCGGTCGAACCATCAACACCATCCGAAACCATCGGAACGATGCCAACGACCGACGAGGTACTTCCACAACCGAAAGTGTTCACCGAGCAGTTGATTCCGGATTTGCTGCCCGTGGTCACCGAAAGTGGCCTAGCGCTACGACCCGCTCGTAGCGTATCTAATCTCAGCACTGCCAGCAGCATGGCCAACAGTACCACTACCAATGTGAGCACAATCGCACACATCAACACGAAGAAGCCACCGCTGGTGACGGCCAAGGTCGATACCGGTCGGAAGGGGGCGGCGTCCTCGTTCAAAAATGTGATAAATAAACCCCACCTGATTGCCACTACCCCTAACATGCTCAAAATTAAGGACTTTGGGGTTAATGCAGCCCAACCGCAGTCGCAGCCTGCTCTGCATCAACAGCAGCCCTTAGGGAAGTCAACATCAGGGACTGTGGGTGCTAAGAAGGGGAATTCTCTGCACCACAAACGGGGAGAAGGTAAAATGCGTCCACAGACGCCCCAAATGTATAGCCATTTCAGGTCCCACCGGAACGAGTATCTCAACCCGGCTAGTCAAAAGAACCTCAACATTAGTCTAGATTACCTGGCGCATTTGGACGAGAAAAACGACAAGGTGGTCTACGAAGAGAGAAGCAATATGTTCCTTTACATTGATCTGCATGGGCATGCCTCGAAGAAGGGAGTCTTTATGTACGGCAACCATCTGCCGAGCACGATAGAAGCCATTGAGTGCATGCTACTGCCCCGGTTGATGAGCATGAACTCGCAACATTTCCATTATGATGCGTGTAATTTTAGCGAAAGAAATATGTACTACAAGTAAGATAAATGCTCCCAGCGGCAATGTTTTAGAAGAATTTTGTACATAATTATTTTTCGATTCCAGGGGCAAACGGGACGGTTTGTCGAAAGAAGGTTCTGGACGGGTTGCCATCTACAAGTGCACAGGATTGATCAAGAGCTACACCTTGGAATGTAACTACAACACCGGTAAGAGTGTCAACATCCTCCCTCCGAGGGGAAAAGAACCAATCACTGCCAAAGTTCAGTCTCCGGTGCCACCGAAATATACACCGGCTGTGTTCGAGGAGGTATGTTCATTTCAAATTTTCTCGAATTAATTGGTTCAACCAATGTCAAATTTGCAAACAGGTGGGACGAGCTCTCGGTCCTTCGATATTGGATCTTACGAACTCCAATCCGCAAACGCGGCTGCACAATTCCGAGTTCCGCACATTGCAGGGTTTGCGCAATACGCTTCGGATAGAAATCGAACGCGGTTCGTCGAAGGCTCGTGTCACCAACAAGGTAATGTGTTGCTCCCGAAGTGCTGTTTGTTATGCCGCCTGACTACTCTGAAGTCAGAGTTTCTGACATCATTTTAACTCTTCTTCCTACTGTATATGAGCGCATGATAGTGATTCAAATTGCACTAGAAATTATGTCGGATCATTTGAATCCACTTTTTAAATTTCCAACTGTGACAATTTATTAGGATGCCTACTTTCAAACACTGTTCTCCATCTTTCATGCTTTGTTTGTTTCTAACAACTAATTAACAGACTTCTTAGATTTGTACAAAGTGTGATTAGATGCTTATTTTATTTGAATTTTGTGTTTTTTATGTGGTGATTAAGTTAAAAAAATCCATGCATGGGATTATCATCCATAATTTTTTTAATGCCTTTAATTATTTCCGCTAGAACTTTATCGTAAAGGGCTTTACTGTACTTGCAGAGTCTGCAGCACCCCACGTAATAATTCTCTATCTCTATGTGAAATACACAGAATCCTTTTTTATACGATTTTTTAACTGCGGTAAGTGCGGACGTTCGTGATATCATAGAAGAATTTACCGTCGATTAGAACGTGGTCGATTCAGTTTCCCGTTTCTTGGCCTAACATGCTTCAAAAAAGAAAAAAAATCTGCGTTCAAAATGTTCACAGTTGTGGGTTAGGGGTGGAGTCCAGGTGGTACAAAAGTGTTACTTTTTGTTACACGTAGGAGGAAGGAGGTCTAAACATTTTCATTTTTTTTGCGTAACGTAATTTATGAACAGACCCTAAATACTTCGACTCCACACACACATTTCTCACACTCTGCAATAGGCAAAACAGATTTGCTTTCAGGACTTCAAAGTGAAGACGAAGTATTCCAGATTGAAAAACATCAATTTTAGTTTTTTTTAATGCCGGCGAGGCTTTGAACTAAGAATTTATTATTTTTTGTTAAATATCTTGGCTGTGCATATGCTCAGCACATGTTTCGAAATGGACAAATTGACATGAAATTTGTGAAAAAGAATCCATGTCCCGTTTGCGGAAAAGCCATCCGCGGTGGAGGTTGGTACTCGGATTCTGGTGGTAGGGGTTATCACGCCTATCTAGAGAGTAGGAGCTTGAGGGTTTGAGTCCCTTCAAGACACGTGGATTCTTTTTCGAAAATTTCATATCAATGACATGTTGTTAGTGAGTTTACTACACGGCATGTTAGAGCACTATATAGAATTAATAAATAAGCAACATAAGCATCCTCCAATTCGTGTGCTGGTATAATCTTGCGAACGACTTAATAAATAATGGTAGCATTAAAACAGTCATTATTAACATCCATCGCGCTGCCATAAAATTTGAATTTATTCGAAACGATTCTCTCTATCGCTCCAACTCTCTAACTATCTAACTAACAACCCTGTATAATACCTAAGCAGAACAAACGAAGGATACGTTTGATAATGCTTGTACGAGGGATGCCATTCTCGATAACCGCCACATGTATCGGATAGGCAAAAAAAGCGTTGTAAAACGACTGAATTATCACAAATCGGAGCAACAATGCAATATTTCAATACTCCCCGAACGCCTTGTCATTTTTCCAATGATTGCTTACAGTTTGAGTTTGTAGATTCTATAGGTTCTTTCTTTGCAACATACCCATACATTTTTATTATTTTGCTGTATAGATTATTTTCTTTATAACAAAATCCCTTTCTATCTACGAATTTAGAGCGGCGATATGTTATATTAAACGAGGTATCCATCTATTCGGTTTGCCGAAAAGAATGAAGAATAAATTTGTGCTGTGAAGAAAAAAAATCGAAGTTGATTAAATTATTTTGTAATTGCAAGCGTTGATCAAAAAAGCGATTTAGTGTTGAATAAAGTGAGTTTATAAGATCTCTTGTTTGGCTTAATACTTATATTTAAACATTCTCGTTTTTATTCATTTTTTTTTCTATCCTTTTGCTTTTGATAATTGTTCCAATTGTTCATACGGGGTAATGCCTTTCTCTTACTATTCTTGCCACCTATGTACCCTGTATCTTCATCCCTCTTCTATATCTAGTTTTTTGGATATTCGTTGGTATTGTTGGTATAAAATTCAACTTCTAGAACCGAAAGTGTATAACCTTTTAAAAGCGACGGTTCGCATCTGTTTCTTTTCTCTCCACACTGGCCGTTTCGTTCCAGGTCCCGAAGCCACATTCCAAGCGACTCAGCAACCAATCATCCAGCTCGTTGGAGATCGCTAAGGAGAACGCCCTCCAGTGGGAAAACATTGGTGTTCCTTCGAGTGGGTCGATCGCCGGAGCTGGGGGCGGCGCAGGCAGTCCACCTGGTGCTGGCGGGGTAAGTGGCAATGGCAACGGAAATGGGAAAGGAAACGGCGATCCTCTGGGAGGTAACGCATCCGGGTGCTGCTCGGCAACGTCCAGTGGCGGTAGACAGTTTCTCAAGGGAAGCTCCCTGAAGGGGCATTCGGGGAAAATTTCCCGTAAAACTGGAAATGCCGGGGGGAAGGGATTCGGTAAGAAGGATGCTGTCAAGAAGAGTAAGATCCTGTGCGAATCTGGCGTTGCGGGTGCTGTCGTAACCAGTGGGAAGAAGCTGCAAGAGCTCATGCGAAACAAAGATCAGCATCAAGTGCCTCGAAAAAAGATCAAAGTGTCGCCTCCCCATCAGCACGGTAGCACAGTCGATGGTTTCGACCTTTGTTTCAAAAGTAATCTTGCAACTTCTTCGTTACCGAATTTCTTGGCAACACCGCCATCACTGGGAGATCTTCCCATCTCGAAAAAAGTTAAATCGGAAGCAAAGTTGTTAGAAGAGTGCCTGGACTGTGACGACAGCCTGGATGCGATTCCGTGCTGTTCGTACACACTGCCAACGACCACATCCGGTGGAGCAGTAGCGCTCACCAAATTGATCTCGACCTACAGTCAAGCGGCGGCTGGGTCCCCTGGTGTGGCTTCCGGCGAAGGCATGAGTCCCATCTGTAGCAGCGTCATTGCGATAAACTCCGGCAGTGGTTCTTCGTCGGGAGGGGAGAAGGACACGGGTAAGGTGGGGGGCAAAATAAGTAAGTTTAGTAAGGCCACTTCGGCCAAGCAGCAGGCCAAATTGGGTAAATCTTCCAAATCAAACGACGGCGGGAAACTGCTGAAGAAAAAACGATCGCTCAAGACTGACTCAAATCTGAAGCGTAAGAAAACTCGTGTTAAGCCGCTTGCCTAGGATGTTGGGGTCTAGAGCTAATTGAGGATGTGGCGGAAATTGTGATTCAGGAAGGACGTGTGCTTTCGAATATTGTTTTCTTTTACTATTGGTTTTTATTTATATAACATACATTGAAAAGTTTTGTTTTTATTTTGTTGAACTAGAAGAGTTTGAGCATGTATCACGTGGTTAAATTAAGAATTTGGATACAGCCTTTTACTGCCATTAATGAACAACTATTCATACAATCATACAATTTTTCAATTCTTTGCCATAACAAACCTAAAATATATGCATTTCCAGATAACAGCATAGCTTATCGTATTTCATGCTTTCAAGAATGATCAGTTGCTTGAGTTCCTCAGCAATTTCGTAAATTGGCGCATCCCGTTTAAAAACCCATTTTCTAATTGTGAAATGATTGTATCCAAAATAAGTTTAATCTTTACTTAATCTATATACATATTTACATTTTGATTTTTTATTTATTGAAAATTCTCATCATTCGTTCTAAGTAACACTCCACTTCACGGTTTTGAAAAGTATAACACAAATTTGCACACCCAAATCAAAGATTTTCAGACATAACATTCGAAACATTCATTTATTCACATTCGGATGTTCCACTAATCTCATATATGGCAAGAAGAAAAATTGAAATTACTGGAACATAATTGAGTGCCGCGAATATCAAAAGTGAATAATTGAAAGCGTCGATTGTTTCGTATGTTACGTCTGTGTATCTACACTTAAACATACTCTGTAATAATGAATAGATGGCAAAAGAAAACCGATTGAAAATTCTGTGTATAATCAGAGAGTAACCTTAATGTGCACTAGGAAGAAGATACAATTCATTACTAGGAATATATAATGATAAAACCCCATTGAAATGAAGAAATTTAGAAATTGATCAAAAGAAGCAACATCTATTTGTTAAATATTAACACTCGGCATAGAAAGATTGGCTCTTATTCGACAGAACAGAAAGACAACACTCACTCAAATACTGGCCAGCATCGCAGTAAAGATCATCTTGGAAGTATTGAGCGATTGTTGTTTGAGCAACGTGTGTAGTTTGGAACTGGAGAATCTAATTTTGGGAATGGTTGTGCGAAAATTTGGACTTTGATAGTAAATATCGATGATAAGTTGGAGTATGAATGTGCCAGGCAGGATGGGAAACGCTATCGACCCTGTTGATAAAGAAGTGTGCAAACGCAATAAGAGGAAAATAAATGGAGAATAACTATGAAATTAAATAATGCAGAATAATTAAAACTTTAATGCAGTGCTTAATCAATTAAAACGGAATCCGAAAGCCTTTCAGGTATGCATTGCACATTCCATCACTCCGTAAAGTTATTTTAAAAAACAATGAATTATGAAGGGTATCCGCCACAGATTTCCAAAGGTATCCCTCAACGATACCGGAAAAATTCTTCAGAGATTCCAATGAGAATTCTTCTGATGAGAATCCTTCTCGGATTCTGATGGGAATCTTTCTAGGAAGTCTATGGGAGATAACAGTTTTGTCTTCAAACTTTTTCATGAATACATTATGCTATCTGTTTGAACAGGGTGTCGACTCCCTGAAAACCCTGGAAAACCTGATACCGGAACACTGGCTGAGTTAAAAATGGGGCACGTTACCCACCAAATTGAATATTTTTCCTTAAATGTGAATACACACGCCAAAATTTAGCTAAAAAAACTGATTTAATGAATTTCTGAATGAATTTTCGATGTAATGCAAGAATTACCGAAGGAATTCCTGGAGGTATTTAGGAATTTCTTCGGAAATTTCAAAAGGATTTCTTTCAAAAATTCCTTCTAACCCTTCACTGCTTTTTTTTCAAAAATTATGATTTGTTTTTTGTAATTCCTCCATGAAATTCATCTAGAGATAATTTAGAAAATTCCTTCAGCGATTTCTTTATAAAAGTCCTTTAGAAATTTATTCGCAAGTTTTTTCACTACGAAGAAAGATTATTTCCATTCTTTCAGATTTTTCTTTAGTAAATCCATCGGATATTCCTTCAAGAATTCAGTAGAATCCTTTTGAAAATTGCTGAAATATTTCCAAAGAAATTCTTAAAATAAGGAAAGAATTGCTAAAAAAAATCCTGGAGTTCCTAAAGGAATTGCTGAAAGAAATTCCAAAGTGCATTCTAAAGACATTCCCAAATGAACTTTTGAAGCCACATTTAAAACAATTCAATTCGTAGGGGAATTTTTGAAGAAATTGCACGGAAGAAAAAAAAGTACCCAAAATGGAGTATTTTTAAACTTACTTTTGAGTTATTTTTTCTCTTCTCTTTCATCCACTCTTTCTTTTGTTATCAAAAACAAAAGAGCCAAACAATCCAACGACGCCAGTTCAATACGGGAAGCCAATTTTGAGTTTTATTTGGGTAAATAAATTTTCCGTTGGGTACTTTTTTAACATGGGAGTAAAGGCAAACTACTTCGACCCTACTTACTCAATTTTGGCTTTCCGTACGGATGTTCGAGGTTGGGTGAATTAAACTCACTATTGGGTAGTTTATTTCTTCCGTGTGGAGAAACTTAAGAATGTAAGAAATTACTTCAGGAATTCTTTCAGATATTGCTTTAGGAATTTATTCGGAAATTCCTAGAATTTCGTCCTAAAATTTCTGAATTAATTTGAATGATTTAATTAATTTATCCGAAGAATAAGAATTTCCGAAGGAAAAGTATTTTTAAGAATTGTTATAAAAATTCTCGAAGGAATACTAATATGAATATCTGGAGGAATTCCCGAAATATTTTCTGAAAGAAAATCTAGAAGAATTTGAGAAGGAATTTCTAAAAAAAGAATTATTTAAAAAATCCGGAAAAAAATATTTAGGAATTACCAAAGGTTTTCCTAAATAGATTTTTGAAGAAATTTCTGGATTCATTTCCGAATTTCCGGAGTAGTTTTCGAGTGAAATCCTGGAATAGTTCTCGGGTACTTATTCAAAAGGACGTATGTGATTTTGTAAACAAAGATTCAAACGTCGATTTGTCCAATCTGATAGCACTCCTTCGCAAACCATCACCACAGACAGGAAGGGGAAGCCTTCGGCTACCTGTTGTGGTGTCGGTTTGCGTGGGAGCGCCATCAGATTGGACAAATCGACGTTAGAATCTTTGTTTACAAAATCACATACGTCCTTATGAATAAGTACCCAAGAGTTTTAGAATGAATTCTTGGAGGAATTTCCAATGAAATTTCTGAATGTCAGCTGAACCATGTACCTATTACTAGAAATCGTGAAATCGGTTTATGTTATTGTAGATCCAGTTGAAAACCGAACTGAGCTCTCGCGAAAATCGCATTTTCTCCCATTTCCGAATGTCGCAACTGCATCGCGAGTAGTGCGCATCTATGCCATAGCCGTGCCCCATCCTGCGTACCACTCGTGATGCAGTTGCGAGAGCTCAGGTCGGTTTTCAATTGGATCTACAATATGTGTTACAACGCTGGATGGGTATTTTTATTATCCTGGAAATTTAACCTTCCGGGACTCGGATCTCATTCAGTCAGTTGACTACGTTTGCGTTTCAGATTACTTCTCTTCACAGGTACATTCGAGTTCAGCCATAAGCGAATGATATCCAAGAAGTTTGAAGCCATGTCATGAACATCCACACAGTCGTTGACACAACGCCAGTTTAGACCCAAAAGGTACTCCAAAAGCCCGTCGAAATCAGTTTTACGATAATTGAGCTCTTTAACATTTTGATTCGCCACCGGGATGGACCGAGGATACTCAATTGCAAAGTTAATGTGAATGCTTAGTCCTGGGTGGTGAAGATCGATTGGTAAAAGTGGTTCCTCAGCTGGAAAAACACTGTTGTGAAAACCAAATCTAGGATTCTTCCTAAGTGATTACATTGTGCGTTCATTTGGTGTAAGTTCAGAAAGTCCATTCCATCGATCAATGCAGTTCCTGCTGGAGTCAAGTTTTAACCTGCAGTCCAAGCAATTATTTATTTATTTATTACCAGACTAAGGCCGGAGTGGCCTGTGCTGCACATAAAAGTCTTCTCCATTCAGCTCGATCCATGACTGCACTTCGCCAACCACGCAGTGTACGGAGGGTCTGCAAATCGTCCTCCACCTGATCGTTCTATATACCTTGCCCGCTGTGCGCCTAGCCTTCTTGTTCCAGTCGGATCGTTGTCGAGAACCAGTTTTACCGAATTTTTGTCCGGCATTCTGGCTATGTGCCCGGCCCACCGTAGTATTCTGATTTTCGCGGTGTGAACGATGGATGGTTCTCCCAACATCTGATGTAACTCGTGCTTCAATCTCCTCCTCCACATACCGTCCGCCATCTACACCCCATCATAGATGGTACGCAACACTTTCCTTTCGAAAACTCCCAGTGCGCGTTGGTCCTCCACGAGCATCGTCCAGGTCTCGTGTCCGTAGAGGACTACCTGTCTAATGAGCGTTTTGTAGATTGTCAGTTTGAAACGGCGGCGAACTCTATTCGATCGGAGCGTATTGCGGAGTCTAAAGTATGTACGATTTCCAGCCACTATGCGTCTCCGAATTTCTCTGCTGGTATCATTTTCGGCAGTCACCAGTGAACCAAAGTACATGAATTCTTCTACCACCTCGATTTCGTCACCACCGATGCAAACTCGCGGTGGGTGGCTCACATTGTCTTCTCTTGAACCTCTTCCTATCATGTACTTCGTCTTTGACGTGTTGATGACTAGTCCTTCCTCGGACTAGTATAGATCCTCTTTATTGCGTATGACACGACAAATTAGGTACGTAAACTACTTTTTACACTTTATCACCACTTGATTATCACCACAAAGAGCAAATTTATGCAATATTTGCTCTATATTTCACTAAATAAAATCGGCACTGTTCGTTTTCTTTGGCAGCAGCACACTTCGGAATAGAGCGGGAGAATGTGTTTGTGAGCATATCAAACACACGCTAAAAAGATACCACGCACAATTCTTTGTGATTTGATTTTAGGAAAAATACGAACAAAAAATCCGGCAATGGCATTTATTTAAAAAAAAGTGTTAAAATACAAATGCTTCTATTCAGATTTTTACGCAGACCATGAATTATATCAAAAGTGATAGCAACACCGTAGTATTTTTACCCTTATGTGACTGACAGGACTGTTTTCCTTCTGCAACTTCAATACTTTCCAAGCTCATCAAAAAAAAATTATAACCATCCCCGTTCCTACATAGCGCATTTCAACCCTAAATAATTGCCTACTTTTAGGGTATTATTTATTATTCAACTGTGAAACGTAGTGTAAGAATGGGGTGGCTCCAGCGGCTGGATAGGACAGTGCTAACTCTAAGACTCTAAGACATTACAAAAGACAAAAAATGTAAATCTTGACAGCGAACAAAAAGCATATAAGTTCCCTTCTCTAAAATGGCCAACATTATTCAAATAGGTTGAAAATGGTAAAAGTTATGAAACGGTCAATATCTGGGTACACGGGTACCCTATCTGCCATTCACGTCTGTTTTTTGTTGGCCGCATAAGGGTTAAATTTGTTTTACAATGTGTTTAAATGCTTTTGCCTATATGTCTACATGACATAAAATTGATGCCAAGGCTAAAAATTCATGTTTTGCTTTAAACCAGTTTTGATAAACAATAAAGTTTGTTCCAAAATTGAGTGAAGCGAGATGAGCGTGCGGCCGATTAATATGAATGAATTTTACTACTCGAGAATATAAACAATCAGCAATTGGCACCAATACATTACCAGTTTTCTACTTCCATGTCTAGTTGCTAAAGAGAGCAAATTCATTGCTGATAATAGAAATTGCTATGCCAACAGAAGAAACGTTAACCTGTTTATAAAAATGTTATTTACTGGGTTCGTGGTAAAGCTGTTATATTTAGTGAACACCAACCATCAAAGAAAGAGCATACAAATGTATACCAGTTAAACTGGACCTGTGTTTTAGTGTAATTATTCATTATTTTTATCATTCAATTTGGCGAATGTCTTAGACTGCCAAGAATAGGTATTTTCCCTATCTTTGGATTGTGGTGTATTTTTGACCTGTATTTTAATCAGTTTTGTGTCAAAACCTTAATTATAAACTTCAAATCTTATAATCTTATGCCTATGCAGCGAAAATTTACATTTTCAAGTGTATTTTCATGTTTGATTTGAATTTTAATGCTGTTTTCACGTTGATGCATATGTGGAGCATCCTCTTAAAGATCGTATAACTTTTACATGATAGAACTTATCAATAAGCTCAAAATGAGGGTGGCTCGTATTGGCTCGTATGTTCATATTGCCCCTACTGCCCCTAACTGCTATCTAACTTTCAAAATCCTAGAGGGGCTCATTTGTGTCTAGGAAGGGCTAAGCCAGCGTACGACTCAGTGAAACTGATCGAATTGTGGCATATAATGCTAGAACGTGGCTTTCCGGCAAAGCTTATTAGGCTGCTTTGAGCGACGCTGGAAGGAGTCAAATCGATATATTTCTCATGTTCTGGCAATCGCTAGAACTAGAAATGGGCTTTCATACCATTTCCACCTTCTTTCTATCCAATACCTACATACAGGGATTGAATCTCAAAGAGAATGAGCAAGTCTCTCACTTATCATCTCTGTATACATATACGATATGTAGCATCCCGCGAAAAACTTTTTTCGCAAGTTGTCATGATAGAGAACTGATTCGGGAGGCTATACCCCTTGATAAATTTCTTTTAGAAAGCTCCAAATGCGTGGAGCACTGGCTCTGATGATGCATTTCAACTTGTTCTACACAGCTGTGCAGTAACCAACACAAAATGAGCGAAAACAAAGCGAGAATCACCATTTTTCTGTGGGGGCTGCCTATCCGATTCTGTTTTTTCGCACTTGTATACAAGTTTGATAAATTTGTTATCATGGCTTGTTATGATTCGGAACAGTTTTTGCCTCTCTTTCATTGCTATCACAGTGGAAACCATCCATCCATTTGTTCATTGTGCAATTGCGATTGTTCTGGTCAACTACGTAGAAAATTCCATATATCGGAATATCTTGATTAGTCTAAAATAATGATTTCAAATATACCACTACCTAGTGGCCAAGTTCTAAACTAATCAATGTCGGAGCACACGCCTTCTTGCATAATCTTTTCGAAAAGATGTAGTTCAAAATGGGTAGGATTTTCAGATATTAGTAAAATAAGCATAAAAAACACTGTTTTGTACCCTTTTTCACGAAAACCCATCCCCGCGAGGTAAACACCCAGCTATGGTCAATCTCAGGTTACGAGCTGAAAGATGAAGAAATTATCTTTCGAAACAGCTCAAAAAATGCAAAATTGACCAAACCATAAAAAAAAGTTTCAATTTGGGGTCAATATGATCCCAGGGCCCAGAGCACAGACAACGTAAGCTTTTTTGAGCACAGGGGCCGTCCAGAAACCACGTGGTCATATAGGGGGGAGGGGGGTTTGGAAAATGACCACGATAAGCCACATGGGGAGGGGGTGTTGCTCTCGAACCACGTGGTTTTTTAACACGAAAATTTTGGTAAATAACAATAGCGGTGTAAAAAATTACAAATCATCAAATTTAATGATTTAATCATTAAACGCCAAGCGCATCTTAGAACCGATGCCCACGTAGCGTCTTTTCAACTCAGTGTTAAAAAGAATTTAGCATTAAGCATCGAGAAAACCCGGTAACGCAGCGTCGGTCGCAACGCCGATGCATATCTGAGTTATTTGGCCAACTTAGCTTTAGATCCTATTTCCATAAAAAAATAAACGAAAAAGCAGGTTGCGTTTCAGTCTCAATTTTCACCAAAAAAATTGGGAAAGAAAAATGAAAAAATATTTTTTTAAAAATTCCGCCGCAGATGGTTTTTGGCATCACGCCGCCGACACTTTTGCATCAGCGGACTACAGCTACAATTTTGAAAACTGTTCATGTTTTTACAATAATTCAAGAAAAATCTTCAAAAGAATGTCTTGTGGATATTCAGGAAAAATCCAGTAAAAAAATTTCCTGTAAAAACTTTGACCTTACTTCATACAATCCTGATAAAGTGCTAGCATTCAGAATGTTTTTGAACAATTCTCTCTGGAAAATTTTGCTTGTAAATTTTGCTACAAATTGGTCATGAAAAAAAAAACAAAACATCGCCAGTGTAAATGCCGAAAAAAATTCCATATGAAATCTGTCTGAAAATTCAAAGCAGTTTCGTGGGAAATACAAATAATTTTCGATGGAAAAAAAATTCACATTTTCATTTTTTTTTACATTCTAATGAATTTCTTCGACAAGTTCTTCCGAATATTCACCAGAAATTCTATTTCATTTCCAAAATAAGTTTTTCGAACATTTTAGGAGTGCACTTCAAAATGTTCAGTCTCCAGTTAGCCTTACGAGCAAAGGCATAGGATTGCCAATCCGGAGATGACGAGTTCGATTCTCGTTCCTGTCTAGGATGTTTTCGGGTGTCAAACATTGTCGACACCCTAGGTATAATGTATCCTTCGTACTTGCTACACAAGATATATAATCGTACAATTGCTGGCATTTAAAACTTTCAATTTATAACTGAGGAAATGCTAATAGAATAAACTAAGTTGAAAAGCAGACCAACTTCCAGTTGGAATATGGAGCCATAGAAGAAGAAGAAGACTTCTAAATTTTTCAAGAAAAATCTTCTGAATTTTCATGAGAAATTAAATAGCCAATGGCACATGAAACACTTTGATATTACCGTTGATTTTTTGTTTTGGATTTTTGTTTTCAAATTTGAAATTTTGAAATGAAATTTTTACGCTTTTGTGAATTCTATCACATTTTTAAATTTTCCAAATATTTTTTTTAATCGAGGCATTATTTAGAATTTCCACGGAAGAGTCTATGGATTATCTTCAAAAAATACTTTGGATTTTCAAAGAATAAATCTTTAGAATTCTTAAGGTTCGTGTTTTTTTTAATTTGCACCATAAATTCTTCCAAAATTTTATGGGAAATTCATTCTTCTTCAGAAAGTCCTTTTGATTTCTTTGTAGGTTCAGCTAAACATTGCTTTAAATCTTTACCATGCAAAGAAGCACAAGAAATGATTTAAAAAAATTAAGGAATTTTCACATCAGAAAATCTTTAAAATTTTGATTTAATTTTCTAAGGAATTCCTATTGGAATTGCTTCTAAAGTACAACCTTCACAAGTACTACGAAAGTCCAATTTTTTCGTTTTTCCACTTGTAAAAACATCGAAATATCCTCAGGAAATTCATTATTGGTGTTTTAGATGAACTTTTTCGATTTTCTACTGGAAAATCTTAGGAATTTCCATCGGAAATATTTTAGTATACTCCAAATAATTTCTTTTGGAAATTAAAAAACTACTGAAAATTTCTAAGATTTTTTGAAAAACGAAAAAATTTCCATTGGAAATTTAGAAGAATTTCCTTTGAAGATTCATTAAATTTGCCCAGGATTTTGAAAAATTTTTAGAGATTCTGTAAAAAAGTAAGCTGGATTTTTTTCTAATTTATACCGGAAGTTCTTCGAATTTGATGTTTATTGGAATTTTCATCGTAAATACGCATTTAGGATCCTTCTACGGATTCTTCTAGTTCTTCAAAATTTCTACCGAACCTTTTTAGGCACTCTTCCACAGAATTTCGGAAAAAAATCGTTGAAATACTGAAGTTTTTCCGTGGAGACTCGAAGAATTTCTTCTAACTATTCTGAAGGGTTTCCTTGCAACTCCAGAATAATTATTCTTGAAAATTAGGAAGATCTTGGAATTTAAAATTCATCCAAGCAATAAATGTAGGCAATTATTTAGGATTGAGAATCCTAGTTCTTATGATATTGAATAATTAGGCTAATTGATCGAAAAATTTAATAATGCACCTAATTAGAACATTTAGGTGCATTTTAAATTTTTCGATCAATAATGCACAAAATTCTAGTAGTGCGTATGAAAAGGTTATGACATAGAGAAGTTTGCATTTAAAAAATCAACATGAAATTCTAAATAAAATGCTTTTTAAATTCATAAAAGGATCTTGGAACTATGAAGAGTCCGCCGATATGAAAAAAGTGGCAGTGTTCCAGAAAAAAACACCACAATTCCTAAAACAATCTAGGGTAATAAATAGTGTTATAATAACGATTGAAATTGAATTCCAAAACAAATCTCAACCCTTTCAGGACGGATGGGTCATATATGCCCAGCGTTTTAGATTGTCTATTAAATCACAAAAGAGAGCTAGACCACAATTTTCTTCAGTAAAATTGTTCATCTAGATATTGGTTTTACAGAAAAAATATGGGAGCTCAAATTTGACTGACCCTGAAGACTCAGTTATCCGAAACTTTGGGAAGATTTCGATTCTAAGAGCATGCAAATGAAGTTGAAATGTTTGAATCATTCTGAACACTCAGATAAGATGGGTCATCCTGAACGTTAAGCCAGTGATTGCTCTCAAGTTCAGCCCACGACTTCTCAGGTGATCAATCATGACATTTGTAATGTCCTCATCATCGGTATGTACCCAATCCGATGAAATAAGCATATGATCCTAATTTCCATTAACATGAGATCTAAGAGACAAGGTACCCAAAATTATCTTGAGTCAACATCAAGCTGCACAATGACTATGCCTTTTGTAGGGCCTTAGAAGCACTGGGTTCACGGACTTGAATGATTAAGTAGTTTAAACATTACGACTTCCAGGACGTTTTTTAAAACCTAAAAGTTTTGTATAACCTAAGTCGAGTCAAGTACGAAACACTGAAGACGACCTTACTGTTGAGGTCGAAATACGTATCTGTCAAGGTACAATCAAGTGGTGGAATTAAATGGAAAGGTACAAATTCGTCTTATGACAAGTAAAGACATTCCATTAAAAAGCTTACTAAAAAGTCTGTAGTAGCTTGTACAAATAATAATTGTCATATCAAACCAATGGACCTAATGGGATATTATATCATACATCATTCATAATTTGGTTAATTGGATAAATCCAATGATCCGAACTCCAAAATGATAATTGATCTATAATATATTCATTCTTCTATGAGTCGCTTATGAAAAGACCATTGACTGAAGCATATTCGAGATATGGAATAGAAGTTCCTTGGGAAATTATTCGGAAGACATCAGAGTGACCGAAAAATATGTTTAGTATGGCATCATTGGATTCCACGAGTCAATATCAAAATAAAATTTCAATGAAGAAATAGAAATTTTGAGAGATGAGCCAGCTTTAGATTATTTATTAGAGAAAAAAATAGAAATTTTCCATAATAGAATTGGAAATTGCCAATAAAGAAATCAGGGTATGAGTATTAAATAAATATAGAATTACTGCAAATAATGCAAAATTTCCATAAACAGTTGAAAATTTTCCATAAAACAAAAATAAATAAGCACTTTTAAAAGCAAAAATTGCAATTATGTATTTAAAAAAATCACCAATAAAGAAATTAAAAATATAGGGATATTTTGGAAAAATTTCTAAACCATTACTAATTTTTCTCAAAATTTTTATAACATATTCATGAGTCCGCATTTTTGGTATCCTCCTGATGCATCGAAGGTATGCGAGTTCTAGATAACCTAATACCTGATACACATTACAACATGATAACATCATAAAAATCTTCGAAATAATGAAAATTTATAATTTTCATGCTGGGTTTTAGTTTGATTTTGAATCAGTTGAAATTGTCCATCTTCAAAATTGATTGGATTAACCATATGTTTTAGTTACATAGGTTTTTTTTTTTAATTTTTGTACTTGAAAAAAAAAACCACGTGGTCAAAGGGGGGAGTTGGGGTATGCCAAATGACCACGATAGACCACATGGGGGAGGGGGGTTGAAAATCTTCAAAAATATGACCACGTGGTTTCTGGATGGCCCCACAGACAGAAGGATAATCAGATTAAAATTAGACAATAAAATATCTTTAAAATCCCATTTCCCGTTCAAACTGTAGCTGATATTTTGTTTCAGAATCTTTAATATGGAAACACCTCTCTGGTGTTCTGCTTTTATTCTAAAGAATCTTTCATAGTTGGATACAAGTCATCATACTCGTTTAAACTATTTTTTATAGAGATCTGTATTTTGAAGTTTATGCAGCAGTTAAAATTTCTCATAATAATCACCTTCTGACACAGCGTTGAAAGCGTGGATGGTGTGCACTGTCTTGTGAACGTGAATGAAGCTAAATACAACCACGAACGACCGACAAGCTACGGGGGGATTGAGCAGTCCAACCATCGGCAAGCATGAATCAGTCTGCGGGTTTGTTTTGGTCCGTTCGCACGTGTGTATCAAAGGTGTGCTCTTTATACCAGTACCTGGAATGTGCTGTCGGCGGTAACGAAGTTTCGTTAGTGTATGTAACGCGATCGCGCCCGTAAGTGTGCTACGAAATCAAACAACTCAAAGTGGTGATCATTTACGTTCGTGTAAATAACTAAGCTAATTAACTAGATTTCAGTCATGTTGGAACTGTTTTTAGTAAGTTAGTTGTGAATATTATTAAACGAAGCTATCAAAGTAGGTGGAAATCATTAAAACAATCGCCAAACAAGCTGCTCGTTGATGAAACATAGATCTTCCAAACGCGCAAACACGCCCTAAAAACTCGATCGACAACCTTGTAGTTGAAACAGGATCCTTCAGTGCTTCAAAGTTGAAACTAAATCATGAATCGTCTACTAGTCGGAGCTCTGGTCAGTTTAGCATTATTAAAAACGGGTAAGTCTGTCCATATGGTAGATATAATCCATTTTAAACATTTTACAATCACGTATTACTTCAAAATGATTCTTATTTGATGATCTGACGTTTCGTTTCGCATTAAATGGTGTTACAAACACAACTAAAATCTTTAAAGCTGGATATGTGTGAAAGATCTACTCAATCAACTGCAATTTAATGATCAGCTGTAACAGTGATAACATGTTGCATTGGGAAAATTAGTTTAAAGCCACTTATATCACATTTCCGATAAACATAACAAGCTTTGATCCAATGATTAAATTGGCAATTAAATAGCTTTCCAGTCTAGTACGTGCATATGCTAAGGTTTATGCGCCCTTTCTCTGTTGTGCAATTCTAACAGTTTCCATGGCGATCTCGATTCTCTAAACGCTTGCTTGCATGTGCCAACCCATTGAAGTGCCATTGTGAGTCAGCCGTCCGTCAGTGCTTGACCCTAATGCACAGTGTGTGCTGATGCCTAATCTGTGACATCAAATCAAATGATTTTGGGTGTTTTGGTATCCATTTGATATTTGGTATATTGAAGCATTTTTTAGATAGATATTACGCTCGCATAACAGTCCTATTTGACTTTTCGTCACTTTTGAGTTAACCCAATGAATATGGTTTATTGCTAATGTACTTTCATAAATCATAATAAAAATTGTGATTTTGTATGCCCGTGAGTGAAAAAAATACCAAGTCATGTGCGTCCCATATTCAAAGATACGATGATGTTTCAATTTATTAGATTTTTTTGGCAAGATCCTTGCGGTGTAATAGAACGACCCCACTGGTAGGGATGTCACTTCTGAATGAGTATCAAATGAGGTTGCTATACCTGTACTGTCATTCATTTATTTAGTCTACATCTAAACAGATAACACTGAATGAACAATTTGACGCCACAATACACGGTTCGATGCCGCATCTCTCCATCCTCGAATACGCCCCACGCTCGCCAAGTCGTGTTGCACCTGGTCTGCCCATCTCGCTCGCTGCGTTCCACGCCGTCTCGTACCTGCCGGATCGGAAGCTAACGCCATCTTTGCAGGGTTGCTGTCCGGCATTCTTGCAACATGTCCTGCCCATCGTACCCTTCCGGCTTTAGCTACCTTCTGGATGCTGGGTTCGCCGTAGAGCTGGGCGAGCTCGTGATTCATTCTTCGCCGCCACACACCGTCTTCTTGCACACCGCCAAAGATGGTCCTAAGCACCCGTCTTTGAATACTCCGAGTGCTTGCAAGTCCTCCTCGAGCATTGTCCATGTTTCATGTCCGTAGAGGACAACCGGTCTTATTAGCGTCTTGTATATGACACATTTGGTGCGGTGGCGAATCTTTTTTGACCGCAGTTTCTTCTGGAGCCCGTAGTAGGCCCGACTTCCACAGATGATGCGCCTTCGTATTTCACAACTAACATTGTTATCAGCCGTTAGCAAGGATCCGAGGTAGACGAATTCCTCGAACACCTCGAAGGTATCCCCGTCTATCGTAACACTGCTTCCCAGGCGGTCCCTGTCGCGCTCGGTTCCGCCCACAAGCATGTACTTTGTCTTTGACGCATTCACCAAGAGTCCAACTTTTGTTGCTTCACGTTTCAGGCGGGTGTACAGTTCTGCCACCTTTGCAAATGTTCGGCCGAGAATGTCCATGTCATCCGCGAAACAAATAAATTGACTGGATCTGTTGAAAATCGTTCCCCGGCTGTTACACCCGGCTCTCCGCATGACACCTTCTAGCGCAATGTTGAACAGCAGGCACGAAAGTCCATCACCTTGTCTTAGTCCCCGTCTTATTCGTCACGAACACTTTGGTCTTTGCTCTGTAGCTGCATATCCCTCGCCAAATCATCAGGTTTTTGGCAAATTTGTCCATAAAAGCAAACTTAATCTCGCAGGAACTCGCCGTCGCCATGCAAAATTTTTGGCCAGGAAGCTGTCCTAAATCCATTTTGACGTAGGTTCCACCGTCGACGAGCAGGTTTATCAACGTGGGTGTGCAGATTTTTTTTCTCTCCACTCGGCTTCCATCTGGAATAATTTTTGACTCGCTGCACGAAACACCATGAAATTCATACTACAGAAAGTGGGTACCTAGGTAGACATACTGCTGTAAAATAATTCTCGCAGCGGTCACTTTCCGTGCCGCTGCAATACGATAAATGATTCCGGATTCTAACTGGACAGAGCTTTACCATTAGTATTCTTTGCAATTTTAATACGTCCGCTAATACGCATTCTCAGGTACCTCCAGAGACCAGCAAAGATACCCCCAGGGGTACATGTTCCACAGGTTGTGAACCGCCTTTATAGAGGGATGAAGGCAAATCCTCATACAGACACTTGAAATTATCACTCAGGGAGTGGGGTTGGCGCGGAAGGCAGAAGGTCAGCCCGCCGGACACACTAAACCCAACCAAGCAACAAAAGGTTACTTGAGTTACCCTCTCTACTACTACCCTGGTTCCCTCAGGAACTGCCTCCCAGCATTACTTCTGGGGGATAGGCAGTATTTAATGTACTCGCTTATTCACGCTCACACAGGCACTCATCCCGTATGAATCTTACTTGGGTGCTCTCTCTAACACACCCTCTGACACACCCTGACACTCTTTCTGACATACCATGTGAGTCTAACTTGGGTGCTCGCCCTTAACATACCTTGTGAATCTGACTTGGGTGCTCACCTCTAACATGCCACGCGATGCCGACTTGTGTCCCGACCGCAATCGTCTAGCATAGCTCTTCTTTCGACGTCGAAACGAGGGCATACGAACAGTATGTGCTCTGCAGTTTCGTCAACACCTGGGAACTTGAGGAGGTACTGCTAAATCGATCTAGAGTGTGACGCTGCAATCGACTGAACGGTTGACAGTTCAGACAAAAAATAAACAGCCCTAGCAAGATCGGGCAGGTTCGACTAGTTACTAATAGAATCCTCCATCAAGTCCACCAAAAACCGTATAAATGTACATGTGTGGCCAGTTTCCCATATGTATCTCTACAATGGGAAAGTAGGCTTCCTAGCCGAGTAGGCCGCTGCAACCGGAGATTATCATCTTTTTTACGATGTCTTACGATGCCAGGGTGCGGCGTAAACCCAGAGATGCCAGTGGAGGACGCGACATGGCATTTACTGACCGACTTGGATAGCTGAAATGTTGTTTTAAGCACTTCGTACTGAGCCTCGTACAGCTTCAAGTTTCAGCCAGTATGATTCAAGAAACTGCCATCCGAAGCGTGAAATCCAAATAGGTTTTCAAGGCCGATTGGCTGACCCCATATTGTCTGTGCGAATGTTGTAGCAATTATTCAGCAATATATTGCCTCAATCTCCATAATCCTAGAGCAGGTTAAAAAAATGGGAAAGGCTAGATCACACGAGGAAAACCGCCTTTTCCGAGAACGGTAGACGGAAAGAGCATATATGCCCCACTTCGGAACGTTTCAACAATTTAACTGACTTGTGGAGCTACGATGCATTTACTTCATAAATTAATGCATTTACTATATAAATTAACTGACACAGGGAATACTAGTATCCAACTTAGAACTTGAAGAGGGAAACCATCGCATTTCTATTTCACTGTCATGAAACGAGTTTAGTACAATTTCATTCAATTCCACCAAATCTTATTACTTTTACATATACGTATTTCGACCTTAACTGTACACAATTAGTTTTTATTTCTGCAGCTCGGCAAAAATCCGCACAGCCGTACGCCAACAAAATAAAAAGCTGATATTCCGGCAAAAATGATGTTTGTTAGCTGATTTTTGGCAAATCATTTGCTGATTTTCAGCAATTTTAACAGAAATCTCGGCAAAAAACATGTTTGCTGGGGCACAGCTGTGCGAATATCGGTAAAAGTTGACCATTTTGCTCAGATCTCGGTTAAAAAAATTAAGTGTGTAGGATCGTCTCGTACTTGACTCGACTCACGTCGAGACACTGAAGACGACCTTACAAATCAACAGACTTGAGTCGAGTCAAGTACTAAACACTGAAGACGACCTTACAGTTGAGTTCGAAAAACGTATATGTAAAAGTAATACGATTTGGTGGAATTAAATGGAATTGTTGTAAACTCGTCTCATGATAGTGAAATATTTCTTAAATAGTTTCAGTCTTCTAAAATCTCTCAATTTCTTACCTGGCTTTATGGAAATGCGATGGTTTCCCTCTTCTAGTTCTAAGTCGGATACTAGTATTCCCTGTGTCAGTTAATTTATGTAGTAAATACATTAATTTATGAAGTAAATGCATCGTAGCTCAACAAGTCAGTTAAATTGTTGAGACGTTCCGAAGTGGGGCATATATGCTCTTTCCGTCTACCGTTCTCGGAAAAGGCGGTTTTCCTCGTGTGATCTAGCCTTTCCCATTTTTTTTCCAAATGGAACTCGTTTTTGTACCACTGCTTGAATCGAACTGGATGATGGTTGTATAACAGACAACAAATGATGCACATTGTTGTTTAAATGTTGGTTACTAGTCTTACTAACTACCCAGTACCCATGAAAGACAAAATTGTTTCAGCGCGGTATTCTATGTTACCAACTATTATCATATTTAATAAAAGCAGAATCATCATACAGAGTGTAGTTACTTGTCTGTCATAGACAATATTCACACTTTGGTATGATTAGGAGATTGAAGTGCAATAATTCTGTAATTTGAATACTGTATTGTGGTCATTGTGGTGATATTTTGTAATTGATATTAGAACGATATTACCTCTTACATTCTTTTGTTATTTTTTCTATTATTCAAAGAATAGGTTTTAGGTTATAGTTGATTGAGGTTGCAAATTGCATAGGGTTTCTTACCCCATTCCCGGCCTAACTTGCATACGACTACATTATTTAATCGATATTAATGACAGGAAGCAACTTTTCCTGAATTTTGTGGCCCGTATAATACTGCATTGAGGTTCACTTTTAATTAAAAATAGCTATCCGTGCTAAATATCGTTCAAAAAAAACTTTTATTTGATTTTAATTAACGAGGTGCAGCACTCATTTCAGTCATAGCGATTTAATATCCGGCCCACTTCAAAACCAGTTCCCGGCCTAAGCAAAATTTCGCTCAATCTCTCAATTTATTACTCTCTTTCTCTCTCGGGACGGTAGAAAATGCGACGTAAACAAAAATATGCACGTTCCACGACAACAAGATGCCAGATGGTATTATTCATAATCATTTTTATTTGGTTGAAAATATATATTTACTCATCAAAATTTCTTCCAAATACTTAAAAACAATATTTTTTTCACCTTTTGAAATCGAGAGAATTATAAATAAAATGATAGCGTCAACGTATTAGACAGTTTTCTTATTAACAATGAAGGATCATTTTCATACTCCTGGCGTTTTGGCAGCACGGTGCGGCAAGAAGTTCTTGGGCCGAGGTGAGTTTTTGTTCGGTTTGAGGATACATTTTAAAATGTATTCTAATGTGTTTAAATAAGTTCTAGTGAAACGAAAAAATTAGAAAGAATTGAAGCGCGTGTGTTTAGAATTATGGTGCGGTGATTAACAGCTTCAAGCAATTGTTGTATCGAGCACTGTGACGATTTCCAGGTAGGTGTTTATTTGATGATACCGTTTTGTAAAAGTGGAAAGAATCACTCCGGCTCAGTGGTGTGGCATCGGAGAGCGAAATTTTGAAATCTACATTTTTATTTTCTACTATTGGATCAACTAAGAGTAAGAAAGTGGTTGAAAAATATTGAGTATTGTTAAAAATAAATGTGAGACTTTTTAAAAATTATCAATCATGAACCTACGGCTTTCAAACAGTATAAATCATTAGTTTTCTGTGCAGTGAGCCGGGAACCGGGTCCATAGGCCCAAGTAGTGATTTACCCTATTTGATGATAATTTATTTGGATGTAATCAGGAGGAAATTCACGGTATATATGATTACATATTAGTGAAATATCGAACGCAGAAATCATTAAATTTGTAACTGCTATAACTTTTGATTCCCTTGATGAAATATTTTGAAATTTTCATAGCAGACGCCTGGATATTATATCTTTCGAAAGACGAATTCAAAATGGATGGACATTTTTTTTCGTTAATAACCGTCACAGGCACACCGTGAATACAATCTAAGTCTACTAATGCATTCGCTGGTATTCGGTAATACCTTTTCGATCACAAATATGAACCATAGGCAACACTGTGCCATGGTTTGGATTTGTGTCCTTCCATTAGTTTGTCTTCCGTTCGACCAACTCCCACAAACGACACGATGAATGCGATTGGCAAATGTAGACGATTCGGTTCTTTCTACTGCCCAAAAACCAGAACTAGCAATTAGTGTGATTAAATTATCGTATTCGTTCCTTTTGCAAAATGTTCGTAGGGCTGCTAATGAATAGGCAAACGAATAGATACCCATTTTCAGTTGCGTGTCATTTAGACTAATCCGTATGGATGCATAATCGGCAGTAGGGAAGATCCTTTTAGCCGATCCATCGTCATGCTTCTCACAAACTTCTCGTTACTTTTCTCTTCCCCATCAAGCAAAACAATAAGGATTTTACTCGGAATTTTATTTTTATGTAGAACAAGTCGGGTCGTTCGGGTAATTTGGCCTTTATTGTTTTCCCGGTTTCAGATTCATTTGTTAACAAAGAATTATACGTTTCATAATAAAGCTTAAAACTTTAACAAAAAAAAACTTATTAATTTACAATGAATTTTTGAATCTAGCTTTGAATAGATCTACTTTTACTACTATTCAAAATCAAGACACCCACAATATAGCTTTAAAGCATGCAGTAAAAGTAATAATAAAAGAAAAATAGTACAATGCCATCATGCTTGATAATGGAGCAGTATGCACTTTCCGGTGCACCATCATTCTAATAGATCCTAATAGATGTAGTACCAGGTCTTTTAATAGAAAATAATGCTCTACTAGTACGAACGAACTTGGTTTTACTACCGGCTGAGCATACCGCGAAAACAATCAGCAGCAACATCAATAAACTGTGTACTGTAGAGTAGCGTGGCTTTGGTCAATACCGGTGAATCTCTTCTGTACCACAGTAACCGTTCAAAACACCACCACGTGAGGGAAAAAGCACCACTGATGCTCAAGTGACTATCACGGCACTTCCATTGCATCCTATTCTATAATGCGATGGATGTGAAGCTGGAAAATTGTCCGCGAGGATGA
This sequence comes from Armigeres subalbatus, assembly GCF_024139115.2. Lineage (NCBI taxonomy): Eukaryota > Metazoa > Arthropoda > Insecta > Diptera > Culicidae > Armigeres > Armigeres subalbatus. Next base: position 46,769,031 of record NC_085140.1, on the reverse strand, counting down.
AAACAGCTGCACGACACCGACCACTGCACTCAAGTCGATGCTACTTTGAACGGCCAGCGTGACGACGGCATTTCCGCGCGTTGTTACACTCTATTGAACCGTATTGCACTGAATTGTGGATAGTGGTGAGAAAATTCTACATACAGATACAGCGATACAGCTTCTGTAAACTAACAGATTTGCAAACTCCATAAGACAATTCTCTTTGGGATCTTAACGCTCATGCTCATCTTCAAGGTTTGTTAAACTTGATTGAATTCAAATCTGAAGTCCACAGGAAAACTAAAATAGCGTGTGGCAAACTTGTCAGTTTTGATAGTTGTCACAGAAACTCAAAGAGCTGGAAGTATACCAAATTTAAAGGTTCTGAGATTCTACATCGGCGGTTCTATAATCTAAAATAAAGGTGTTGACCTTTGTACTAGAACTAGCTTCTCCGTAGTTAGAACTAGAAGTAGTGATGTAGAGTAGAGGACCAACAAAAAGTACACTAAATTTAAGCTATGTCAAAGGCTCAACATCCGGCTTCTGATGCATTACGGTTACTATAGAAAACCAGGGAAGAATATTATGCAGAGCAGAGTAAAAATTAAAAATCCCTTCAAGGACACGCTCGCTAATGGAGCGAATAACTTGTGCTGAATATAGCGCAATTATCGAAACGACCGTGGAACACAATGCGATGATGGTAGTGACGGATCACTTGCTGATTAAAGCTCAGCCAGAAGGCGACAAGCCTTTGTAATCAGATAATCATATTATACAGTGGACTGACTAGGGGCTGCTTTCTATTTGACTCCCCAAACTATTGACCGAGGGGTGAATTTCATTAAGAACCGTAACCCAGCCGGTCAAACTAAAGCGTGAAACATTGATATTTTATAAAAGAAGCGTGCGATAAAGGTAGAAGGGCGACGCACCCACGTCGATTACACTTTGAACGTCCACCCTTACCTTTTGTTGTAGTGATTGGCAGCGCGTAAATACTCAACCCCTATGGGGAGTAAACTTTGAAATATTCATGAGACTATTCAATTGATATCAATCAATATCATTACCTGATGTCGATTTTGTTTTTAAAGCCTTAAAAGTATTTTCCATCGCAAAGCCGCGAACACCGGAGGCAGATGATTATAAATCCGCCGAGATTCAAGAACATGGGTAACCACTTCCAACGTTTCACGAAAAAAGGTTCTGTTTGAGTTTCTGTTGGCTTCCACCGCTTTGACTGTAACGGTGTTTGAGTTGGTACTAAAGATAAATAAGAAAGTAAGACTTTCTCATTTATTTTCAAAAGTTGCACCCCCAAAGTAGAAATATGAATATTACAATTTACTGGTGGCTGGAAGTGTGGTATGCGTATTCAACATATTAATACACTCGATACATGAGTAACGAATAGAAAATATGTTGACGATCTGTTGCGTGTCTGTTATGGCTGTTTTATATTCAACAGAGACAATATTATAGAAGAGTGACAAATGGTCGGAGGGGTGAATCCGTACTAGAAGCACACCGCAACTTCATTACGTACGTATCGACGAAGTGTGCTCCTTTTAGCAATCCTTTTGATTGTTTTCAACGAAGTGGAAGTCCTACGATAAAAGCGTTGGAAATGGCAATATTTTCCTATTGTGATTGAGCGGGATATGCCTGAAATGGGTTGGAAAAATCATGCCACGAGACAGAAGGGGATTTCTACTGGAACAATGTTTTGATATTGAATATTTCGAATTTTGTTTGTATCAAATAAATATTACCAAACAAACAATCCTTATCGTTATTAGCAACGTTTTTATATATAATAAGTTCGAATTTTGAGTTACATAATAGTCTTTCGGTACAGCTTTGTTATACGAGAACAACTCTCATTTCACTCCAAAATCGAACTTATTATGGAAAGCTCGGACGATGGTATATACCATTCGACTCAGCTTGTTTTGTTGAGCAAATGTCTGTCTTTTTTATAGAGAGATGAAGGCAAATGTGCAAACAGACACATGAAATTATCACTCAGGGTGTGGGGTTGACGGAAGGCCGGACTCACAAAACCCACCCAAGTAGCGGAAGGTTACTTGAGTCACCATTTCTTCTAATGCCCTGATCCCCCCGGGACTACCTTACAGCATAAATGTACTCCTCCCAAAATGACACATGGCGTACACAAATGCACATATGCGCTTCAGTTCTCCACTGTACACCACCTGTGCACAAAGACCTAGCTGAACCGCGATCACCAACAAGTAGACGTAGACGTTTCATATATCAATTCTGAACCGATTTCCCCGCAACAAATTCTCAATTCATACTGAATATCTTATGAAGCATAATGCGATCCCGTATATATTTATTTATTTAATTTATAACATGTATAATCCAACTGACAAATAATGTCTCAGTGAATAATACTTAACTTAATTGGAAACGATCAGCGGTGCGAAAAAGATTGAGACGAAAAACGTTGACGAAAAACGTCTGAATTAACATTAAAATCAAATAGGCAAAAAAAAACATGTTTAGTTGGTAGCTAATTGAACGCATGGGCTCGTGCAGAGCATAGTCTATATCAGTCTAGTCTGTATCAGGGCAGCAGGGACTATCAGGTATCAGGTAACAGAACGTCGGCTCCAGGGGCACGTTCACCTCAATTTGGGAGATTTGTGCCATCGCCTTCACAGCCTTTTTCATCACACAACTGACGGAAAAGGAAGTGAACAAAAAGGAAAGGAATGTGGATGGGAGAACAAAGGGAATGTTTGGAAAAGGGACCTTTAAGGTGATTATAGAATGAAGCCCGTGGTGAATTTCAAACTCAGCACACGTTTATCTACATACATTTGAAAAAGCCCAAATCTGGCGGAATATTTTTCGTACAGTGCCGAAACTCAAATTATGATTGTTCTGCATAACTAAGCAATCGATCTACCATTATTTCAGTCCCATACGCGTCATTGTTCTTTCATCTCGTGCGCTTGAAAAAAATATTGGAAAAGCACGTGGTCTTCAAAATGGCCGATTTCTGGCTTCCTTCTATAATCACCTTGAAGAGGGCATACAACGCATAAGCGTACAAGAGCTTATAGCTCCTTACCACAACGGGTTATGAACAACATCATCATCAAGCCATGCCATCATGCCATCAAGCTTTGCCTGCTGGGTAGGTAGGAGTAGGCTCAGATGCCCTTTCCTGACTTGCGCTGATCTGGCTCTGAACACGTAATTGTCAACCCTTGCATGGCCTCCCTGCATGCCGTAAGGCATGCAAAGATAACCATGGAATCATAAAAGGCGACTACTCCAATACTGCCGTAATCTGAAAAAGTGACGTTTTAGCCATTTTCCAAAAATAGTGTTAACGAGTACTACTCATCGAACTCTTTAACAGAAAAATGAAAAACATGCATGTTGTAAAATGGCGCATACGTCACTTTTCCAGATTACGGCAGAGTAGGACTCGACGGCAGCCACAAGGGGGACCCATTTACAATGAGTGAAACAAATCAAAATAATTCTTTCGATGATGCGGAGTGACGGAGGCTGCAACTAGCAGCACCAGAGTCTCCCCAGCTGCGACAGGGTATAGCCCTATCAGCACGCTTGGCGGGCCACTACCCGGGATACGGGCGGTCGCCGAGCAACTCGATGATATCATATAATTCGCGAACGCAAGGCAGAACATCAGTAAGGAACTGAAACAGAACCTTCAGATGCTTCGCCAGGCTGTTCGAGTCGCAAGACAAGAACAGGACGCGTTTATCAGGCGGGTGGTGGGAAGAGAGAAGGCCGACAAAGTGCTCAAACCGATGCCTTCTCCTTCCTTGGAGGAGCAACCATGGCCCAAGAGGCGATTGGTTTCGCCTTGACGGCTAATGAAGAAAACTGCGCCTAACCCGAAACGGCTCAGGCCGCAATCCGGCGAAGGCGCTCAGAGCAAAGCCAAACGATGTGCAACCGTAAAGGCCAAACGTCGACTGGGTGAATCAGATCGGGGTGCAGCTGCAGAGGAGCCCGAAGGGCGTCGAACCGAGAAGGTGACTTCTCGGCCCAAAAAGGCGAAAGGCATTAACCAGGCGCAAGTCGCTGGGCCGCAAGAGGGTACCAGCCAGCCTGTGCCATCGGCACAAGGGACCGAAAATCCCTGGCAGCTGGTCAGTAGGGCAAAGCGGAAGTCGAACGCATCTCGACCCGCAAAGAAAGCTAAGGACAGAGGCGAGGCCTTGTTGGTGAAAACTCATAAGGCAAAGTACGGTGAAGTCCTTAAATCGATGCGGGCGGCCGAAAGGCTTTCGGCGCTGGGTCAGGACGTGCGAAGCGTCAGACGCACCAAGACCGGTGAAGGAGTCTTGGGTGACGACGCCGAGGTGAGGTCGTTGGGGGCGGAAGGGACCCTCCAGTGCAAGCAACTGGACTAGGTCACGAACGCGGACGACGTCGTCTCTGCCGTTAGAGACCAGTGCGGTACAGAGGTCGATAAGACCTCTGTACGCCTAAGAGGCGATCCCTTTGGCACGCAGGTAGCCTACCTTAGGTTACCGGTTGCGGAAGCCAAAAAGGTAATGGAGCGGGGGAAGTTGAAGATCGGCTGGTCAGTATGCCCAGTGAGCAAACTCCAGCCGCCTTCAGTGGACAGGTGCTATCGGTGCTTAGAGTTGGGACATAAGTCCTACAACTGTAAGGGCCCAGACCGTAGCAACCTGTGTCGTCGTTGTGGTGAGGAAGGGCACAAGGCGCATGAATGTGATAAGGCACCAAAGTGCCTTATCTGCGCCAGCAAAAAGCAAGCCTGTAACCACGTTATGGGTGGGTCTTCGTGTCCCATCGGAGAGAAAAATAAGAATAAGCCGTGCAAGTAACACAGCTGCACACACAACACAGTGCAACTGCCCAGCAGCTGTTGTGGCAGTCGGTCTCGAGGACTGATGTCGCCCTCCTGTCCGACCCGTACAACGTCCCTGTCGATAAAGGCAATTGGGTGGCGGACAGGTCTAGGATGGCGGCTATTTGCACGACGGGACGGTACCCGAACCAAGAGGCGATACACTCCTCTGCTGAGGGTGTCGCGATAGCTAAGATCAATGGTGTGTTCTATTGTAGCTGCTATGCCCCACCAAGGTGGCTATTAGAACAGTTCAACCAGATGATAGATAGGATATCGTCTGACCTAGTGGGTCGTAAGCCGGTCGTCATAGCAGGAGATTTTAACGCTTGGGCAATGGAGTGGGGTAGCCGCTGCACCAATCGAAGGGGTCAGCGTTACTAGAGGCGCTAGCAAAGCTCGATGCAGTGCTAGTCAATGATGGTTCCGCTAGCACGATCAGAAGGAACGGGGTCGAGTCATGGATTGTAGTAACGTTTGTCAGTCCTGGTCTGGCACCAGACTTGGACTGGAGGATGGACGAGGGTTACTGGAAGCCAACACTGAAGGTCTAAGCGGGGATGCGTTGGTAGCTGTCCTATCACGCGCGTGTGACGCCACCATGCCGAGGAAAGCCCTGCCGAAAAATGGCAGACGCTTGGTATACTGGTGGAGTCCCGAAATTGCGGTCCTTCGATCAACCTGCCTCAAGGCTAGACGAAGGATGCAACGTGCCCGCACCGAGGATGAAAGAGCAGACCGCCGTGAAGTGTTTCGAGCTGCGAAACTGGCCTTTAACAGGGCCATTAAGAGCAGTAAGAGAGCGTGTTTCGACAACCTATGCAAAGGAGCCAACGCGAATCCGTGGGGTGACGCCTACAGGATAATGATGGACAAGACCAAAGGGAGATCTTCACCCTCTGAACGGTCCCCGGATAGGTTTGTGAGGATTATCGAGGTACTATTCCCGTCTCGAGCCACAAGTCCCTGGCCTCCTGTACCACAAGGCAATAGGGGTGCGGCCGAAATGGTGGCTCCGGTGACGAACGAAGAGTTACTCGCAGTGGCCAAATCCCTGGTAACGAACAAAGCTCCAGGGCCTTATGGAGTTCCGAACAGCGCTCTCAAGGCAGCAATCATAGCGGACCCGAACGTGTTCAGGCTAGCTATGCAAAGATGCCTAGATGAGTGTAGATTCCCCGAAAGATGGAAAAGACAGAAACTGGTGTTGTTGCCGAAGGCCGGGAAGCCGCCGGGCGACCCATCGGCGCATAGATCAATCGGCCTTATAGACACGACGGGTAAGTCGCTAGAGAGGATCATCCTCAACAGGCTGACCCCGTACTCAGAGGGTACGAACGGCCTATCGGTCAGTATCGGTTTTCGCAAGGGTAAGTCCACGTTGGACACTATTAACTCGGTGGTAAAGACCGCCGAGATTGCGATCCAACAGAAAAGGCGAGGTATTCGATACTGTGCGTTAGTAACACTTGATGTGAAGAACGCATTCAACAGCGCAAGCTGGGATGCCATCGCGCTCTCGTTACACCGGCTTAGCCTGCCGGTGGGCCTGTACCGGATTTTGGAAAGCTATTTCCAGAACCGTGTACTATTATACGAGACCGATGCCGGTCAGAGAAGCGTACCTATTACCGCAGGAGTTCCGCAAGGTTCAATACTGGGCCCGGTACTATGGAACCTTATGTATGACGGGGTTCTGAAGCTAAAGTTTCCTCCTGGTGTTAAGATCGTCGGTTTCGCAGATGACGTAACCTTGGAGGTCTACGGGGAGTCAATTTCCGAGGTAGAACTCACCGCAGCACACGCGATCAGCACGGTGGAGGATTGGATGAGCGCTAGAGGCCTGCAGCTCGCTCAACATAAAACGGAGGTGGTTATCGTCAACAACCGCAAGTCGGTTCAACATGCAGTGATTCACGTGGGTGAAGTCGCGATCGCATCAAAGCGGAGTTTGAAGCGGGTCGTAATAGACGACAAGCTGACCTTCGCCAGCCATGTCGACTACGCGTGCAAGAGGGCTTCGACTGCTGTTGCGGCATTATCGAGGATGGTGTCCAACAGTTCCAAGGTGTGTGCTAGTAGACGTAGGCTACTGGCAGGCGTTGCCGTATCTATTCTTAGATACGGCGGCCCGTCCTGGGCGAGAGCTCTGGGGGTAACCAGTTACCTGCAGAAGCTGTAGAGCAAGTAACGTTTAATGTGTCTCAGAGTGATATCTGCCTACTGCACGATATCACACGATGCAGCTGCGTGATTGCGAGCATGATGCCAGTCGGGCTGGTCATCCGGGAAGACGAGGAATGTTTCGAGCTACGTGGCACCAGAGGAGCCCGCGAACGCATCAGGGTGACTTCGGTTGCCAGATGGCAGCATGAGTGAGATAAGTTTTCGAGTTTTCTAAAGGTAGGTGGACCCACCGGCTGATACCTAACATATCGAGCTGGGTGGAGAGACCCCATGGGGAAGTTCACTTCTATCTGACACAATTCTTGTCATGCCAGGGCTGCTTCCGGCAGTACCTCTACAGGTTTGGGCACGCGGAGAGCCCCGTCTGCCCTGACTGCCCAGGTTTTGATGAAACTGCAGAGCACATACTGTTCGTATGTCCTCGTTTCGACGTCGAAACACAACCCCGGATATCCTTATCCAATCGAATATTGACAGTCCAGAGCCGACTATGAATACGTCTGAAAGTGAGCTGACAAGTGAAGAAAGGTGGACTTCACCAAAAAATTTCGATTATTTTACACTCTGGCGTACCATGCGAAAAATGCGAAGTGCGCAACGAGCAAGATGGATCAGGTGGAAGACGATTTTCGGATTCTTCGCAGACTGCGTGGCTGGCGACGTACAGTCATGGACCGAGCTGAATGGAGACGACTGTTGTTATGTACTGCACAGGCAATTCCGGCTTTAGACTGAATAATAATAACCCACGTTCAAAATCCATTGTGATCAAATTAAAAAATTACGCAATTGCTGAATTTTACTCAAATTTCGTAAAATATTTGTGTCCCCTTTACTGGAGGAGATGTTCTTGAAATATTTAAATTGTTTGTTTGCTAATAAGTACGATTAACAAAATATTAAGTCCTATTTAATTTCGTTAAAAATTGTTCCAAGCCTAATCAAGTTGCATGTTTTGAACAGCTATGTTTTATCTAATCTAATCTCATACTTGAGCAGCCATTACTTGAAAGCATCCTGGAAAATGGCGGTTTCTAAATTCCATCATTTTTTCTTTTCTACGCAGTATGTAGGGTAGAGAACCATTTGGGCAGTACCCCCTATTCCCGTCCGCAACGTTCATTACTCGGTCGCATTACAACCCAATTACTTGTTTTTTAGTACATGATTAGTTTCTGTCGATATCTAGTGATGTACAAAAAATCAAGCCATTTGGTTGGAACGCGGTCGAGTTATTAACGTTGCGGACGGGAATAGGGGGTGCTGCCCAAATGGCCCCGCTCCCAAATTCCGAGCGACTTCAGAATTTGTAAACCCTTAAGGTAGCCTCACACCTCGGGAATTTGGTTCGCGGATTTTTTCCCCATGTATTTTTGCATATGCGATGTTTTCGGGATTTGGGCACGGAAAATCAAAATCCCGGCCCCATTTAAAATGCACGGGGATCAAAATCCGGCGGAAAATTTTCCCGAGGTGTAAGGTAGCCTTTAAAGTCGATCCATACCATGAAATCGAGGGGAAAGGAAGAAAGCGTGGACCTCCCGTACCGAAGTTAGTATAAATAGTATTATTAAATATTATATAGGGGAAATCGCCAAATGTTGAACAGCAAATTTTTTTGCCTATTGTTAAACGCCTATAAGAATTGCACGTGCGTTCAACAATAGGCGAAAAAATCAGCCGTTCAACATTTGGCGAATTACCCTAAATGAGTTTTTCGTTGGGAGCGTAGCTATTTAAAAGTTATGAAAGGCTCCATTCGGCAAGTGATGGTTGACGTCGTGTTCATAATAACTACGTTCACTATAAATAAGAAAAAAAGACAATCAACATTAGTAGATGGTAACGTCAGCTTCTTTCCTCGGTGACAGATGTGATGACATAAAAAAAAAGAAGCACTAGCACATTAGAAGATTGGAAACTTTAGTGATGATGATGTTATTTTTGAAATGCTTCAGAAATCAAGGGGGGTTTAATCCTTGATTCCAATCTAAGAAAAACATTACAGGGACATGAGTATTATTATTTGCAGTCGGGAAACATCTAAGAAGTATTTACTTAATGACTTACCGACAATTTCATAAGCACTACAGACATGGAAATTGGGGAAGGTTTTCGTTGGGTCAGGATTTGTCTGTAGCTGGCAATGTGACCGTGGTAGATCTTACCCAAGGAGCTAGACTTTACAAAGGTGGCGCAGATCAGCGCTGCGTGCCACTAGTTATCTCTTTCACTCTCCCACGGTGCCCCGGTAGACCGTTATTATAAAATAAAAATGTCCATCAAAACCAAGTACAGGGCTCGATTCCTGTGGTAATTCTGCACCTCTGGACCAATTTTTAAAAAATCCCTAGGAGGAATCTCGAGAAATCTTGATTTGAAGTTTTTAGTTAAGAAATTTCAAAAGAATCCATATAAGAATCCAAAAATATCACCAAAAACCCTGATTAATCCACCTAGATAGATGTCCTTCAATTCTTCTCGAACCTGCCAGTCGGAAGTAACCACCAGCTTTGCCGGGTTACTGTCCGGCATTCTTGAAATATGCCCTGCCCATCGTACCCTTCCAGCTTTAGCTACCTTCTGGGTACTGGGTTCGCCGTAGAGCTGGGCGAGCTCTTGTTTCAAACTTCGCCGTCACACACCATTCTCTTGCACAACGCCAAAGATGGCCCTAAGCACGCGTTGTGGTTATTAGAACCATAAATATTTACAACTGACTTATCTTACCAAACTGACTTAAGAATGTTTTTGTATGGCTAACTTGCTCGAGTTTAGTATAAGTGTTGCTGTCAATGTTTAATAGAATGAAAATTAAAAATAATTTTAATTTAGTGTTTATGTTCATAATGGAGAGAAGTAAGACCAGAGTTCGTGCAGAATAATAGTAGTAAGAAGCTGGTATACTCGATCACATCACTTATTAACCGATCTTTGCTGCCAAATCTCGTCAAAGCTCTTATCAACGGACTAGAAAAAGCATGTTTGATATGTAAGCCAAAACCTATTCCAGTACCTCTACAGAACTCAGAAACATGATAATTCAAGATATGGTACTTTGACGTGAATGGAAGCTGCGGCTTTTTCCAGCTGCTAGCAAAGCCATCAATTGCTTCCTCAAAACCATGCTCGAGTTTCAAAGAGCTGTATCTTGCGTACACTTTTTTGAAATCATTCAGAAACTGCTGATTGAAATATTAATTAGAAAATTGATAATGTTTAAACAGCGTAATGCCGTAATCCGAAAGTTCGGGATTTCAGTGAACTCTGCAATTTGTTGATGCCTCATCTGTACTAGGTTCACCCATAAATTTACTCAACATGGCGCTTCTCAAGCAACTTTAAAATCGTATTAACAATTGCGAACTAGATGTGTAGTGACGGAGATAAGCAAAGGTTCTTTTTGTTTCTGTATTAAAGTGTTTTCAAAAGTTCAAAAATGGAATATTTTATCTTCGTCGTAACCGAAAACCCAAAAGAATATGCACAAAGCTTGTAAATTTTTTTCTTTCTCTTGTGCATTTTTCCTGATGTTTTCCTTGGTTCTCGAGATCTCATTCTATATGCCGAGCTCACTCTTGAAAATCGTAGCTTTTCCTTACCTCCATCTTTGGAGTCATTACCAGTCCGATGATCCTTTTGCGGGGAAATCTCAGAATATGATAAAGCTCCGTCAATTCAATTGTTCCATCATCTGACGAAGATCCAACCTGTTATAAAATGCTAAACAACTTCACTACTTTAAACAAATATTTAAGCTGTTGGTTTTTTTATCAATTTTTTCCATACTCCAATCTTTACTTCTGATGCTCGAATAGATTTGTGAATCCAATGAAAAAAATACAAACTTTAATCTGAATGGCATTCAACAAAGAATCTGCAGCCTACACATGAATTCATGAATGGTTCTGAACGAGAGGTAGCATTCTTGAAGATAGACGGCTTCAAGCCATACAAAAACATATCTAAGTCAGTTTGGTGAGCTTAATCAGTTGTAAAATTTATAATTGTAATAAAGACAACAAATGCAAACTGGTTGAAAACAACTTGGACCACTTTTTGGACGGCTTTGAAGGTATTTTGGGATATTATTGAATTAAAATATAGATTCTTTTGAAATTTCTTAATTAAAAACTTCAAATCAAGATTTCTCGAGATTCCTCCTAGGGATTTTTTTAAAAATTGGTCCAGAGGTGCAGAATTACCACAGGAATCGAGCCCTGTACTTGATTTTGATGGACATTTTTATTTTATAATAACGGTCTACCGGGGCACCGTGTCTCCCACTGTTCTTATGCAACGCAAATAGTTACGTCGCTATTTGCGTTGCATAAGATCAGTGGGAGAGTAAAAAGGATAACTAGTGGCACGCAGCGGTGATCTGCGCCACCTTTGTAAAGTTTAGCTCCTTGGATCTTACCCACGCACCACGTAAAGGTGTCTTCCAAGCATCACGGGAACATGTTTTGAACAGTTATCTTTTATTTGACAAAATTTTAAAACAATACTGCGCATCGAAACATCAGATCATTCTTCAAGTATAAATGTCCAAATAAAACCCTTATCTATATGTCATTTCTTCTAAAATAACTAGCTCTAGCGATCGAGTGCTACGTGTGCAATGCGACCGATTCCAGCACCCCGTTCCAGTGCAGCGAGTGGTTCGAACGCTTCGATACCCCAGACATAAAACCGCAGGATTGTTCCAACGTGTACGGCGCCAAATACTGCATCAAACACATCGGTCGCTTCGAAGGTATTCTCGACTACCAATCTAGCAAAAGGATATGGCTATCTCATACTAGAAGTGTAGGCTGCTAATTACAGGACGATGCATGGCTGGGGTGCTTGGAGCTCGGTGCTACTAATTATATTGGGATCATATTTAACCATAATATATTATAACTAATTAAATAACATTCGCATGAATTACAATTCCACACTTTTATATCTAACCATACACTAATCGCTTCATTTCTTGGTTTTGGTTTCCATTTGTTTTCATATCGCTTACAGCGCTAGGGATCCTGTGCTACCAGTGCTCATCCGCCCACTCGATGTACTGCTCCGATATGTTGGTGGCGGATGAGGCGTCTCCATACAAGCCGGAACCGTGCGACCACGTGTTCGAGGCAGAGTACTGCGTCAAGTCGACGGCCATGCACGGTTAATAGTTGTTTACTTATCAAACGTGTCTGTTTTTATAATAGTTGGCTTGCTTGTTGGTAGATTTGCTTGTATTTTAGTGTGTAACTGTGAACTCATATGTCAAAATAAGTTTATCCTTTTTTTCTATTTCATATAAAAAAGACATCTAATTTAACAAGCGTTATTTATGAAACCAGAATCCGTGTTATCGGGGGCAAAATCAAATGTTATATTCAAAATCGATAGTAATTGGACCGCCAATTGCCAGTTTCCTTCCATACAGGCCGCACGCACAGTGCGGGGTTTACGATGTCTTCTTTCGGTTTCTCTGCTAAACATCACTTTTTCGTGTGTATGTTCCGACATATGCACTTCATGTCCAGCCCACAGTAATATGCCGTATTTTATCCGAGAATTCGATAGTTTGCATCTTTTAACGTGCATGCTTCATTTCACCTCGCGGCTAACGTCATTATCACATGTAGCGAGTGTTCCAAGGCGTTATCCCATCCATTTCTATTTTGGGACCAACACCGTTTGGACTGCTCCCTTTCTCTGCCATCCACCAGGTACTTAGATTGACGGAGTTTATTATCAGCCCTATTATTTTAGTCTCCTGTTTAAAAGGCACGAAAGCCTCTTCCATTATTCTAAGATCTACACCAGGGGTGCCCAACGTACGGCCCGCGGCTGCATTTTTTGTGGCCCGCGGCGTGTAAGAAAAAATACTTCATAACCTGCCCGAAAGCTTTTCTATCTGGCTTGAGAAGCTCCTTCTTTTTTTTAATATATACTGTAGTTTGAAGCAGTGCTTTTCTACATCGGCACCAAAACCTTCCACGACGAACGCTTTGCCTACCTATACATCGCCGATAGCGGTTAGAGCGGATGACCTACACATACAAAATAATGCGTGTATGATGCATGGCAAACCGTTCTCGGAAGAAAGTGCACGTGTTGGATATACATATGGCGGTGTTTCGTTTCGGTATCGTAAAGTAAAATATAATGCGCCCCCATCGCAGCATTTCAGTTGGCTGCCTTATATCACATGCCGCCTATAAACAAAATATGTGCATATTTTACGATTATGTATTTATCAATCGTCAAATTTGTACAAAACACATGATAAATGCACATAATCCAAATATATATTTTGATAAGAATGACAAGAAATCTATCGAGAGTTTAAATATTAGGGACAAATTAGTTACCTGTGCAGTGCACAGGTTGCATATGCGGACGCGACGCCTCTGACGTCGCAAGTTTGCAAAACTATAGAAAAGTTATCGTTGGTGGTGACCTCAAAGCACACCATTTAAGCTGGGGAGACGGAAATACCGATCGAAGGGGCGAAATTCTAATGAACGCTGTGAGTCAAAGTTGCTTTCTGCTACTTAATAATGGAACTTTGTGTTCGCCATGTTCTACAAACTGTATGCTATGGAAAGCATTGGACAACAGTATTGGTAGCCATCACCGATGTATTCAAATCGTTTGGACACAGGAGAGGACAGTTCGATCCGGCTATTTCTTTGTCAAGAAAGCTAGTGAAACAAATATATCTGAGTTGCGCGCCGAGGATATCTCTACAATAAGCGATCTACAAAGACAAGTAACGAAGATATAAGGACAACAAGAAAAAGGACACCAGGACACCAAATTCTGGTGGTTCGAAGAAGTAGATGCTGTATGGAAGAAGAAAAATAGGGCGAGACAACAGTTCAACCGAGTAGCAAGTACAACCACATTGCTTGACAAAGAAAGCTGGAATAGGATACTTAACAGCAAAAACGGAAGGTCAGCTCCTGGTGAAGACAATCTGACGTACGAAATGCTTCGGTGTTTGCGACCCGAGGTAACAGCAAGCATTATAGAGAATTTAAACGAAGCGAGGTTGCCTGAATGATAACCTGAAAATCATCAAAGTCGTCACAATTTTAAAGCCAGGGCGCGACCAGAATACACCGTCTGGGAAAAGACCGATTTCATTAGTCCCAGCGCTTACTAAAGTAGCTAACACAGCTGTTTTGAAGCGCCTTGAAGAAATGCTCGAGAACAACACGAGTTCTCCGAAAAAGCAGCAATCCTGAATCTGGAGATAAACGCTGCCAAAACCAAAGCCATACTTTTCCAAACAAAAGTTCAACACAGGCTCAATATGGTGAAAATCGCGCCTCGAAAGAAGGATCAGTCTGCGGAATGGGTGTTTTTTGTAGAAAATACGAACTTGCAAAGGAAACAAGCGTTACATCTTCGGAGTTGATTGCCATTCAGATGGCAACAAACATAGTAAAGCAGGATCAGCTTCGAAATTATGTAATATACACGGACTCCCGATCAGCTTGCCTCATCTCATGCTAGCAAATGTCAAAGTCTCAAAGGCAGACGGATTTCTGATCGAAATCCTAGTCAACGTGTCAACGATGGAATATTGCCATACCAGTGAATTACTAGCCATGTGTTGATTAGCGGAAACGAAACGACAGATGTGCTCGCCAAAGCTGGGGTCACTTCAGAGAACGTCATAAAACACACAACAATTCAACTAAAAGATGCCGATTTCAACGCAAAAAGCTCACTGGCAAGACGAACGAACCATTGGGCAGCATATTCGGAGAAAAAAGGGACGAGATTCTTTGCGGCACACAAGAGTGCTTGGTACTGAAAAGTTGACATGAAGGGGAGTCACGTGAAACTGATTAACCGTCTGATGACAAGCCACGATTATTCGAAAAATTGGTTACATCGTATGAAAATATAGGATAATGCGGAGTGTGAACTGTGTGGAGAACCGTCGCCCCCTTTTCGGTAGAATAATAATGCAGTTTTCGTTCGATAATAAATACACCAACCTCATCGAATTTTTAAAGACCGGCAAACAAGACCTTTTTAAGGAAGTAGCAGATTTTGTCAGAAAGGCTAGATTGGACCTCTTAACTTCCCATGCGAATTCCCATCAGTGAAACTATAAAAGAGAACCGTCCAAGTAAATGTTGAAAACACGGAGGGCATATAGTCTTAAAGCTTGATCCACTTAGTATTTGGCCGTACGAAATTAGACATTTCTTTGCCGAAAAAGTGCATAAAAAGGTGGTTCAGTTTTTATTATAAGGTACAGTGGGGTAAGTGGGTAAATGGGGTAAGTGAAAAAACGCAAGTATTTCACTGATGAACCACAGAATTATTCAATTTCACTTCACAATCATACAAGGTTATTCAAATCAATGCGTTGAATAAGTGTGAAACATGAAATAATGAACCATTTCAACATGCGAGAGTAAAAGTTTATTAACCTTTCAAGTTTATCTTTTGCACAAGTTGTTTTGCGTGTCAATAAATACATTTTTTTTCTGTTGGTTTTTATAACACATCCAATTAGTGCATTGATAGGTTGGTTTTCTTTGTAGTTTTGAATTCCAGCCACAAAAATATTGATATAGACATAAAAAATTTTGAAAAAAATATTTTATTGCTTGTTTTTTACCATGGGTGGGGCAAGTGAAAATTTTCCGACACTGAATGCATTTCTCTATTTTTTCAAACACAAATAATTTCTATTAAGCGTATATAAACAAATGATATCAATTCGAACTCATTCGAAGGCTTTTGGTTATTACAGTGATACGTGGTAATACTAAATCAGGGACCCAAAGTGCCAAGCGTGTCAGTGTTTTAAATAATCCATTTTTGATAAATAATTCGTGAAAAATGTTATTTATATAGCTTAAATACAAGAATCACTACTATTGCAAATATATCAACAATTATGATTTATTTAGTTGAAATTTAAAAAAAATATTTAATTGGTAATGTAGATTCTTCTACAGAAATCATCAGTGGATTGTTAATGAAACACAATATGATTCCAGGTTTGATGATTATTTCAAAGATAATTTCTCTGCATTATCGCCAAGGTTCATTATCTTACTATAAACCTGAAATAAAGTAGTGTTAGACACAAATGGAGATGAGATATTAGATCTCAAAAAAATCAAGTAAAGAAAACATAAAAACATAAAAATCATTTAATGGAGGCACTCTAATGCCCTTTGACTTTTATGAAGTGTCAAAAAGCATCACAACAGATCACAGTTATGCTCTATACAGTATAATTATCATTTGCATGAAATATATGAACAGAAAATGTGTTCTTATATTGAAAAATTCTTTTTTTAAATCATTTTTTCACTTACTCGACATGTGGGGCAAGTGAAAAATTGAAACAGATTTTTTTGTTTTCCAAATACCGTGATGTGCCCTAATTTCGCGCGCGCCATAACTTCGTGCATTATAAAATCATTTATTTTTTTCAATTTTTATGGGCCAGTCAAAATTGAAAAATCTGGAGGATTGCAAAATATCATTGTTGTTGAATGTTTTTCACGAAAAAATTTGAAAAACAAACTTGGTTTAGTACACCAAATAAAATTATTTCAATTTGGTCCTCCCATCGACCGCCATATTTGCTTGTGCTTAGCACAGCGACGAAGAACATGACCCAAGTAAACAAATGATTTTACTGTACAAAACTGGCTACTTTTCGGAAATATTTGTATCCATTATGCTCTGTTGGATATGTTTATTCGTCATTACTATTGAAAAGTGTGAAATTTTATGTATTTTGTAATTATTTAGACTTTCGCTTTCTGCGCGAAATTAGGTATATGAGAGTAATTATGGTGCCTAATTTCGTTTATTGTTGTTGCGTAGTTTCATTTGCAACATTCTAATGAAACAAAAGTAATATAATGCACAGGACAGTTTTACACTGAATAGAATCCGAAGAGTTCATTCCCATACGCTTTTTATCTAATTTTTAGGCGAATAACCACCGACATCGACTAATGTTGACTTGAAAAATCTTATAGATCAGTGCCTGCAAAATCCGATGTGTAAAATGATGCTAAAATGTGCGATGTGTAAAATGATGCTAAACTCAAGATAAAACTACAGCAGCTTTTTCGATAATGTATATAATATTGAAGACGTCTTGTACAAAACAAATATTTGAAGATGTCATATGTAAGAGATAGCGGAATTTAAGACTTTCTTTCATGACGTCTCGAAAATTGAAACTTTTTTTTATACACCAGCTAAACATTGCTCATACAATGCCTTTTTTCTTAAAATATGGTTTGTATTTCAGAAGAAAACGATATTTTAGGAATTATGACTTGTGTCAACTAAAATTCATGAAGTAAAATCTAAGCAAATCTCCAGGGTCGAAATATAGGTACATACCATTTCGACTAAAGAATGGGTCACTGAAGCCGTCTGATACCGTTATCTGCATATTTTGAACAATGGATGCTTGCATTCTATTGGTCAATTGATTATATTTCATCAAACCAATAACGATATTCAGTTCCAAACATGAGCGAAGTTAGGAACACTTTTGCGCGAAATTAGGAACTATCCTATTTTCATGCGCGAAATAAGGAGCATACAACGGTCTCAGATTCATACTCCATTTTTTTTTAAATAGCAGCAAAATTTGCCAGTAACATTTTTTTGAGAACCTAGAATCCTTCTACTACGTGATGCAGAAGCAAATGTTTCCAAATGGCCACTATATGATTTTTAATGGACGTTTTAACTTTGTCAGATCTTAATTGCGCGAAATTAGGGTACTTCACGGTATTTTGTATTCTAAAAGTATTTTTCAATGATCTTGTTCGCAGGCATATAAAGATTGGATAGATGATTCGTTATGTCATAAATATGATCAATTTCAATATTATATTCAACTTTTATGACTTGATGAACATGAAATATATGATTTCCTTTACCCACTTGCCCCACTGTACCTTACAGGGAATTTAGTAAACTTTGAAGGAAAAAATATCGAAAAATTATTCATTGGCATTTCGGATGAATTCTCGGACCTTTCTCTCAATACCACTCGTTATTTTTTGCACAGTAGAACGGTAAACTTAATCTGCCATTTTTTCACACCACTTCTCCATATAAGATGGTTTTCTGATTGTTTTGCTCCATTTCTCAAGTTTCCCTATGATAATTGCCTAATATTTTTCGTTCGGATGAAAATTTGGGCATTTTGGTGGGTTGATAGATTTTTTAATAACGGTATTATCATTCGGTTCATACCATTCCATTACATCCCGTCTGTAATGGCAGCTTATTTAGTCAGGCCAAAGCAACACCGGACAGTCGTGTATTGAATGGATGGCAAAAATCGCTTCTGAAGACACTCCCTCCTTGTATATTTGCCCATTTATGGTCGCTCTAGTGATGAAAACTTTAGTTTTCTTTCCACAACTGCAGATGCTTTGACATACCATCAATTTGTGGGCAATCTTACCTACATAGACATATTAGAATTTTCCTGGTGCATTACTTTTCCGTTTGGCAAGGTAAGACTTGTGCCCCGGGAATTGAAAGTTAATTTTAAAATTAATTTCATCGCCCATCAAAATACATCAATTGTATTTCGTCAGAACTTGCTCAACCAGGATTCTTGCGCGATGTTTGGCAACCAGGTTCTGTTTCAGGGTCCTATTGGGACGTTATAACGTATACTGACATCATACGACTTGAAAACTTCGCGCCGACAGATTATTTGAGCTGTGCTGTATGGCGCAGTGGATCATTTCGCTAAATGACGCGAGGAACACCCAAAATGGTTCCGAACTGCTCTACAGACTTCCACTTGTAGTTTCTGGTCGTATGTTCCACTTCTACCATTTTTTTTGTTCTACGCTATCCAGCAATAGTGTTTCCCTACACTGCTAAAAAAGTTTACACACAAAAGACTTTGAAGTATGCTCTTTTAACTATAAAGTATTCAATTATAACTTCAAAGTACGCTCTTTCGTGGGAGAATGGGACTACACACAAAAAGGAATAAATATTATACACAATTATGACTATCTTATATTCACACATGATTAACATTTATGCATAAAAACAGGAGAAGTGTGTAAAACTTATTCTTTTTATGCATCCAATTTTACTCCTTTTGTGGGTAGTCCCATTCTCCCGGAAAAGAGTGTATTTCTGCCCAAAAGAGCATACTTTCAGCTGTGCGTGTATAACTTTTGACAGTTTTTACAGTCAATTTCGATAATTTTAGATACTTTGAAATCATTCTTCCTGACCATGCTGGATTTCCAACGTGAGTGTGCAAAATTTGTTCCCATCTCTCGCGTTCCATATTCGATAACTTTTGAACGTGAGCATCAATACTAATGAAACTTTCACCATAAATTAAACAAACCTTCCGCAACGATGTGATGAATTTTACTTCTCGGTACGGCCACCAGAGGCACCGCAGTAATTGGAAAGAAACGGCCAAATACTAAGAGGATCGAGCTTTAATTACTTGCCCTGTACTAGAGCTCACGAGGTTGCGGCTCACACGAGAAAGAAGAAGAAGAAGAACAGCCACATGCCCATTAGGGTAGTTCAAAAAATCGATTTTGCTCCACAGCGTTTATCTGATTCTTCATCATGTTCTGAGTTTCCTCTGAAAATTTGAGGTCCTTTGGATTAAAACTGATTTAGCACAAGACGTTTCAAGTTTGCATGCAAATTAGTATGGGGAAATTAGTTTTTCCATTATACCGATAATGACGCTTCCCCATTAAGCGCAGGTTAAAAGAAAACTTGTATGGCTAAAAGGAATACTCAAGAGCTTTCACCCAGTGAAAACTGCATCTTAATTAATCGTTCCAATAATTAGTAATCGAATTTAATCATAACTGTAGTTTTCTGAGTAACTCTTCAACAGGCAACATTGCTGCTCGTGGCGTGAAAAATAGTACACACAAATTCAGGCTACTATGATGCACTGCACGTTTCAGTGATGCTCTCAAAGAAGTTTAACGATCATGACTAAAGATTCGCAACCTGTATTAAAATCGATTACTAATTATAGGGGCGATTAATCAACAGGCGGTTTTCGTTGGGTGAAAGCTCTTGAGTATTCCTTTAAGCTATATAGGTTTTCTCTTAACCTGCGCTTAATGGGGAAGCGTCCTTATCGGTAAAATAAAAAAATAAATTTCCCCATACCAATTTGCATGCAAGCTTGAAACGGCTTGTGCTAAATCAGTTTTAATCCAAATGACCTCAAATTTTCAGAGGACACTCAGCTCAAATTTTCAGAGGACACTCAGAACATGCTGAAGAATCAGATGAGCGCTGTGGAGCAAAATCGGTTTTTTTAACCACCCTAATGCCCATTTCACATGAATATTTCATTGTAATTCATTTTGTAGACCATACTCTACCATTGTAACCCTTGAATGCCACCCTGAATTCAGTCAATTCTGCCCTACTCAAATGGCGAACCATCGGAATCAATCAGAAGTTTTTACACATATATTTTTGAGATAGTTTGATGGTTGATTTGGCAAATTTCGGGCTTGAACACGTCCAAAACTGATGTTTGAATTATAGGGGAAAAAAAACCGCGCGCACTTATTTTTAACAATTACTCGGATCTGAACAGGAATTTCGTTCTGAAAATAAAGCCATGTCCATTGAGCACAAACGAAACCGCGAAGAATTCCGTCGATCAGGTGCTGAATGAGAGCCATTTGGGAAAAAATCCGTTCGTCCTGGATCAAAGGACAAAGAAAGTTAATTCGATGCACTCAACAAAAAAAAAAAACACGTAGACATCGTGCAGCAATGATGCAATCCGCGAGTCGAATCATGAATGATTCTATGAGCTATGAGTCCAATGTGATTTGATTCGCGCCCCTAATTTGAATCGTGGATGAGATTTGATAATTTGAGTTGGTACCAACACTGGTCTCCAGCCAAGGCCGTTGTCGTTGTGCATTTGCGTCGCCGATAATGAATCTTTTGCCGCCACAGTAGATGTGCTACTTGAATGTGGTACCCGCAATTGGGTCAACTGTACGAAATTCCCATCCTCCTTTTCTTCGCCATTAAATCTCCTGAAGCGCTGCGAACTCAACCTTTATCTTTTGCAGCTTTCGAACAAGGAGAGCAACTCGTGCAGGTTCCAACAGCGTCCTAACGCTCCGAATACCGAGTTTCCAATCAGTTTCTGTTGAACATCAATTTCCTCTGCCGATTGCTTAATCCAGTTATTTCGATTACATTTTTCGAGGTTGATTGTTGATTTTCCGGTATGCCGCCTTACCAGGGCTGCGATACCTAGCCGCGCGATGAGACTGCCATCATAAGAAAAGCTGACGTGGCACCGCAGCCGCCCGCTACGGGTCGGGACGCTGTTTTGAGCCGCCCCTAACATGGGGTACAGATGCTCATAGGTTCGATTAAAGTCCCTCCACTTCAGGACTATGCTTGTGTGCTTTGAGTGGCACACGATCGTTTTGATTTAACTACTACATATTTTCAAATCATATTTGTATCATACAAAGTAAGTTAGTTTTGACATCTGAGTTCCCTTTTTCGTCCACGTATTCAAAATTACATTTAAATAATTAAACTATTCTCTTCGTTACTAAAACTATACTGTCCCTACCACACAGGCGGAATCGGAGCCAAGCGGTACTGCTCTTCGCGCGATCTGGGCAACTACTGCAACTATGTGCGCAATCCAGGCGACAAGATCGAGTACCGGTCTTGTATTTTTACCTGCAGCACCGACGGCTGCAACGGTGCTTCCGGACTGTTCGGCTTCCAGACGATCATGCTGAGTGCGGTGCTCGGTGCTGCGGCCATCATGGTGAGGTTCACTTGGCAGTAGTGTGATGACACAAAGGTGCATGGAATCCGTTTCCATTGCAGTTGCATTTCGTACACAAACTGTGTAGTTTTATTATTAAGTATCTTAGTTTGAAGAGCGTAGATGCAGTTAAAGTACATATTTTGTCTTTACCTACTTTTTAAATGATGCTTGAACACTCCGTCCTCTATTTAGTTGGTAGTAGATAAAGCTTATATATTACATCGAGATATTGATTTTTATAAGACTAGACCTTTGAATAAAAAATAAAATGAAAACACAAGGACTTCTTTCGTTTCTACCGCAGAGATAAATCACAATCCGTTTCTTTTAAGTGTATGATATTTAGTGTAATATGTCATCCGGATTTTTAATTTTTTTTTTCGCATTACTTATTTACCACAACAGTGATAGGCGATCACAATGAGTGGAGGATAAATATATAATACGCATAAAATAACTATGGTACCACCAGTGAGAGGAACAGTTTAGTGTACTCTCCAAAATAGGTATAAACGACTCAAAATAGTCGAATATTGGGAGAAGATCTATTTGAGCAGCATCTGTATTCCCGTCAACAATGTAGCTTACTCAGCCACATTACAATGGATTTTTTTTTGATTTTTAGTACATGGCTGGCTAGAATCTGTAGATTTCTAGTGAAGTAACATAAATCATATCATTTGGTTGAACCACGACTGAGTAAGAGACGGGAGATCTAGATTACGGTCTCAATTGATTTATTTCAAGAGAAGCACTTGGAATACGATTTCACAACAAGACTTCGTCGAAGGTCCCCCATTGGAGTCAGCATTGATAGTATATAATTGCCCGCTCATTCATGGCCCTCCCACTGGTGGAACTCAGTGATTTAATTATTTCAGCGCCACGCTAGATTCCGGACAGAGAACTATGTTTAAACTGGTCGCTCACATACAACAAATTAGTAGTAACGTGCATATTTTATTTGTAAGCTGATAAACTTTATGTATCTTTTATTTAGTCCAGTTTTGTTTGCAGGGTATCTAGTTTATCAGAATTATTGCAAAATATTATTTATAAGGTAAAAGTGAAGATTTTTTTTTAGTTTTCCTTCACAGATTTACAGTTTAGATCCAAATAAGGCTTTCACTCTGTCCGACAGCTAAACGTTTCAAAATATAATAACAGCAAAATAGTTTGGCGGGTCAACTCATTTCACCCCATAAACGTTCGAAAGGACTAAAAACCAAATGTCAAACTTAATTTACACGAGGGATTGGAGTAACGGAAAAAATCAATAAAACGTGATAGAACCATCCAGCTCTTGCGCACACTTACTTGGCTTTGCTAAGCAGCAATCATCTTAAATCACATTTTTTTTATATTATTCACACTTGAAGGAGCACTTTCAGCTCCGCAAACATCCATTTATAATACTCTTGAGGTTCCAATCTTGAAGCTGTATGTATGTCATGTGAGCGCTTGTTTGTATCCTAATCATCCTATGCTCCTTGTCAAACCATTTTTTTTTTTCGTGGCGTGTAATTGTATTTGTGGTAACTAGTCTTCTTGTGTATTGTTGTTGTTGTATGTTCTTATTTGTCCGCATTTGCTTTTTGTAATGTACTTCTCCCTCGTTTTTGACTTTGTCTTTGCGATTTTTTATTAATTTTTTTTTATTTCGCTTTACTTACAAATAATTTTCTTAAAAGTATATACGCTCACAACGTTATCCACTAATCTTAAGCTACATTTATATTGTGTTTTGACGGCTTTTCTTTTGCTACTGCTTTCACATTATTACTACTTCTTAGTAAATCACAAATCACATGTCTTTTGCTTTTCCCTTCTTTGTTCCAAATTGTTTCCTCATGGTTGATGAAGCCCATTCTTCTATAGGATGAGCCCCAATCACAACACCTGTCCTAGGCATTCAAGTATGCAGTTGCAACAAACCACCTAAAGCGCGACAATCTATTATATTTCCTTGTCTATTGAATGACTCTAAAACAACAAAATAAGGGCTAGCCAGCGCACTCTCTGTCCTAATTTGGGAGTGTTTGATTTGGTCGTGGCCCCATTTGTGTTTTTTCACGCATGTTTTCTACAATTATATTCGGTTGGTTCGGTATGTAATAGATTTCTGCTGGTTAAGTCTTATCGGTTACTTTTCTCGGACTTTAGTTTGTTGTTCTGTCCCAGATGAATGCGAAATTATTTTGTAATGCTAAAAATGCTCAGTGACACCGGAAATGCATTTTCTGTTCGCTCGATACAGGTTGAATATGATAAGTGCGCAAATTGGCGCAGCGCAAGCACTCTGCGTTTCATGTAATACTAATATACTATCGGATTAGTAAGTAAATAATTTTTATGAATGTCGTCTGTTTTGTTGATACGAATTACCTGCTTCGTATTAGAATGATTTTACTGTTATACAAGAATAAAGCTGATTTTTTATAGCGGAGCGGGTTAAGCAGAGAGTGGCAAAAGTAGTATGTTGTATGCATCAAGAAACGCAATTATTACTATGTTAGAGTGTCGTAGTGCTTCACCTATTCAATTACCCAAAGATTCTAACGCTTCTGTTGAACCTGTAACCGTTTGACTTCCGCTTCTAGTTCTCGTACTCGTTTCTCGGAATTGTTGAGGGATTTTCGTAGACTCTTAATTTCCTCGGCTTGTTTGTTGAACGCTTTTCGGAGCTGAAAATTAAGTGATAAGTGCTGATTATAATGTTCTGAAAACATATTTTTACTAATCTAAGTTCCTAAAGTACAAGTACGAAAGCTCGACAATTATTCGACACGGCTATTATGACACCATCAGTCATTTCTTTTTTTTACGATCATAAGAAAAAGAGTATTCGATATGTGTTACTATCTCAAACCTTTGGGATTGTCTAAGAAAAGAATATTATAGAAATTTGTTAAATGTTAACAAGTAACACTTTTAACTAGGGAGAATTAACGAATACATTGGTCGACAAAGGTAAAAAAATCGAACATTTAGAATGTTCTGGCGCCGGAAATTTTCGACCTGGGGGTTCGTCGCTTGAAAAATTTCTTGTCTACTTCGAAGTCATTGACAGGTTTTATGTTCATATGCTTGTTTATATATGTTAGAACACTAATTTATTTCGACAATCTGATCATTACTTCATGTCGCCATGGCTGTTTTCACGGCCTTCAGGGACAGGTTTGTATTGAAATTGTTCATCATAAATGCGTACGAACATATGGAGACGCATGGTGTATTGGTGAATCATCTTTTATGACAAAACTTCATGTTCAAATTTGGTCTACCAAATAAATCCGTAACGCTGGGTAGACACCTGGAGTTAGAGGTGTGCGCCGGTCCGATATTCGTCGTCGGCGGCGTTTGTCAAAATTTTGGTCGGTGGCGGCGGCGTTTTCGGCGTCACGTCGAAAGCCATTTTAGCCGGCGGCGGCGGCGGCGTGAATCGGTGTGGCGATTTTTCCATTACGATTTTCTTTGATTTTTTTTTGCAAAAGAAAAATCTTTTGAATTACGCATGAAAAATCTAATGAACTTCTCCAGAAAAATCGAAGTTTTTCCATAATTTGGAAAATGTTTTCGAGTAATCTTTGGAATTACCAAGAGAAGGTCTTTGTAATTCCCAAATAAAATTGTTTGGAATTTCAGAAGAAAAATCGTCGCAATTTGCATGAGAAACTTCAGAATTTTCTCAAAAAATGTTCTTAACTTCTACAGGAAAAATTTCAGAAATTTACGAAAAGTTCTTGATGAATTTCTGTTGAGTATTCTTTGAAATTTTCACAGAAAATTCTTGATAATTGGAGGAGAGTGCGGTTGGTAGAATAGGTATTTAACCGATGGTTTTCTCAGTCTAGAATAACGGCTAGCTTGGCATGGCCAACAATAAATCGGTAAATTGTTAAGAATTTCCGCGGGAGACTAAAGAGTTTTCAAGAAAAAATCTCTGGAATGTTCACAAGAAACTGTCCGTAAGTTTAACGGAAACTTCTTTAGAATTTCCATGGAGGATTGTTCAAAATGTCTCCACGAAAAATTATTGGGTTTCTACGGGAAATTCTTTGTACATTAGACGTTCGATAACTGAAAGTAATTCAACTGCAATGCTTTCAACAGCATTTCGATAGTTACATCAGTTTTGCAGTTATCGGACAGCTGAGCTTCAAAACTATGTCAATGTCGATGATAGATACATAGCGCTGAACAATCAGGTGCACTTCTATTCTGACGCCGTCTGACAATTGTTTGCCGTCTTGAATGCGTCGCAGTTATCGAACGCCATTGGCTAACTGAAACGAAAGCATGTTGCAGTTATTGAACGACTAATGTATTGTCAATAAGAAATTGTTGGAAAATTGCGACACACGGCCGAACTGGTAATTTGGCCCAAATAGTCGTTTGCCCTAACAGGTCGTTTGGCCGAATAGGTCATCAGCCCAAAAATGCTGTTTGACCGAAATGGTCGTTTAGCAGAATGGAATATTTGTCCGAAAATATAGTTTAGGCCAACAGGTTAGGGGAAAGTGGGGTAAGATGGCCATATGGGGCAAGACAGCCAACGCTAATTATGCCTTAAGTGAGCATTATATTCACATTATTATTACAAGGGATGATTCACAATAATGTAAATGGGCTATACAACTGAAAAATTCACTTTGACAACCTCACTTGTTATTGTAATATTGATTTGAAGATGGTTTAGTTAAAATTCGAATTTTCTGGTTACATAATTTAACAATTGAAGCCTAAATTACACATTTCTCAGGACAAATTGATATTTACCGAAGCTTTTATATAACTATAGCCTATATACAATAATAATTTGAGAAGATTCACAGTAATTAGGTTCGATAGTATATAAATCTTTGGATATACGTCGGCCTGGGGCGGTATTGCCAACTGTATAAAAACAAGGTCATCTCCAGGATTAAAAGTCGCCTAACCCTTGAATGCATTTAAAAAATAATCAAAATAGTTTCTGCGTGAATCAGAGATGATTTAGAACAAAGGATATGGTTTTAACAGTAAAAATTAGTTTTAGGCAAATTCTGATATTGTCGTAGTGCCAGTTGTTGAGAAATCAACATGAAATACGACATTTTTAAACGAAGCATCATTCGAACATAATCCATAGAAGTGCAAGAAATGTGTCCCCTATTCTAAATAAATTTAGCAAACTTTTGATATAGTTTTTGGTCCTCGCTCGTCTTGCCCCGGGGGTCATATTGCCCCATATGGTAAATATAGGCATCATAAAAACACCTTTTTTAAAACCAGTTTATAAGATACTGAAACTTTATTATTCAGTGTTTATTGATACTTATGTCAAAGACGGGTCATCATAAATGCGTTTAATGGACAAATCAGCAAGGAGTGTCACTATTTTACAAGGGTTACCGCTTAGGATGGCCATCTTGCCCCACTTTCCCCTATACGGCCAAATGTCAATAACTGAACGGGTAATTTAATCCAAAATATCCATCCATTTGGCCTAATAACATTTGCGTTGAAAGGGCTAATTGTCAAACGACCCTTGAACGAAATTCCGTAACTTCTCTACTTTTAAGTTGATACTGGCCTTTAAGCCAAAAGCCATCTAACCAAACCCCATTAAGCCGAATTGATATTCGGATAAATGTCTTTTTGGCAAATGATCAATTCAGCCGAACAACACTTTTCAAAGAAAGTTGCAGAAAGTACATTTTTGGGCCAAATGGCTCTTTCTACACAGAATGGGAAGATCGAAGAGTGCCGCGCTGACGAGCGAACGTGTTTGTCTTTCGTTACGTCAAATTTTTTGCTATTTTTTAATGAATTTCTGTTTAGTTTCAATATAAATAAATGGTTGAAGTGTTCAATTTTGTTTAGCAATTATGGCTTGTGAATAAATATTGTGCGTTCGATGGGATGTCAGATCTCTCGACAGTTTGTGCTGATTCATTTCGCTGCTGTCGGTGCTGGCATATCGTGTTTAGTGCTCTGCGCTGACAACTTTGCGTTTAGAAACAGGATACGCATGTGCAGTTCAAATCACGTATGGAGCACTGCCCTGGATCGTTATACCGGATCGCATCATGCTTCATAAAGGATTAGTGAACATGCTCTTTCAAGATTATATCAAGCGCCGTGAAAATCTCAATTCTCCTGATATGGATTAATTTGGTGAGATTGTTTCAATTTGTTTGTACCTTCATAATTCCATTATTAAAACTAAATACGCGCTGGATTGAATAATCCGGAAGTTTGCTTATGGATCCATTATCCAATTGATAATGGTAGCATAAACAAGCGGGGCTTATTGTAAGTGAACGTGGCCTCGGACTGGTCATGAAATACCAGGCAGTCTGAAATGGGTCACTGGATCTGCAGTAGAGCTAACACCTTCTAACTCCCGGACTAAATCTGACTGTAATACAGACAGCTTTCTTCCATAATATCACTGCCAGCCAGTGGGGGTTAGATTGGGCACGCACACGCACAAATGGCTCTTTCTACAGAATGACATTTTTTACCAAACGGCATTTTTGATCAAATGATCTATATTCGGTCAAACGACTTTTTCATCCAAACGACAAATTCAGCCAAATAGTTAGGGTAAACAACTTTTTACAAGTCTGTGCCATTGCCACAGCCATTGCTTTCGGCCAAACTACATTTTCAGTCAAACCAGTTTTGACCTGATAAAAGTTTCCGTGAAACGTTTAGTTTTGCTAAATGGTACCTGGTTAGATGTCTTTTGGCCTAAAGGCCAGTATCGACTTAAAAATAGAGAGGCCACGGAATTTTGTTCAATGATCAATGGACAAAAAGACCATTTCGCCATTTCTGACCATATTACCCGTTCTGTACAAGGATCAGTCACTGAAATTTGGCCGTATTACCCGTTGGACCAAATGACTTTTTCGGCCAAATGGTCCATTCTGTCAAAAAACTATTTCTGCAAAATGGCATTTTTGGCCAATGATCGTTTCAGCCGGACAACCTGGTAGAGCAAACGACTTTCGAATTGCGAATTGCCAGTTCAGCCGTCTGTCGCTTTCGGTCAATGGAACTCACCAAGAATTTCTAATCGAAAATAGAAAGAATTTTCTGAAGAAATCCAAAAAAAAATCCTCAAAAATTACGAGCATTTTTTCGATGGTTTAAAGTTCTCTATACCAAACTAGCCGTTTAGTGATGAATTTCTCCCTGCGAAAAAATCACTCTAATAAAGGATAAAAAAAAACTAACCGTCTTATATAATCTAGATTGGGGAAGTCAACATAAAGCAAAAGAGATGCAGTCACAATATTCTGTGTGAATTTCAAAGAATAATCAACAGAAACTCAATAGGAACATTCCGTGGATATTCCGAACATTTTCCTATAGAAATTAGGAACAACTTCTTGTGAAACATCTGAACAGATTCTCATGTAAATCCTAAACAACTTTCCTTGGTAAATCCAAAGAGCTCCTACCCAGTCCAAAGCGTTCTCGATACTTGAAAGTAGTTTCCGTGGAAAATCTGAAAATAATTTTCGAATAACTATTCTGGAAAAACTGGAAATCTTTCGTTAAAATTTTGAGGCGAAATCACCCGTTATTGTCTTGAAAATATCCAAAATGACCAATTCGACAGAAAGTCCTTTTCGACCAAACGACTGTTTCGGCTGAAGGACATATTCACATTTTTTTTAGCCAAAGGAACTGTTCGACCAAATGACATTCTCGGCCAAATAACTTTAGGCTAGATATCCTAACGAAGTCTGAGAAAATAATGAGATTGTATAGAAAACATATTTTGATTTTGACATCAAATTGAGTCATAATTAGTTTTCAAATATGTATAAAGCATTATGATTGATTACCTATTTTGATCTCATTTTGCTGTAGATTACTATTTTAAATGATATGACATCAAACTGTGTTATTTTGTTATCGGAAAATATCACAATAAGTTTTCGATTTGCTCTCATCGACAGCAGGTATAGTTTATGATTGAATGTCACAGTAAGATATTTCTGCTATTACGTTTTGTTATTTTAACCGTTAAAACGACCAAAAAGACTTCAAATTACGTAAACATAATCGATGATTAAAACATTAAAAACATTTAAAAAAAGTTATCGGTTTGCTCGTGAACGTTCTACCAAATAGTCTTTTCGGTTAAACGATATATTCGGCCTAACAACTTTCAGCCTTGTGGATTTCTGACGAACGACTCTTTTCTGTTCAAAAATTCAATTTCAATTAGTTTTTTTAAATTTCAACGGGAACTCCTTTGCAATTTTCACGCTTAGTTTTTACGGAGAGCTTTTTAAAATTTCAACAAGATACTGTATGGAATTTTCATGGAAATTATTGGTATGTTCACGAAAAATTCTCTGGAGTTTCAACGTGATGTTGTAGAGATCTGTCAGGAAATTATATGGAAACTGCACTGAATCTTTGGAGTTTCAGCGGTAGATCAGCGGCTTGACAAATTTGAAACGGCGGCGCGCCAATGCAAAAATGTCGGCGGCGGCGGCGTGCCAAAAATTGTCGGCGGCGGCGGCGTGGCGTGGCGGCGCACAGCTGGAGTGTTACGGGTAAGTAAGGACGTACCGTGGACTTTTGGTACTCCTGTTCTATTATTTTGCTGAAAAGCGTGGTTTGTTACGGTGTAAGATCTACCATGGTCACATTGCCAGCTACAGGCAAATCCTGACCCAACGAATACCTTTCACAATATCCAACTCCGTGGTCATTATGAGGGTGTCGCTGAGTCGGGGGCCTCTCATTAAGTACATAAAGTACTACACCAACATTTCCTTCCCCTTCCAAGTTACAGTGAAGACGGGCGTGGCCAGGAGTAGTAATCCTCATGCTTTTGTAATTTTTATCCTAGATTGAAATTAAGGACCACACCCACCTTGATTTCTGATAGCAATCTGAATAAGGATTTCAAAAGAAAAACATTAGTATCACTAGTGTCCAATCTTCGAAGTACACCGTAACTATGCTAGGCTGTTCTATCATCACAATTAAGAATAATGCCACAACTGGTGCATGCGTTCCTATTATGGACTAAACAATTTTGGGTACTATTTTTAATACGATTTTCACAGTCATGCAAAATGATGTTTTGATCATTGGAGAGGGAATGCCGTTATTTGGTCATTGCGCTTCGGAGTTATCGCAGAAACACTGTTGAAAAAAAAATCAAAGTTACCGGCCTATGTCGAATCAAATTTATCAGATTTGAGAAATGATGTCAATGAGGATAGCTGAGAATTTGAATTTAGTTTCTTACTCGAAAATTGCTAATACTTCTGCTGTTAATGAATCAAAAAGTAAACCAAGAATAGCCGCACCAAGGCGCTTGACCTGCGCGCCCGGTATAGACAACAAGCCAACAAGCCATTCGGTGGACAGATCTGTCCGGCCTTTAGACGGGATCGGTCATGCATGCAGCTCAGTTGAATCTAAAGCATTGCAAAGCAGCGCAGCGGCTTCTAAGGCAGTCGGCCAAGAAAAACAATAATTATTGTACCTTATTCCTGCTGAAAACGGTAGGTGGGTTGCGGAAAAGTCCAGAACTCTGCCAATGAGGACCTGCGGGCTGAACCCCACCCAGGGATAATATAATCTCCCGGCGATGAGGGTTTTGTTTTAGCAAAAATAAACGAACTCAACCTTTTCAGCTGCTATTTTACATCAAGGTTACACCAGGTGGAGAAAGAGGAATTTTGTATGATATTAGATGTCCTAGCGGTAAAACTGACCGGTTTTAAACAGGTAGCTGTGACACGTGATTTCAATGCGTGAGCTATGGATTAATTGTTCACTAACGCCATAGTTCACATCTTACTAGAGTTACACATTGACGTAAAGTTTTGCAGTACAGGATGCAGATCCCGGGTGGAGAGTTCACGCGGATTATACTTCCAGCGATTACCAAGCAGTGAGCTTACTATGATGGAGAATTTCGCAGTTCGATCCAGATCTACTCGTTGTAGTCTTACAATGTGGAAACAACATTGTAGACTGGAGTGGAGATGAGCTGATTCGATCATTTGCATCCTTGCATAATTATTAGGGTAGGACTGGGCAAGATGAGCACCCTAAGGATGATCCTTAATATCGTTTAAGCAAACATGCATTGCTAAATTACACGTTCGACAGTTCTTTTTTTGGTGCATCTTATCTAACATCGCGAATTTCGAACGGAAAACTGATAAAACTCTATTTTATGACTGATTTGAATATTGTACGCGGCAAGATAAGCATTCATACGGGGCAAGAAGGAAAACATTCTTAAAATTATATTTACAACAAAAAAAGTAATAATAATAAGACATTTTACTAAAAGAGCCTAAATAATTTTCTCAAAAAATAATATTTATAGAAGTGCATTGGTCTTATTAAAAAAAAAAACACTGTTAGCTTTATCATTGATATCATAAATCACATAGAATAACTTAAATGGACTCGACAGATTCAACGCATGTGAAAGTGAATCATAATTGTAGGTCAGCGGTTCTCAACCTTTTTCTTGAGAGGTACCCCTTCGAACTTTTACATTTACTGAGGTGGGTTTTTTCGCTGTAAATGAGAATAAGTAATCTATGAGATGAGGTAAATGAAAAACGGATCTGAAAACTAACGGAATATATGGCATTAGCATCACCATTAACATTGTTACGGTGTACATAATTCGTAGATTGGACACTAGTGATACTCATGTTTTACTTTTGAGATTCATATTTAGAAATTAGAATGCTATCAGAAAGCATGAGAAGGAGTGGTTCTTGATTCAGGTCTTAAACAAAAATAACAAAAGCAAGAGGATTACTACTCCTGGCCACGCCCATCTTCACCGTAACTAGGGAGAGGAAGGAAGTGTTGACGGGGTACTTACTTAACGAGAGACCACCGACTAAGCGACACCCCCATAAATACCACGGAGTTGGATAATGAGGAAAGTATACGTTGTGTCAGGATTTGCCTGTAGCGGTCAATGTAACCGTGGTAGATCTTACCCCGTAACACACCACGGAAAGGTATCTACCCAGCGTTACGGGTCGCTGAAAACTAACGGAATATAAGGCTCTCCAAAAGTTGTCTGAAATCTTCATTATTCTGTGAAATTTTCAAGTTCATATACATTTTAAACATCCGAGCCTCTTGGAAGGAGGCTTCCGAGCCTCTTGGAAGGAGGCTTCCGAGCCTCTTGGAAGGAGGCTTCCGAGCCTCTTGGAAGGAGGCTTGAGCCTCTTGGAAGGAGGCTTCCGAGCCTCTTGGAAGGAGGCTGAGCCTCTTGGAAGGAGGCTTGAGCCTCTTGGAAGGAGGCTTCCAGGCCTCTTGGAACGAGGCTTCCGAGCCTCTTGGAAGGAGGCTTCCGAGCCTCTTGGAAGGAGGCTTGAGGCCTCTTGGAAGGAGGCTTCCGAGCCTCTTGGAAGGAGGCTTGAGCCTCTTGGAAGGAGGCTTCGAGCCTCTTGGAAGGAGGCTTCCAGGCCTCTTGGAAGGAGGCTTCTGAGCCTCTTGGAAGGAGGCTTGGAGCCTCTTGGAAGGAGGCTTGAGCCTCTTGGAAGGAGGTTTCCAGGCCTCTTGGAAGGAGGCTTCCAGGCCTCTTAGAAGGAGGCTTCTGAGCCTCTTGGAAGAAGGCCTGAGCCTCTTGGAAGAAGGCTTCCAGGCCTCTTGGAAGAAGGCTTCCAGGCCTCTTGGAAGGAGGCTTCCGAGCCTCTTGGAAGGAGGCTTCCAGGCCTCTTGGAAGGAGGCCTGAGCCTCTTGGAAGGAGGCTTCCGAGCCTCTTGGAAGGAGGCTTCCAGGCCTCTTGGAAGGAGGCTTGAGCCTCTTGGAAGGAGGCTTCCAGGCCTCTTGGAAGGAGGCTTCTGAGGCCTCTTGGAAGGAGGCTTCCAGGCCTCTTGGAAGGAGGCTCTGAGCCTCTTGGAAGGAGGCTTCCAGGCCTCTTGGAAGGAGGCTTCCGAGCCTCTTGGAAGGAGGCTTCCGAGCCTCTTGGAAGGAGGCTTCCTGAGCCTCTTGGAGGAGGCTTCTGAGCCTCTTGGAAGGAAGCTTCCAGGCCTCTTGGAAGGAGGCTTCCGAGCCTCTTGGAAGGAGGCTTCCTGAGCCTCTTGGAAGGAGGCTTCCAGGCCTCTTGGAAGGAGGCTTCCGAGCCTCTTGGAAGGAGGCTTGAGCCTCTTGGAAGGAGGCTTCCGAGGCCTCTTGGAAGGAGGCTTCCAGGCCTCTTGGAAGGAGGCTTCCGAGCCTCTTGGAAGGAGGCTTCCGAGCCTCTTGGAAGGAGGCTTCCGAGCCTCTTGGAAGGAGGCTTCCGAGCCTCTTGGAAGGAGGCTTCCGAGCCTCTTGGAAGGAGGCTTCCGAGCCTCTTGGAAGGAGGCTTCCGAGGAGGCCCTATGTCACACTTTTTTGTATGAATCATTAAAAAAAATGTATGGATTGTCACACCCCCCTTCAGCGCGTTACGTAATTTATGGATGCTCCCTAGCGTCTTGCAACGAAGCTACCGAGCTTTTCGGAAGAAAGTCTTTATGCCTCTCAAATGCAGGCTTCCGAACCAAGGATAGAAAAATCAAATGATCAAACAATCAACACTCACACGCGATCACAGTTTTAAATTATCCATTGATAAAAACTCACCAGCGAGTAAGAATGTGAGAGGTTTTGGACACATTGGCCACGTCCGGAAGTGTTCCCGGGAGCCTGATTCTCTCAGGGGACCGGACAAATTTCGATTAGCACCGAAACCCATTTTGCGGCATGTCCAACTCCATGATTTTAAAAGACAAACACAAAACATGAATTTTTGAGAGGAGGAGTTTGGTATGTCACAAGATGGCTTTCGGTGCTAATCGAAATTTGTCCGCTTCTCTGAGGGAACCAGGCTCCCGGGAACACTTCCGAACGTGGCCAATGTGTCCAAAATCTCTTGAAAACTCATCTATTGAGCTTGTCTTCCAAAATCATGGAGTTTGATACGTCGCAAGATGGGTTTCGGTGCTAATCGAAATTTGTCTACTGCCCTGAGGGAACCAGGCTCTCGGGAACACTTACGGACGAGGCCAATGTGTCTGAAACCTCTCAAAAAATCATGTGTTGTGCGTGTCTTTCAAAATCATGGAATTTGATATGTCGCAAGATGGGTTTCGGTGCTAATCGAAATTTGTCCACTTCCTTGAGGGAACCAGGTTCCCATGAACACTTCCGGATGTAGCCAATGTGTCCGAAACCTCTCAAAAACTCATCTATTGAGCTTGTCTTCCAAAATCATGGAGTTCGATATGTCGCAAGATGGGTTTCGGTGCTAATCGAAATTTGTCCGCTTCCCTGAGGGAACCAGGCTCCCGGGAACTCGTACGGACGAGGCCAATGTGTCCAAAACCTCTCAAAAATGGCACCATGGTCAAATCATGTATGTAGTCAAGCCATGTACCAAAAAATAGACATGATAACGCTTCTTCCCTGAAAATTTCATGGCAATCGGACGAAAAATGAGCCTACACGGGTTATTTCAATTTTGATTTCTAGGTCAGACCGAAACGTGTTAAGAACCGCTGCATTAAGGTACCCTCTATTTTAATATGCGTAATTCATAAGATTATCTTGAAAGAGAGCTTTCGAACATATTGAATTCTATCTTTTTGGAAGGGGGCTTCCGTATCTCATGAAAGGGGGATTTCAATATTTTTGAAAAGGGTGCTTCCGATTCTTTTGAAAAGAGGCTTCCTAACCACTTCACAGAGGGCTGGCTGAAAGAAGAATTCCAAGCCCCTCGAAAGGAGGTGTCAGAGTCTTTTAAAAGGGTGTTTCCGAGCTGCATGAAAGGGGTCTTTCGCGCCTCTTGAAAGGAGGCATTGATTATCTGGAAATAACGTTGCTGAGCCGTTTGAAAGTAATACCACAATAGTTTCCTAGCAATTTCGAAGGGGGCTTCCAACCCTCTTGAAAAGGGAGCTTCCGAGCCTCCTAAGACCCTTTTGAATACAGGCTTCGGAACCACTTGTGCGAGTTGGCTGAAAGAATTTCAAGCCCCTTGAAAGGAGGTTTCCGAGCCTTTTAAAAGGAGGGTTTCGAGCCTCTTGAAAGGATTTGCTGAACCTTTTGAAAGTAGGCTACCAAGCTTCTCGAAGGAAGTTCCGAGCCCCTCGAAAGAAAGTTTCCAAGCCACTTGAATCCTGGAGAGGAGCTTTTTGAAAACAGGCTTCCGCGCCACTTGGCTGGAAGCTGGAAGAAGAATCCAGAGCCTCTCGAAAGCAAGTTTCCAAACCTCTTAAAAGGGGGCTTGAAAGGAGGTTTTCAAACCACGTAGCCACGTAACCACTTAGGAAGCCTTCCCTCCATTTTTTTTTTTGACAAAAAAAAGCATTCAAGCCTCAAGATTTCTGAACCTTCAAATTGAAAAATTAGTTGAGAGGTATACTGCCGTGAATCGCATATTTGTCCCATATGAATAGGAAACCCAGCAAAGATGGGACAGATATGCGATTCACGGCAGTATATTTTTAACATATTTCATAATTATGTTTCAATCAAGTAGATTGATTTTGAAGATTGTTTTGATCTTTCTCACACACTGTGTTGGCTGTGGTGGACATGATTCGATATGTTTTGATTTACTGATTGCTATGCATATTATGTACAATATAAACTCTTGCAATATAAATTGATACAATTATTAAAACTGTAGGTTATTCAAAAGAGTTTTACTATTTTGTGTATTATGTGATTGTTCCAAAATGAGGTGCTCATATTGCCCCATTCGAGATAAATTATTCAAATCTATTTGAGCATGATCAAGCATTCATGGTTTTTTAATTTTATTTACTAATGCTGATTTTTTATAAGAAGACCTCAATTTTCACCAACCTTTGCTAATTTAACTGTATATCAGATTTATTTCAATTTTATTATATTTTTTAAATGTCAAGTCTTTTATTGGACTACAGGTTAACAGTGTGCGGAGTTATTCAAAGAAAAAAAAACATAAAAGTGATAAAATCAAGGGGTGCTCTTCTTGTCCCGTCCTCCCCTACGTGTTCATCTTTGTCGAATACATTTTCCGACAAAGTCAAGCGCTAGCGGTCAATACAAGATACTCTCCCATGTGTGCACTCTATTTGAGCTCGAGTTCAAAACGATGAAAATTTGTCTCGGCTTTCCTGGGCATAAAACATATCATGTTTCTGACAGGCAACAAAGCCCAAATGCAATTTTTTATTCTAAATGTAAAGACATCAAGTCAATCAAAAAACAGCAGCGATAAAACGTCATACCTCGTTCTCTGAGTTCAACAGGTTGATATTCTCCAGGGAACTGTTTCGGGAGCTGTTCCTCGAGCTGCTAAGTAGATTGTTCTGCAGGTTGGCTATGTCCTTGTGGTTGGCAGTCTGATGCTGGCCGAAGATCGCCTGCAGTTGGTGGAACTTTGTACTCTGGTTTGTCGAGGTTTTCTGACTTTTTTCGATAATCTACAAATATGACAGGCAAACAATAAGATAAGAGTCAAAGTTCGAACATATGCCGTGCGCTATTACGTTAGTTACCGCTTGCGGCCTGTAATCTGGTATCGTAGGCTGGGATAGGAAGGCAAACTTCTTTGTGTTGTTATCAAACTTCCGGTTATCGATTTCATTTTCTTTGTTATTTTTGCCACCGTTGGAGAGGGGTGTCACACCATTCGTGTAGCTGTTGCTGTTGACTGTCGTGCCATTAGTGCCATTGCTATGGCTATGGTTATTGCTGTTCCCGTTGTGATTACCATGGTGGTTGTTGAGGACATTGTGCTTGCTACTGGTGTGGTGAATGGTAGCATATTTGCCTTCAGTGCTTCGGGTTTTCTGACTGGTCGTTGTATCCAGAATGGATTCGCCTAAAATCATGAGAGATTTGTTTAATATTTTTACTCTTTAAAGGTACAATTTAGCATCTTACCGGTCTTCATAGACCTCAGCGTGGGTTGCACATTCCTCCCCTGGAACCACTCTTTGGCACCAATCGCCGGAATATCGGCCAGCGTATCCGGATAGAGGTCACTCTGGAAAAGTGTTGACTTACGCGGAACAATCATTGAAATCGGTTCGCATATATTTCCAGCAGCGTGTAGTTTATAGAATCGGAACACTTCACATTGTGCAACATTTACGCCCCGCTTCGGCATGAATCCTAGCGCTTTCTGGGGCTGACCAGAAAGGAACTGATTCAGGTAGTACACATAAGGGGCTTCATCTACCAATTCGTAGTACCGAATATTGCCATCTCCCTTTCCGGCTAAGTAGATCATTTTAGTATCATAATCAAAGTATGGAGTAACGACCCCACTAGAACTGTCGATTACTTCTTGTACCAACGGTTTCTTCAAATCGTGTTGATTCCACACAGCGTATTGTCTATCTGAATGGCGGGAGAAACCAGTCGTTAGGATGCGATCGTTGTCCAAAAATACTGCTTTTGAACATTTCGTTCCCATGTGACAAACTCCCTCCTAAAATATTCAAAATTAATTGGTACTTTTCATAATACATATGTAGATGTTTCTCTTACCGAAACAACAATTCCACTGCGAGGTTCAATCACCCGAAGCTTCTTGTCCTTAGAGGTGGTTGCTATCAGCGAACCGTCACGGTTGATCGCCAAACTGTAGATCATGTCCACGTGACAATTGATCACGTTCAGCAGCGCCTTCTCGGCATTGCCTAGATCCCATATACAAATCAAGTGATCGAAACCGGCGCTTATCAGCACGTTTGACGCCGTCGGATGCCATTCAATGTGCAGCACCTTACGTTTGTGTCCGACTAGCTCAGTGGAACATTCGCTCAGATTGCTCGTTAATCCACCCTCTGGGATCTTCCATAGTTTGATCTATAAAATTAGAAACGTTGTATACTTTCCATATCATATTAGATTTCCCATGCCCTACTTACGGTGCAATCATCTGAAGCGGACGCAATCGTATTATCATCGA
Organism: Armigeres subalbatus; assembly: GCF_024139115.2. NCBI lineage: Eukaryota > Metazoa > Arthropoda > Insecta > Diptera > Culicidae > Armigeres > Armigeres subalbatus. The sequence continues at coordinate 46,730,193 of NC_085140.1, read as the reverse complement.
ACGGATTCCATTTAAGATCGAGGATTTGACCAGTGTGTCCGATTACCTTACAGCATTGAAAATCAATTCTTCCGGTTTGGTTGATTGGGATCACCACAAATGTCGTATCGGCTACGATGGCCAGGAATGTGGGATTGATGGCACAGAAGTTGCCATCATTGCCGCTACGTACCACACTGATGTCGGTGTAGCAGCACTCTTTCCTCGTGGGGAGACCGTACACGTGCCGGAACTTGGAAGGTCGAACCCCGCGAAACCATAGCTGCAAAAAAGGGAATAAAAAACAAAATGTTTGAAAAATCAAATTACAACTTTGCGTAGGAAAAATTTGAATGCATAACAGTAGAGATGCATTAATATGAAAGAATTGTTTGTGTTTCTGCATTTATTATAAACGAGTTGACTCGGCAGACGTTTGTCCTACATAATAGGCGAGAATACGTATTGTGAACTCCGCAAACAAAAGTCCCGTATGAATCTTAATTTAGGGTTTTCACGATTTTATAAATTTTATTCTTGATTTTTATATGAGAACCTATCCTATAAACCCGTCGGAGATTATAAAGAACAGATTTGCTGAAAGAATGAATGAAAATAATCCAGCTCTTTTCGAGTTATTCGCATACACAAGTCAATTTATGTTTATATAGAAAAAGAAAACGATGATGGAGAAGATGCTTTCTGCCAATGACGCGCACTGGCCTTTAAAATATTATTTTTTCACAACTTTTCTGAAGAATCGGTTTAGCACACATTTCAATCTTCTAAAAAGGAAAGATCATTTGCTTGTTTCTTTGCGTATGTTTATTTCAATCAAATAATCATTTTTTGACTAGACAGGGTTCGCCGGGCAAGCTAGTATTACGTAAACAATTATTTTAAATTTATTGAACGCTTACTCAGTCTTACAATTTTACAACGACTTTATTATCTACCCTACGTTTCGACACAAGAATTGTGTCATTTTCAAGGGTAAAATATTTTTGGTAAAGTGTCGAAACGTCGGGTAGATAATAAACTCATTGTGGAATTGTAAGACTGAGTAGCCGTTCAATAGATATAATTGCTTATGAGAGGCGAATTTTCAAATAATCGAGGATGAACAACACTCTCACGCGATAACATATCCAAATTATTAATTGATAATAACTCGCTAGGGAGTGAAAATCGTTCGATAATTGTATCTCAATTTGAAGCAATTATCGTTACTTTCTGAACGTATTTCTTTACATAACACCACCCCAAAATGCCAAACAGCAGATTGAATTTCACTGTTTACATTCAATTGGTATTCGTAGGGTTAACATTTAAATGATTATTTTGTGCTTATTATCAATTGATCCCAAAATTTGAAAAGTTGTCGCCGACGACAACTCGCATGCTTTTCACACCTGAGAAGTTATCAAAAGATATTTTCAATCATTATCGTATGAAAATGATACAGCACAACCATGCAAGTAGTTCTCGTTGTTGTCGTGGCTTTCAGGTAGTTTACGAACTCTATAGAATCAAGGTCGACGGATCTACCCCCGTAATGGAGGCAAATATTGAAAAATGAACAAGTTGAGTGACACCTCCTTGGTATATGTTTGTATTCCAAGTAGTTCTTGTTGTTGTCGTGGGATACAGGTAGTCTACGAACTCAATAAAGCCAAGGTATGTGGATCAGCCTCCGTAATGGAGGCAGTTATTGAAAAATAAACAAGTTGTTTGACCTCTTCTTGGTATATTTTTGTATTCCAAGTAGGGTAATTCGCCAAATGTTGAACGGCTAATTTCTTCGCCTATTGTTGAACCCATGTGCATTTCTTATGGGAGTTCAACAATAGGCGACAAAATTAGCCGTTCAACATTTGGCGGTTTCCCCTAGTTCTTGTTGTTGTTGGAAAAAAATTGACCAAATAGTGACTTTCAGAAGCAGAAAAAGTGACCAAATAGTGACTTTTGTATGAAGTACTAACCAGGTAGTGAGCTGAGTTGCATTTGTATTGTTACTGTGTAATTCGTAGTAGATCGGATACTAGGGATATCATGTTTTTTTTTCAAATCCTTATTAGAATGCTATCAGAAATCAAGAGAAGACAAAAATTACAAAATAAAATGATCTAATCAATTACTAGACAGAGAATTATTTGAAATCACAAAGCTTATGAATTTTTATAAGAAAAAATTGTTAAAAAAAACTTAAAAGAATTCAAAATTATGATGACATTTTTAAAATACGATTTTTAATAATTAAAAATAACATTTTTAATTGAAACAAATTTAAATACATATAGAGTCCATTTGCCATTTGTTTTTTCGAGACCCTGATCTCGGTTTCATTAAAAACATTAACTCATATATTACATGAATTTTACCGAACCTAAGTTTCCTAAATTTCAAGTTGTGAAATGTGATCCAAAATCTTGAATTTGTTGCAGAAATTGATTTTCTGTAGAAAACCTTGTGAAAATTTTTAGGATTTTTTTTTCAGGAATTGTGCAAAAAATACTTCAATTCTTGTGAAATATTTCTCCAGGAGTTTAAACGGAAATTCCAACAGAAATCCGATGGCGAATGTCAGCACAAAAACATCCAAATTCAAGGCAGAATATTTTGTAGACATTCCTGCTGTCTTTCAGGAATTTCCGCGCAAACTGCACGTCAATTACTATAAAAACTTCTCCGCGAATCCCTGAAAAAAAATCTCCTTCAAATACAAGCGGATTTTTTCATGAATTCCGGTAGAAATCTTTTTGTGAATTCCTGTAGATATTGTTTGGCGAATTCCTAAGAAACACCTTCCGAAAATTATTTCCCAAAATCAAGGCGGAATTTTTACGGAATTTTACATAAAGATTTATGCGGTCAACGCTACAGAAATTACAGTGAAATTTCCTCTACGAGGAACAAAGTTAGGAAGCTTTTTATAACGAAGGTGGATTTTTCTCCAGATACAGGCAACTTACCCAACTTAAGAAGTAGTGCGCTGGATTCGCCTAAAGATGCGGTAAACAACGCATCAATTAGTTTGACAGATAAAACTTCGGAAGAAAGTTCGGTTTGGAAGTCCCGATATCCGAATTCTAATGTGGTGCTACGCCGACAATATCATGCTGTGTAGTTCGTCGTAGAGGGGTTAATCAATCAGAAACTAAGAAATATCTCGGAATTATGTCAAAATTGACGTGACAAAAAAATTGATATTCAGAAACGATGAAAAATGACAACAAGTGAAGTTCTTACTCTTATTATGCTTGTTTAACGAGTGCTCAAGAGTATAATGCATTTTTTTTTTTTTTTTTTTTGTGTCTGGCTCGTCCGAGGCTGGCTCGTCTCCGGGAATATAATGCATTTAATAATGGCTTGGAAATATAAAAAAAATTGGAAGCATAGACTGAATGTGGAGTCCCTTCTCAACGACATTTTGCTATCGAAAACAAAACCCTACGCTCCTTATTTATTAAATTTCCACCCAAAACTAAATCTTTGCGAAGCCTCAACCGTTATGTAAATCCGCATCAAATCCGCGAGCAAAAATCGCGAAATCCTCGTAGTCGTAACAATCCTGCGCTTTATATAAGCGTTGCCTAAACGTATGCCCAAGCTTCGCTGTGTGGTCTGTCTATGTGTCTCTCGATCCCGAAGTCCATGGTTCGAACCCACTCTGCCTTTCATAAGACGGCCTTGTAGCAATTTTTCAAGCTTTATATATTTTGCTTACATAGATTTACATTTGATTTGGTTGATGATAATGGTAGGTACAAATGATTTTTATTTTGAACTTTTTTTACAAACGGTGGTGCGAAAATAGTGACTTTACTGACCATTTTCCAAAAAATAGTGACTTTAGTGACTTTTGCATGCAAATAGTGACTTTTTAGTGACTAGGCTCAAAATAGTGACCAAGTCACTAAAAAGTGACTTGCTACCAGCCCTGCAGGTAGTCTACGAACTGCATAGAGTCAATGTCTGTGGATCAACCTTCGTAATGGAGGCAGTTAACGAAGAATAAGCAAGTTGTGTGATTCCTTCTTGGTTTTTGTTAGTATTTCTAGTAGTTCTTGTTGTTGTTATGGATTACAGGTAGTTTGCAAAGTCCATATAGTTAAGCTCGCCTGATCAACCTCCGTTAAAAAGGCAGTTAGTTAACAATAAACAAGTTGAACAGGTGAAAACACCCACAGTTCAACGTGGGTGCCAGTCTGGAGGTGGCCGAATTCCGGTGCGTTAAACCACTCCTACAACGCGTGGCTGGGATAGCCCTGTAACGTTTTTCCTCGGTAAAAGTCACACCTTTCACCCCTCGACAGAGGTGAAGAAAAGCATCGAGCATCATACGGACACCGCATGCTGCGCCTCTGGTGGCAAAAATAGAAAATACCCTCTATACCAAGCTACTGGCAGCTGTAATCGCTTCACCGGTTGCCTACTTGCCAGTGCAACGTGCTCACCACGCCACACCAAGCAAATACCACGAACCACCAACCAAGCGTCTCCTTTGGAGAACGGTGCCTACACCACATGATCTCAACCTACTCGCGGATTAGGCGAGAGCACCATGGACCTCTGCGACACTCGATCGGTTGGATGTATGGTGCCCGCTGGTTGAAGTCCATTCCGCAGCGATAGGTTGCTACCCCCAAATCTACAACGCCATCTACCGAATTACCACCGCCATTGGCAAACGGAACCTTCACAGTCTATCATCACAGCTGCCGTCGTTGAACCTATCAACAGCCCGCACACCAGGTCAGATCTGAACATTTTTTAATCGATGAGCTCGGAGAACTCGATGTAAAACGAGTGACGTCATAGGGCCCTAGAATAAATTAGAATACACAAATATGTAAATATGTCCCTAGTCCCAAATTGTTTAAATTAATTTGGTTTTCGCTTTCACTCAGGGTGGTTGGGAATTGTGAAACCCAATTCATTTCATCCTGCATTATTTAGATTTACGGAATTTCTACATTCTGTAGATTTACGGAAATTCTGTTGGCCTGTTGGTAACGCTGAATTTGACGACTGTTAGAGCCCTATTTACCCGCCCAAACGAGTGTCTCAAGCCGGGCCTCTATTGAAAAGCAACAGCAGTCTCTTCTAAAAACGAGTACCGCTTAAACTGCTGCTGTTAAGTGCATAACGCTTTCGTTTCAAGGTCTCTGGTTCCGTGTGTAGACCAGACGCTTTATTCCAGGGATTTCTTGGATGACTATGAACATATTCAATGAACGCATCCTATGTATCCCTAAACACAGGTGGTTCCCAGTTCATTGCAGGTAATAACCTGCTAGAGTCTCTAGCGGGGCTGAACGACAGCCAAGTTCAGGGGACTGAGTCATGGATCGACGTGACCTTCTGCGGCGCGGGATGGACGGATGAGCCTAAATGGAAGGTTCATGAAAGGTATACTGCCAGTGACAATCAAGAAGTGCGTTTTATGATCAATTACAACCCTAATACAGCGGTTCTCAACCTGGGGTACATGTACCTTTGGAGGTACTTTCGCTGTACTCAGGGGGTACCTCGGACAAAAATACGTAATGGCGGACACCCAACCAGCGGTTGTTAGATTTTCCAACAATTCTATAAGAATAAGAATAAGAATCTACCAAAACCTGTGTAAGAACTGGGCATATGGGAAATTGTTAGATTCTTATACAAATATTGTATAAGAATCTAACAATTTTGTAAGCTTTTTTTACATTTTCTGAACAAGAGATACAAGTTTTGGAAGATTCTTATACAAAATTATTAGAAAATCAAACAACCGCCGGTTGGGTGGATGTATTACAATTCCAATCAAAATTTGTTGATTAAGTTTTGATAAATATGTATTTTTATGTTTCAAAACTTTGTCTTGTACATAATATTCATGGCAATCAGTAAATCAAAGCCAATTGAATCATGCCATTGGGTCTCCAATTAGCTTTGCATGCAAAGGCATATCATTGCCAATCTGGAGATGGCGAGTTCGATTTTCGGTCCGGTCTAGGATGTTTTCGGGTGGGAAACATTCTCGACTCCCTGGGCATAGCGTACCCATTGTACTTGCCACACATGATCAGGGATCGTAATGCTCACTCAATCTCAGGAGCACATAATTTTCCCTCACGAAAGTTTTCGGGGAGAAATCGCTTTTCGGGAAAGAAAAACAGCCTGGAGAGTGATAACAATTTTTCGCTCACTTCGATTGCCGCTAAACGTTGGTTTGCTCTTTTTCTTTCATATTCGAGTCTTTTCGTGGCATCATCAATGCAAATGGTAGTAGTTTATGTGGAACAAATATCTTAACGCTTTCATACAGATAGCGTGGTGGTGTGGCTAAAGTAAGCGCATCCCCACAGCTATTATTGTTACTATTCTGGGTTCGAATCCCGGCGCGGCTATACAATTTTGTAATTGTTCTGCGATAATTATCGCGAAAAGTGAGTGAGAGGTGAAAGTAATGAAACAAAAAAGGATTTTTATCTTATAGGCAAGATTTTCGTTCATCTTCCAATGCTAATTCTAGAGAAAAGATTGATGGGTGAAAGATGATCCTCAACATAAACAACGAAACAAGATTTTCCCTTGGCCCGAAAAACGCTTGCTTTGGTCTCATTGAAACGAAAAGTCGGAACCCTGCACATGATACATACTCATACAATGGCGGGCAAAGGAAGCTTTCAATTAATAACTGAGGAAATGCTTATAGAATACTTATTCGAAAAGCGGCCAAGTGCCGGTTGGAATGTAAAGCCAGTAGAAGAAGAAGATGAATCCTGCCATCCGTAGCCAGCAATTCCAGCATAGTGTATGAAGGGCTGCGGGAAAAAAGATCAAAAGTATCAAAGGACAAAAGGCTTGAAAGCCTTCTTTCAAGAGGCTCGTATTTCCTCCTTAAAAAAAGGCTCGGAAGCCTCCTTCCAAGAGGCTCGGAAGCCTCCTTTCAAGTGGCCCGGATTCCTCCTTTCAAGTGGCCCGGATTCCTCCTTTCAAGAGGCTCGGACACCTCCTTTCAAGAGGCCCGGAAGCCTCCTTTCAAGAGGCTCGGAAGCATCCTTTCAAGAGGCCCGGAAGCCTCCTTTCAAGATGCTCGGAAACCTCCTTTCAAGAGGCCTGGAAGCCTCCTTTCAAGTGGCTCGGAAGCATCCTTTCAAGAGGCTCGGAAGCCTCCTTTCAAGAGGCTCGGATTCCACCTTTCAAAAGGCTCGGAAGCCTCCTTTTAAGAGGCCCGGAAGCCTCCTTTCAAGAGGCCCGGAAGCCTCCTTTCAAGAGGCTCGGAAGCATCCTTTCAAGAGGCTCGGAAGCCTCCTTTCAAGAGGCTCGTATTCCTCCTTTCAAGAGGCTCGTATTCCTCCTTTCAAGAGGCTCGGAAGCCTCCATTCTAGAGGCTCGGAAGCCTCCTTTCAAGAGGCTCGGAAGCCTTCTTTCAAGAGGCCCGGATTCCTCCTTCCAAGAGGCCCAGATTCCTCCTTTCAAGAGGCCCGGAAGCCTCCTTTCAAGGGCTCGGAAACCTGCTTTCAAGAGGCTCGGAAGCATCCCTTCAAGGGGCTCAGAACCTTCCTGTCAAGAGGCCCGGAAGCCTCATTTCAAGAGGTCCGGAAGCCTCCTTTCAAGAGGCTCGGAAACCTCCTTTCAAGAGGCCCGGAAGCCTCCTTTCAAGAGGCTCGGAAACCTCCTTTCAAGGGGCTCGGAAACCTCCTTTCAAGAGGCCCGGAAGCCTCCTTTTAAGTGGCTCGGATGCCGCCTTTTGAGAGGATCGGAAACCTTTGTGCAAGAAGCTCAGAAGCCCCTTTTCCTGAAGCGTGGCAGCCTACTTAAAGAGGGTCGGAATTTGAATTGGAAAGGTTCACGGAATAATGAAATTTTTAGCCAACTGTATGGCGATAGCCATATATGCCATTTGTTTTTCAGGTCAATTTTTCATATATCCCGAGTTATATGAGTTAAGCTTATTTTTATTTACAGCAAAAAAGGGGTACCTCAATTAATGCAAAAGTTCGAAGGGGTACCTCTCAAGAAAAAGGTTGAGAACCGATGCCCTAATAGAGCCATAAGGCGGGGAAGTACAGCTGATCCAGGTTGGCAAATCTAACAGTTCCACCGGGAAAACAATCAATTAAGAAAGGTCAAAAATAGCACTTTAAGAAGTTGGATTTAACTTTTTCCATCAATTTACATATATTGCATTCATTCATATACATCGCAGGCAAAAAAATATTTTTTTCATTTCGCGTTTTTCTTCTTAAGGTCACTCCTGACGGAATTCAAGATTAAAAGTGCTCGCGTTTTCGGGGGCACACCACTCGATACGGAAGCAACGCACAACTGTCATTTTTATTATTTCACGCATGCTGCGACGCAGCAAAGCTAAATCAACAAAAATGACAGTTGTGCGCCGCTTCTGAATCGAGTGATGTGCCCCCCGATCGGAAGTCAATGTCTAAAAGGTCCAATTTTAAATGACCAACAATAATACTGAATTCCCTGTCGAATGCAACTTGTTGCGTGTAAATCGGTCAACGCTTAGTTCCAAAAAGCGCATATACAATGTTTAGATGCGCCAAAAAAATAAATAAATAATAAAACTTATCATTACAATAAATTATGACTGAATAATTCTAAAAAAATGCATAAAAACTGCATAAAAATACGTTTGTTGATAAACTCAGTGATATTGAACGATTTTTCAATAAAAAGAGGGTGCCCATAACCGAACCAATAAAGGTGTGAATTAGCAGAGTTTCAGGAAAGTGATGGCGAACAATTACGGGCTTTATTAACTGTCGATAAAAAGTTTATCGCGAATGATGTCCAACAGATCGGCGGGCTAATAGCTCAATGTGTTTGAAAATGTTTGCCACCTACCCTCTTCACAAAACTGGTTAACGCCTACCTTAGCCAATGTGGAGTCCAAGTAGTACGGATTTTCACGACAAACGGGTAAGATTTTGGAACATTGCTCTTCATGCTTCGATGCCATTTTTCACAGTTGGCAATTATGGGATGTTGCTTAAATAAAGATGTTTATAAGAGTACACAAAACCATTTTTCACACGAGGAATGCGTGGCCTCGAATAAGGTATACACCCAGGTTTTTTTTTACACGGTTTGGTTTTAGTCGTTTAAGACCTTCAGCGTCAATGAAACAATGAGTTAACCCCACGAAAAAATTCACAAAAAATCAAAGAAAAATTAGGTGGTATTTAAAAAGCTGTGAAAGTTCGGGTTAATCGAGAAATTAATGAATTCCAACCGTGTAAAAAAAAACCTGGGTGTAATTTATTTTATGAGTAGAATCATATCGATCATATTTGAGTTACCACATTTCAAAAATTTAATTTTGGGACGAAGATGTGTACATATAAATATGTAGTTTGTCAAAATTTCAATAAGAATGTAGCTTCTTTATTAACTTCTTTATTTAAAACTTTATTAGATTTTATTGTGTATCTCAATGTAAAACGTACTTGAAAATTTAAACATTCCTCAACAAGCATGGGGCTTTTACGCGAATATGGGCAGTATAGAGCACTGGCGGAGCCAGCTATTGTTTTTTGGTGGGACACCACTAAGCGCAAGAACAATAGCCTTCGAGCACAATGGTGTGATTGCATCGCGTGGTGCCCCACCTCTGTCTCCGCCAGTGGTATAGACCTCTACTTTTAATTTAAATGGTCGCTCCTTGAACACTTTTTCCAAATACTTATTAAACACATCTTGGCAATTTAAATAGAAGTGCTGCATAAATGGTCCGATTAACACCCTGTATTTCGAAAGTTCGGCATAAACCAATTTCAGGGTGAAGTTATGGAAACAAGCTCAGAACTCTGATGTATAGAATAAGAATCTAATCTATACAGCTTTCTTGTCTCTTATGGGAACACATTTATTAAAAGTAAGCACTCATGGGAATGGGAACTCACAAACACTAATAATCATAATCTGATATACTCAAGGGTACTCACGGGCACTGAGGGGCAGTCACTGGCAATTTCAGGAAGTGATGTGCAAAAATATTCAATTTTGAATGAAAATGGGCGTTAAAAGCTAATCATGGGCAGTCGCAGACACATATGTCACACATAACATAATGGAAACATAATAATAATAAAAAGCTATAACGGGATAGCCCTACGATTGACTATACGAACTGTAAACGTATGACTACGTACTCAGATAAGTTGAACCCGTTATTTCTAAAATGGAACTCAACAAAAAAATCACAAGACAGACTATTATATTGATATTCAACTGAAACCAACTATTAACCATTTGATTACTTACTTAGCGTTGAAACATTCGCTAAAAAATTAAAAAAGGATTTTATGTTAAATTTAAATGAACCGAATATTCTGATAGAGGCGATTGAAATCATGCGATAATTGACTGCTTGTGGTAAAAAATTGTACCTGGAAATGGAACACAAATCAATAGTTTACTATAGAAAATTATTTGGTACCAATGTTGATTCTGAATCTTAAATAAATTTGCAATCATTGATGACAACGGCATGAAAATTCGTAGAAAAATAATCGACTTATTAGCCTCCAAGACCTATCATATTTCTGTGACAGTCTCATTTTTCCAAATTATGACATATGTCCCAATATATACATATCCAATACAAAGACGTAGTCCTACGTCAAAACGCCATAATTACATCTCATGACCATTCACAGAACATTATAGATACTTCTAGAGACGTGCTACTGAACATTTATGGGTATTCGTGGAGTGCAACATTTTCAATTTTATTACTAAAAACATCTTATATCATTTGTCGGTACTCATGAGTACACAAGGTCACTCATAGGAACTCACGGTAATTGTTTGGCACTTTCAAGAGCTCGTTGGCACTTATTGGAAATTATTGGCATTCAGAAGCACTCATGTGTTCTAATCGATACAGTCGTTGGTAACCCGAGTAGCACAGTTTAGGTCGATTTGGTTGCAGAAACTCATATATGACTGGATTTGGTCGTTCATGGGTCACAGTAACTTATTTATGACAAGCGTGCTGCTTGGGAAATCTACACCATGAGCACTCACGGCCACTAATAGGTACTCATGGCCACTGTCGTGGAGATTAGTTTGTTGTAATGTGCTTTTATGAACATTCACAAGGTAAAAAATGCCTTATATCGAGTTACATCGAGGTATGACTATTCAAACTGACAGCCCGAGCAATTTGAATCATTGCTGATTTTACTCTAACACCCGTAAAGCTAGGCATAGATATATCGACGTTGTTGCCAACCATGTGGGTATGTTTGTTACTTTTTGAATCGTTGATAAATTCAAACTCAATTGCGTGGATGAAAATAGGGCTTCTTGGAAAGTATTCTTGGCGGTGACTTGATAATGATCAATCATTTTGTTCAACTGTAACCGTTGTGCTTACTCGAAAACTTAGATGTTTCTATTTGTTACATACGAAACAAGAAAAAAACAGTATTAAGCTTCAGCTGCCATAAAAATGAAACGCTTCATTTATATTACGTCATTGAAAAGTTTCAGCGATTGTTATATTTTTGAACTTCACTAAAAGAATGTGAAACGGCCGTTTCAGAGGTTTGCGCCGAAGCGCAATAGCCTTTCGCACAAATAGTCATTCTCCCTACACAGGAATTTGCTATTCTTAATCTACTCATATTGTATTCAAAACAAATATCTTCACAAACGACAACAAATCACCGCCCACTCTCTGCAGATTCTAATCAATTAATTGCTTTTGAATCAGGCTGCCAACTCATGGCGCTATTGTATACAAACACCCGTCCAGTAAGAGAAACACTTCATAAGTTACCTGTGAATTGGTCATACTGTCGTTGTCTCCGTCGTTATCGCTGTCGCCTGCCACGTGCTGTTCCGGATCGCTCAGGCTCAATCCACAGGCACCACCACCTCCGCCGCCAGCTTCCAGTAGAGCTTTCCACTTCCCGGCAAATTCGTTACGGACTGCTTCAAACTTCAGGAGCGGGAATCACACAACAAACAAACACAACGGTATCACATTCAATAATATGTTGGACAGTAAATGAAATGTGTATTTGGCTATCTATAGATAGTGAGTGCCTGGCAAACTGAAAATTTAAAACAAGCAAATAATTTAAGGGGAATAATTCACAAAACTATATTTTCTCTTCATCTGTTGAACACTTTTACTAAACAGTACCACATGCCTTCAAACTTTCTCAAACATTGGAGGATTTATTGAGGTTCTAAAACAGTTTTGTAAACCATATTATTGTTTATAAAACCGTTGTATAACCGAAATTGACACAGAAGTATGAACACATCTACAGGACATCTAAGGGAACAACGTTAGTTCACATGGGACCGCACGTTGGATTCAATCCCACGATCAAAGAACCCGCTAGCGCATTAAATCCACAGTGTCCGAACATAACAGATAATTACTGGCAACGGCACGAGTTTCGCGGTTAATTTTACGCATCAAGTTCGCGATGCTTTCTTCTCAACTGGAGCTCAAGACACAATTAACCACACTTTTGACGTGTCGCTTGCCGGGTGCCGTACTTTTCGCGTCACCACTGTTGGCTATCTGATGTACATTTCGGTGATTGATGATACGCGGCAACCGGCGCGGCGGCACTACTCGACCGTCATTTAGTCAGTCACTCCGATGTATGTTCGAAAGGTGTGATTCATGTTTACCGACGAGTCGAATCAGTGTCTGGAAGTTGCGCTCACCGCGGATTAACCGAATTGGTTCGGTAACTTTGGGTTTCAGGTTGTTTACGGTAGTGTCGCTTTATTCGTGCGATTCTTCTTTAATAACAAATTAAATTTGATGAAAAGGAGTTTAAACGATCAAAACGGGAACATAAATAATCTGAAAGAAAAAGAAAATGAAAAAAATATAAGTAAATAAAATATGGAAAGAAAATAAAAGCTAAAACAAAGTAAAACATAATAAATGTAATTTCAACACGTTATAAAACAAATTATAAATAATTTGACACGATGCAACACACGATGCAGTGCAATTCTCAAAAGTTGCGATTTGATCATTTTACAGATCATCATGACATTATGACAACAGAATTATTTATGGCTCTATTTGATAACTACAACCAACGGGTTCACAGTAAATTATAATCAGCGTAGTCGATTTTCGCAAGTAGGTGCAATAAACGACTGCCACTCAGTCATTAAGAAATAAACCGTGTTGGCTGAAGATGAAATTTTATTTTGATCATTGTTAGCTGATTAGGTGGCTTGATTGAAAGTGCTTGCAGGAACTGTAGATTGATTAGTTTAAAACTGATGAAAGATGAACTAGATCACAATTGTATTTATGTAACGCATTGAATACTCATTTTTGTTACAATATCACCAAAACATGCTTCATGTATGGAAACTGTTCCATTTTAAATCCCACTGTCAAAAATTTAATCTCATCTCAGAAGACCATAATTTCATCGGTTCTTTTTGCTACGAAGATTTTTCTCGTTACTTAAAAAAACATAGACAGTGTTGATCCGATTTTGTCTACCCCCGTTTTTATCACGTTTTCCGTTTTCGACCCGATTTTGCCACTCAAAAAAAATTGAAAATTCTAGTCGTTCACTGCAAACAACAATGATTTTCATGAAATAACTTTCTCCGCCTGTGGTTCCCACGATTTTCTTCAAAGATTTCAATAGGAAGGCATCATCTTTTTAAAAAATGATAGAACAAAAGTTATATGGCATAGCTAATATTAATGGAAAACTAAAAAATGTTTTTTATTGTAATTTTTTTTGTTAAATATCTTGGTTGTGCATATGCACAGCACATGTTTCGAAATGGACAAATTGATATGAAATTTGCGAAAAAGAATCCACGTGTCTTGGAAGGACTCGAATCCTCAAGCTCCTACTCTCTAGATAGGCGTGATAATCCCTACACAACAAGACCACTTAAAGGTCCCGTTTGCGGAAAAGCCATCAGAATCCGAGTACCAACCTCCTTTTTTGCAAATTGAATATCTTTCGGATGCTTGATTTGCCCAATCTTCACATGTGCTTAACTGTTGTATATTCACAGTAAAGCGAGCTCACATTGTTTATTAGCGAGAATATCACACACTACAGGGTGTCTGCAAATTATCCGTACTGATTTTGATAGTTTGCTCAAAAACAGACAATAATGGACTGAATCGGTAGCTATATGGGCATAACAACTCAGTAGGCTGTTACAGATGTATATTCTGCAGGGTTTCGACTTTTTTCGTTTCAATGAGACCAAAGCAAGCGTTTTTTGGGCCTAGGGAGAATCTTTTTTCTTTGTTTATGTTGAGGATTATCTTTCACCCATCAATCTTTCTATCGCAGGACAATTACAAAATTGTATGGCCGCGCCGGGATTCGAACCCAGAATAGTAACAATAATAGCTGTGGGGATGCGCTTACTCTAGCCACACCACCACGTTATCTGTATGAAAGCGTTAAGTTATTTGGTCCACATAAGCTACTATCATTTGCATTTATGGTGCCACGATTTTTTCACCTTTTCATCTCGAATATGAAAGAAAAAGAACAAACCAACGTTTGGCAGCAATCGAAGTGAGCGAAAATGGTTATCACTCTCCAGGCTGTTTTTTCTTTCCCGAAAAACGATTTCTCCCCGAAAATTTTGGTGAGGGAGCATCCTGTGCTCCTGAGATTGAGTGAGCATTACGAACCCTGAATTCTGAGAACACTGAGCGTCATTTCATGTATAAAAAAATCTTTGTGAATACTTTTTTTCCGGTTTTCCGAACAAATTTGAAGTAGGAATTGCCTTCCTACTCATCCGATTTGGATTGAATTTATCATTCGGTATGGTCTGGGGTCGCATATGCTCCTGGGATTATCGGAATTGATCGCCGTGCCGTGGAAGAGGCTTTTGCGCCTTTTAAGAGGGAGACAGCGATGATTGGACTCACGATCAATACCAGCAAAACGAAGTACATGGTCGCTGGCAATCAACGTGGGTTCATTAGTGGTGGTGGTAGCGAAATAGTGCTGGATGGTGAAAAATTTGAAGTGGTAGAAGAATTTGTGTATCTTGGAACATTAGTGACGTGCGATAATGATGTTACCCGCGAGGTAAAAGGCGTATTGCATCTGCAAATAGGGCTTATTACGGACTACGTAACCAGCTTAAGTCCCGTAGTCTGCAAACGAAAACAAAACTCGCGCTGTATACTACTCTGATTCTCCCGGTGGCTGTATACGGCCATGAGACATGGACGTTAAAGGAGGCTAATCGGAGAGCTCTCGGAGTGTTTGAGCGTAAGGTACTGCGGAGCGGACAATACTCGGCGGTAAACAGGATAACGGTATCTGGCGGCGTCGCATGAATCACGAATTGTACCAGATGTATGAAAGACTGGATATTATTAAGCTTATACAACACGGCAGACTACGGTGGGCTGATCACGTTGTTCGTATGCCCGAAGAACGTCAAGCGAAGACAATATTTAGTAGAGAACCCGGAAGAGGCCGCAGGCTTCGTGGAAGGCCGCGTACACGATGGCTTTTTGCAGTTGAAGAGAACCCGAGGGCGCTCAATGTTCAGGGCGACTGGAAGCGATTGGCCCAGGATCGAGTCCAGTGGAGAAGGATACTCCATTCGGCGTAGGTTCATCGAAGAGCTGTAGCCCATCAAGTATCAAGTAAGTAAGCTGTGCATATCCATGGCCAAGATATTTAACAAAAAAATGATTTTCGTACGGCCGAGTTGCCGAATAATATGAAATTAATTGTAAATCAATAGTTACATTATTGTTTTCAATAGTTTAACCATTTCAGGACGGATGGGTCATATCCAGCTTTTTGCGCACCGTAATGGCGGCTCTGTAGGTTTTAAAGTGTATCCGTCCCTGTACTTCTTTGACATCTGGCTTGGGTTTGACATTCCGTTTTCCTCCTGTTCCAGGATGAGGGGAGAGGGTAATCGAAATGTCAAACCCAAGTCAGATGTCAAATAAGTACAAGGACGGATATACTTTTAAATCAACAGAGCCGCCATTACCGTGCGCGAAAAGCTGGATATGCCCAGCACGCTGGGCAAATATGACCCATCCGTCCTGAAAGGGTTAAATATGAGAAATGAGACCATAAAGATGTGCTAAATATTGCTTTTTGATGTTGAAATAATTCTATGAAAGTTGAAAGGTGCAAAATTTGATTTAGCTCTACAGCTACCACGGGAAAGAAAGGGTTAAGAAACCGTAAGAATTTCAGAAATAACAAACTAAGGCCGAAGTTGTCTTAGCAGTGCGTCGATGCCATGTCCAGTCCAGTACAAGAGGGTTTGCCATTTTTTGTTAAACTGTATTTTATTATTTTTAATAATATTTGGTGGCGGCAAGCTTACATAAATTTACAATCGTATTCGGAACATTTTGCTATGAAAATTGCTTTGATTTGGGAATCCAGAGAGAAATGAAAAAATCTCTGACATATGATCTTTGTACTTTAGCATATCATGAGAGACGCTTTTCGCAATCTGTAACTATAATGTACTGATTTTGGGAGATAATCTCCATGATGCCGAAGATGCATTTTAACTTGTTTTACACGGGTCCGCGACGTTAGGCATAGGTATGTTAGACATAAGGACGTTAGGCATAATAGACGTTACGCATAACAGATTCGTGTATTCAATGCAATGATTCTACTAACACTGCTTACATATTTTTCTCAATACGTGTGTTATATGAATCTAAAAGAATCGTAAAGTGATCAGAAATTAACCCCGGGAAGCCATCAAGTGTCCTTACGGTGAATCCGAAACACTTGACAAATTTCCAAAAACCGAATGCTCCAGGGTCAAGAGAAGACTATCTAAGAATTTGCCTCCCGGGTGATACTTAATTCTCACTAAGTAGAAACCGCAGATTTATGAATTCTTTCGGTCCGAGATAGGTTCTTATGTAATGGGACACGCCTGCGATTTTTTTGCTTACTTATTGCTGAACTAACTATTCGAACAAAGTTGCAAGCAGCTCTCTAGGACGAATTTGAAAATTTGGCCATTTCTACGTAACTTCCGAAGAAAACCATGTGAGTTACAACCTTGGGTCAAAGCTTGGTGCTACATTGGTTTCGCTTTTCCAATGTCATAAAAAAAAACAATTAGAAATGGTTTAACACGAAGCCTAAAATTAGCAACTTTCCCATTTAATTGGCGACAGCCATAGAGGTAACGAATCAAATTTATTTTTACATTCCACCGAATTTTCTTCTCAATTCGTTTCACATGTGACATAATATCGGTGATTGTAAGTTTTTCTAACAATTCTGAATAAGAACCTACCAAAACCTAAATGGGCATATGCGAAAATGCTAGACACTTATACAAATATTGTATGAGACCTTACAATTTTGCAAGCTTTTCTTACAATATTTGTTTGTGAGCTTACATTTTTTGTATAAGAACCTAACTTTTTCGCATATGAGTTCTGTGCGTGATCTCTCTTGTTTCGGACCGCAGAACGATCGCGCGGTCGAACGAATTATTGTGATCTGCATTGCGCGGCCGGTAATAAAATTAATCAGTGCTGTGCGTGATCTCTCTTGTTTCGGAGCGGGCTTGGTAGTCATATGGCTACTGCTTCTGCCTCATACGCAGGAGGTCGTGGGTTTAATCCCAGGTCCGTTCCATTCTCCTACTTTGTATCTTCCTCTATATTTCTCATGTTCTAGCAATCGCTAGAACTAGAAATGGACTTTCATACCGTTTCCATTTTTATTCCTATACCTTCAACTTGAGTATTCTAACAGTAATCTGTTAGAATTGGAAATGAACTATAGAGCTCGTTCCTACATCCAATTAGAAATTCCATCAGTTACCTTCTCCTATCTATCACATTGGCAGCTCGTTAACCAAGACGGACCTCTGCCTCTCCAACCTAACCCAGAAGTTCCAACAAATTCCGCATGAACTCGTGGCAAGTGCAGAGGTATATTCGGCTTGCAGCGGGCGAGTGATTGCATCATCATTTCCTCCCCTTCCCTACATTGACTTGCATTCTGACGTGGCAGGCGCCAGTATGACCTAACAAATGAGATCACCAGTACTTGTACATTGAAGATGTGTGCTAGTCCCAAGCAAACATCTGTTGGTTCCCTGTGCAAGAACAGCTGATCTGGTCATAATGGAGTAGCAACTACGAGCAGTCAATCAAACTCAAGCTCAAGCTCAAGAACCTAACTTTTTCGCATATACCCAGTTCTTATGCAGGTTTTGGTAAGTTATTATAAAGAATTCATAGAAAATCTAACAGTTGCTGCTTTGGTGTAAATAATGTATCTATGAAAGTTCATATTTTCAAAAGGAGGACATGTTTGGTTGGAAGGACGACGGGAGGACATTGTATATAAAAGATACCGTCTGGTAAGCCCAAAATGTTACTGAAGCATGAATAAAGTCGAGCAAGAAGCAAGTCGAGTCAAGTACGAGACACTGAAGACGACCTCACAGTTGAGGTCGAAATACGTATCTGCAAAGATAACAATACGTAGTGGAATTAAATGGAAAGTACAAAACGGTTGAATACATTCCACTAAAAAGAGCTTAACATATTTTTTCTAAGAATAAAGCTTTTTTTTCGTAGTATGACGGTGGGGCAGAATTTTGTTGTTGTACTTGTATCAGGTTGCAATAGACTTGTGTTCATGACTTGTAAGGGAGAGGTTCATGTCTGTCATTTATCATCGCTCATTATCAATCGAGAGCGAAGTCTGCAATTCTTGGCATTGATCGAACTGAATCCTATGTTTCAATAAGTTGTTTACATATTTGCCCATAATGGAATTGTGTAACAAGCAATTGTAAAATAACTAAGTAAAAGAAAACAACTTTGAATATTTTTTTCACATATACATAAAATAAACATAAATAAAATAATAAACATAAAATTAAAAATAAATCGTAATAAGAGACTGTCGTCAGATTGAACATGACATTTGACCTTCCTTGCAATCTATAAAAAAATTATACTAACGTAATATACATATTAAAGGTAAAAGATAGAAAAAAAAAATTACATCATTGCTTTTCATATGAAGTGAAAGGAGAATTCATAAGAAAAACCTGACCATTTGCCAACATTATCACCTGCCGCAATATTAGCAGCTAGGCATACATAAATCTAACACCATAAGTCTTCAAGTCGTACAGGATCTGTCAGCCGCCCCTTTATTTTGCCGATAAAAACCACCATTTCACTAAGCTCAGCATTGAACTTAAATCTAGCTCGTAAAGCGCACGAACCGTGATTATAGTGGTTCAGCTGCTCTTACATTCGCAATGAAAGTATCATCAGAGGAGCAGAGATAAAACTTGGCATGTAGCGCTCTTTACCAATATAATTTCGAACCATATACGAGAACCGAACAGGTCGATCGTTACAAATTTGATACTGCGGCTGTGAGCGGGGCGACTTGAGGAGAAAAAGATAGATAACGAAAACGGCAACAACACGAAACCTTAGCTATAATAATGTAATGACGATACGATGGCAAGATGTTGCGACGACGATGATGAACAGCAGCAGTCGCAGTCCAAGTCGTGGAAAAAATTAGGAGGTTAAAAAACAAAACGGTGTAAATGACAGCTCAGTTGTCAAGTTTTTCTAAAATTTATTTAATTGAAAAGATTGTCATGGTGTATTACTAACGCAATTTAATAGAAGAGCATCAAAGAATTTAATTATATTTTTACAGTGCTAACAATAATGAAAAAAAAAATCTTTCTAAAGTTGAGTCTAAGCTACTCCCTCCAACTGCGAAAAAAATATTCTAAAGATTATTCAGTATATGACATTATGGGGATGCTCTTCTCATTCCGTTGATTAACTTATATCGCTTAGTCACGCTTAGCCACGAAGCGATTGTGTTGCCGTAGACAGAGCAATAACCATGGTGGAAACGAGCCAAAAGTTGGATAATGTTCCATAAAAGGCAAACGAAATTCACTAATTATTTCGAGATGTTGCAGAATTGTGTTGGCACTAGCAAGGCTAACTTCAATTGATAATAAAATGAGGGAGTGATGAGATGGACACAATTTAAAAATTCTAGACCAACATTTGAAAAAGACGTAACATCTAAATTTTATTATTTCAATTTCGGGGAATTGCTTAAACTTATAGCATCACAAAAAATGCGACTTTCAATCCAAGTAGTAGTTACTTTAAATTTATATAAATTTGTTTTGCACTATTTTGTAATACTTGCGCACGATGAGGCTAGCCAGAGAAAGTATTCTCCCTAATGTTATGCCATCGACTAAACCAATTGCAAGAGAGTGAAGCTGCTCCTCACACATTATATACGACACATTCGATCGACATCAGCTATGGCAGTTAATACACGAATACGTACTTCCAGATAAACTGACACGATTAGACATGGCAACGATAGATCGAATTATAGAAACGCTCGCAAGTCCCTTTGGAAACCATAAAGGGACGAGGAAAGTGATATTTTTTATGCATGCTGTTTAACATCGAATACGATAATACGAATGGCAGATTTTGGCACGAGTGATTATTCACCAGGTTCGATCAGCTACTTGTCGTTCAGCTAGAAGATGGAGGAAATCTACCTCCGATTAAAGACGAATGAGCAGGTTGAAGTATAGTTATTCATACCTCGAAGACGAAGAACATATCAAGAGAAGGCTAAAGCAAAGGTAATGTTATTAAATCAAACCGAGTGATCGCTGCAAACGATTGAAGAAGATAAAAAGGCCAATACCGCCTACAAGTGAAGTTGCTCAAGTTCATCGGGAGGAGGGGCTACCCTGGAGAGGTCGTAAATGTAGAGCTATAGATGTCAAACCGAAGAGATAGAGAAGAAACAATTAACGTCAAAGCTGACGGTAAGAGCTATGTCGAAGTCTTGAAGGTTTTTTTTTCCTGTTAAGAACCGTACCAATGTACCATAGTAAGCTATGCCAACGATGTGAAGCTAAGAGACACAAAGCTCGCACCAGCCAGGCTATCCCCGCTTCCCGCACCTGCCGATGGCGAAGACAACAAACACCTTTCCGTCCAGTGGACACGGCAGCACAGTAGCTCAGTTGAACTTGAACCTCTGCGAGGCATCTCACATGCTGCTACAAGAGTCGATCACTGAGAATAGAATGGGTGTTGCCTTGCTATCAGGAGGATAAGTCCAGATAAGTCCATCTGGACGCGGGAGATATCCTATACGGGAGCTAAAATTATCTTCTGATGGCGAGACGAGCCAGCCCAGGGCTGAAAGTCTAGCTAATAAAGACAAAAAAAAAATCTTCTGATGACGTAAGCTTCCCGATCAGTTAGTCATAACACTATATCACAATTATATCAATATGTGTTTGGGTTTCCGGAAGGGCCGATCTACCATCGATGCAATTCTGACCATCAGCACTGGACCTAATTGTCACCATTGTTCGTTTTGCGCTGTCTCGTATACTGTAGGGCGGATAACCGCACAAAACATTCGGGGCACTTGTCTGTTTGACACCTTTTTCATTCTGTTAAAACATAAAACTTCCACTCTCATTCCACCGGACATTCGCGATCATTTAAAGAAGACATTGTCTCATTCTTTCACTTTATTCTCGACAAACCAGTTCATTTAAAGAAGTGACAATCTATCCTCTTTGCCTTATACCGGAAAAATGTGTTCATTTGAGGAAGACATTATCACTTACTTTCTCTTAATTCCGGGATCTAACCCTAGCAGCACAATTCTGACTGATTTAGTTGCAGCAACTCTTATGCGACTCAATTTCTCAATTTGGTCGCTTACGAGTCAATGCAACCTTTTTTTAGCAAGTGTGCTACTCGGGAAAGAAGGCATTATCTCCTACCGTCGTCTTATACCGGGCAGCCGCGTTTATTTTAAGAAGACATTCCCTTTGCTTTGAACCGGGCAGATTCGAAAAGAACCGAGCAAACTTATTCCTTTAAAGAAAGGATTATCTCCTCACTTCGCCTTATACCGACCAAATGCGTTCATGCCTTGTGCCGCACTCAAAAAGAAGGGAGAAGCATTCGAGGAAATGTTACATTCGGGGAATTGTTTTTCGGGGAAATTGCTAACGCCTGCTTCAGAAGAAGGAACCACATCTACCATTTCCTTACTTCGTGAGAATGCCTTCTTTTGAAGAATGAATCCAGATCTTCCATTTCCTTATTCCGGGAAGATATATTTTATTAAAGAAAGAATAACATTCACTGTTTCATTATTCTGGGAAAGGTCCACTTTTAAATATTTGAATTTGTATCCAGGAAGAAACATGTAATTTAAAATCTAACATAGTTCCTCAAGTTTCGTTTAATGCAATTCTGGATTAAGTTTGAAAATTCTTGAAAAGGATGTTCGAAAATTTCACCAAAAATTTATCCCGGAATGTTTGATAAATTTTCTGCGGTAATTTCTCCAAGAGCTTTTACGGAATTTCATTAGCATATTTTCCTTTGTATTGTATTGGAAATTCTGTGTGCAACTTCGGGAATAGCTGCTAAAAAAAACACCGAGAACTGCCGCATAAATTTGCCATTCCAGGGAAAATTCCTTCCAAATTTCCAGTTGATTTTTTTGAGACGTTCTTGCCAAAAAATCTCCGAGAATTCTTGCAAAAATCCCCCTAGAAAAAGTACATTCGTTTTTTCGTATATTTAAATAAATTCCTCTTATAATCTGCGGACTTTTTCGAAAAGTACATGTGAGAACGTCTTCATAAATTCCTACAGAGATCGCTTCGAAAACTCCCGCTCTCGAGTGAATTACTGCAAAAAAGTCCTTCATGGAATACTGTTATAAATTTGAGGCGGTAACAGAAATTCCGGCCGTCTTTTGGAATTCCTGCAGACATTCTTTTTTAAATTCCTGCGGAAAACTCTTCAGGAAATATCACACAAATGCTTCACAAAATTCATGTAGAATTTCTAGAATTATTTTTAGTTCCTGCCAAAATTATTATTAAAATTATGCATTTACGTCAAAACATGTAACATTTTTGTGCTTGAATTGTTTCGGTCTGGTCTACTCTAGATGAAAGCAATACAACCCCTTCGGTACTATAAGAGAAGTAACTAATTTCTGACGGACACACTCATGTGATTGATTAGTAGTAAAATGGATAATCAATCAGAAACTGACAAATATCTCGAATTAAGGTCTGAGGGAAGAGTTTTCCGTTAAAAAAGCACGTGGTAGCACTCTCTGAGAGAAAATTGCCCAATTCAGCCCCCCAGAATGAACAGCGTCACACTGAACATTGTCGCCAAAATTATTTCATCATTATGCAGTTTACAATTGCTTTAGAATTTGCCCATTTTCGAACGCTGAGTAATAAATGATTGAGAGGACCATTTTGATGGACCTGAGTGGCCACCAGGGTTCCTCCAGAAGATCTGGAACGTGCGTAAAACTGGTGAATTCATTAAACTTATCCTAGAAGAGCGCGGGTTTTTTCCAAAGCTTTTCATTATCGAACTCTGAGTAACAAATGATTGTGGTGACCAACTCTGATGGACCTGGGTGGCCACCGGAGGTCCTCCAGAAGATCCGGAACGTCCGTAAAAGTGGTCAATTTGTGAAACTCATCATATAAGAGCGCGGTTTTTTCAAAAGTTTTTTTTTATTATCGACAGGTGAGTAACAAATGATTGTGGTGACCCATTGTGATGAACTTGAGTGGGCACCGGAGGTCCTCCAGAGGATCCGCAACATCCGTATAAGTGGTCAAATCATGGAACTCATCCTAGAAGAGCGCGTTTTTTTCCAAAACTTTTCATTATCGAAAGCTGAGTATCAAATGATTGTGTTGAACAATTTTGATGGATCTGGGTGGCCACCAAAGGTCCTCCAGAAGATCCGTAAAAGTCCGTGAAAGTGGTCAATTTATGAAACTCATCATAGAAGAACGCGTTTTTTTCCAAAGTTTTTCATTATCGAGCTCTGAGTAACAAATGATTGTGGTGGCCATTTTGATGGACCTGAGTTCCTCCAGAACCTGATGGACATGAGTTCCTTGATGGACTTGAGTTCCTCCAGAAGATCCGGAATGTTCGTAAAAGTGGTCAATTCGAATTCATTAAACTTATCCTAGAAGAGTGCGTTTTTTCAAAGCTTTTCATTTTCTAACGCTGAGTAACAAATGATTATGGAGATCCTTCGTGATAGACCTGAGTGACCACCGGAGGTCCTTCATTAGATCCGAAAAGTCCGCAAAAGAGGTCAATTCATGAAACCCATCATAAAAAAGCGCAGTTTCTTCCTAGCTCTTCATTATCGTACTCTAAATAATAAATTATCGTACTCTGAATTATCGGTCATTTTCTGAACAGCCTCCACAGTCTTCCAGAAGATCCAGAACATCCACAAAAGTTGTCAATTCATATAATTCATCCCAGAAAAAAAGCTTTAAAAAAATTATTTTCGAAATCTGAATAAGATACGAACGAATGTCGTGACCAGTTCCCATTTACCAAAGAGAATATTGGAGGTCTTCCGGAGATCCGGAACATCGATTAAAGTGGTTCATTGATGTAACACATACTAGAATAGAAGTCAAACGAATTTCCTAGACCGGACAGGGAATCGAACCCAGCGACTCTCATGATCTTGCTTTGTAGCTGCGAATCTTACCGCACGGATCAGAAGGGCCCCGCAGAAAGCATCATAGCATTGCGCCACGATAAAATATGCTGTTGGCTGCTCTCCCAAAACAGTAATTTTTATATGGAATTTGGAAAACCTGGTTGAAGTTAAAAGACTTTGCTTCAAAATGTAATGCGATCACATACCTATACTTTTTATTATATGAAAATGATCGTTGGAAAATTTCAAAACGTTTGTCAGTTGGGTTTTGCAAAATTCGGTTCCTTTATGCCTCAAATCATTGGAGAGAGGATCTGAGAAGCGAAAATTTCAGTTGTACAATAGTTCAGTATTTAGAGCTTAATTCAAATTAGGGAAAGTAGGTCCACGAAATTTTTGTAGGAACATTCTTTGATGAATTTCAAAGAATGTGTCAGCTGGGATGAGCGAATTTCGTTCCCAATTCCGAGTTATAGACATTCTATTCCGAAAATAGCGCTCTACCACGAGAGAGCTTCCCTCAGACCTTATTGTATCTGAGGACGAGAAAACTGAATTATAAGATACCTTTCTGAACGATTTTGTTATTTCACCTCCAGAATGTCGGTGAGGACGCTGACCCATTCTCACCCCCCAGACCCATTGTCAGCCCCGACGACTGAAAATTAATAAACATATTTTCACGAATAATGATAATATTATGCATGAGTCAAAAAGATAGCAAGCGGCGTTCTCCATCATCAACACTTATTGAATGAATGTTCGAGGATTTTCTCTAATATATTTTTTTCGAATTACACGAATTTTCAGTATCTCACGGCTTCATTTGAATTAAATAGTTCTTTAAATATCAGATTATCAAAAAACGGCTTTATATTCTTGAGGCTTTTTCAAACACACAAAAGTTTGATGATTATTCTCACATATTATACGTGTATCATTATACGTAATTAATTCTCGAAATTAAGAGAAACCTATAGGGAAAAGTATTTTTTAAATATTTCACATCTAATGCGTTTGTCGTTCAGGACGGTATTTGGACATTTCAATGTGAGTTTCGTCATACAAATACGAGGCGTAGTATTTGGCGTCCATTTGGCACAACATTGCACTGTTTCCGATTCGGTCACTGTGTCGCCATTCTATGTGACAGTAATATGCCCTATTTTCTTTAAATGTAGCTTTTGGCTCTGAAAATCAGGAGTACAATATGCGTACAACTGAAGAAGAAGTTCAACTGAATTCAAAGTTATTCTTCTGAACATTAATTTTACAGATTTTCGCCAATTAACGAAAGTTTGATTTCCCAATTTATTATGTAAATAACAAAAAAGGGCACAAACGATTGAAGGTTGGTGGAAATATTCCGTCGTTGATGCCGCAATCGTCAACAGCATGTATACCGTTTGAAACATTTGGTGACACCGATATTTAGTATTCTTGTGTCTTGTGTATATGTAATGTGTATCCTCAAGGTGGCACTCTTGGCTGGCACTCGAAATACTTTATCGGTACAGCTGCTGCGCCTGGTTAGAACCCACAGATATGTCTGCTTACCGGCATCCAAGAGAAAAGCCTGTCGCAGACAGTATGAATATGCTGAACACGAGCCAACGGATCAATAAATTGAACTAATGTTTGCGAATGTGGAAAATAGATGTCCTTGTGACGGAGTTCAAAATCGACAGGATGGCTTCTGACTGACATAAATCAATAAATATCACTACTGATGGTGATCTAATTTTATTTTATTTAAGACTTATTTTTTATTCCTATCGGTTTTTATTTCATTTTTATAGGGTAACCGTCTCATAAGAAATCAATGGATAGCACCACTATCTGGAACCAAAATTAATTTATACCACCACCAAAGAAACAGTGTACCCATTAGTGACGCAAGCAAGTTTGGGCAATTGTTGATGTTAAATAATATCAATCTCAATTTTGTTAGCAAATTTATTGGCTAAGAGAGTGAAACTGTAAATATCGCATAATTATTAATTTTGGAAAAAAAGGATTTATGGGTCTACTAATAATTCCACGGTACCGATACCCTTAGATCTACATAGTTATTTAATTTTTGATAAATATGCAATTATTTGTAATATTTGGGATAAAAGTAGGTTGAATATTTAATAAGTCCGGTTTCCGTCGGCCTTAAGGACAAGCCTTCCGGAATACAAAACAAATTTCACTCGCGTTTTCAAGGGCACCCCACTCGAAACGGAAGCAACGCACAAATATCTTTTTTATTATTGGACGGATGCTGCGACGCAGCAAAGCTGGAATTAACCAAAATGACAGTGCGTTGCTTCCGTATTGAGTGAGGTGCCCCTAAAGTGTGAGTGAAATTATTATTTTGGATTCCGAGAGGCTTGTTATTAAGAGTAACGACGCATTCAATTTCTTTATTTTTCCAATAAAATAACAAAGAATGGAATTACTAATAATATATTCATAAAATGACGAATACCTAATGAAGACGGGCAAACGAGTAAATGCCCAATGCTGTCCAACAAAATCTGAAACGGAAGCGCTATATGTAGCACCAAAAGTGCTAAAAACGACAACCACGTTAGCCAAAAGTCAACAAACCTATCTTTTATACCCCACTTAATACTCCGGGCAAAATCAACAGGAAGAAAACCAGGAAGTTGATACAGATTTATGACAAAAAAGGCGAATGAAAGCAAAACGCGTCATCGATTCCTGCTCAAGCCTGCTATGGTAAGCGGAAGGAATCTAAGCGGGGGACATCACCTGCGTCGTGCGGACAACTGGGGCGTCTGGGTCCGATGTATGTACCTCCAACATACCGAGGTGCTGTGCACCATAAACTATCACATCGGATCAATTTCCTGTCTTATCTTCGATCGACACCGGTGAGTAGTATCGGAAAGCTGGTGGTGTTGCTCGCGTTCCGCATTCGCCATCCCATCAGCGAAGCGTGTTCGTTAGATGGGTATTAGTGAAAGTCATCTGAAGTACCTTAGGTACAACTTGTTTGGCGGTGGCTTAGTCAGTTTTTTGTCACATCATTCGGATTTGTTAATGATGCACGCGAGATCCAGACGGGTTAGTTTTTCAAACGTGTTCATAAAATACGCATGGAGCTTGTTTAGTAAGATAGTAATGTTTAGGAAACGAAATTTTACAAGATTCGCCATTTAATTTCGTCTACAACATCAACTTTGAGGCTGTTTTCAGTGTTTCATACTTGACACGTCTCGAATTGTTAAGAAATCTAAGACGTTCTTGGAATTTTAAAACAAGTTCTTTGGTATTATATTTCCTTCCGCTTAGATTTGCCATTCACCAATTTATTTTGTTCCCAGTTGACATTAGAACATATTTGCTTGGTAGTTGAAAGAATAAATCGGAAACAGTGATGGTTTAAATGAAGTAGACCTTGCAATGAACTGTAACCGTAATTATGTAAATTCAATTTTCATGAACATGAGATGTCCGAGGTCTTCCTAAATTATTTTTAGTTATGATCAAATATCTACCAGATTGACCTACTAAGGAGGTGTTGGTTATGAGCATTCCAATGTAGCTACAACAAAAACCGGTAAAAATGTTAAAATTTAACATTTAATGTCCAGAAGCATCTTTTTATACCTACTCGTTTCATGAAAGGCGTAGACCATGCAGGACAAAGGCTGCAATGTATGACTCCTGCAGGCGAAAAACACAAAATGCTGCAGAAGAGGTTTCACTTTTTAGTAAACGTTCTCAATTGCCGTTTCAATGCCTACCGTTTTGATTCAAATCTCGAACATGATTCCTATTCAACCTTCTTCGCGTAGTTCTTTTGATGGAATCTGGGTTCTCCGTATGGAAAACCGATGAAATTTCCAGTTTTAGGGCGCACAAACGCCGGTGTCCAGAATTGGGGTCAAAACGGTATATTGTTTTCACATTAGTACGAAAAGCCTAGTTAAGTAGCTTTGATTGATTTTATTATTGAATCCAAAGCATATTAGAGGAAATGAATATGAATATGAATAAACATTTTGGGAACGATCATTTGATCAAGATGGCGGAGAGTCAAAAAGATGCCTTTATTGTATATCAAACGTCAAGGATTTGAAGACTGCCTTTTTTGGCGTGGTGTTTTTGGCTGTGGAGTTAATTGTGTGAGTAGTTAAATAAATTATAATAAATGTTTAAAAATGCTGCTTATATCCGAAAATCATCAATTGGATTGATATTTGTAAAGTTTTCTTACTTCCCTTCCCTGTTTATGTTTGATGTTTTCCTTTCATTGGTAAATTTCAAAAAATGTGTTTAAACGAACTGAAGTAGTTCGAAAGAGTTGTGATTGAAATACTGTACTGCAAGAAGTTTTGGAAAACCAGTAGGCACGGTTTGTTGCAGCTTTCAAATCGCATTGGTATACAGTCGATATTGAAAGGACCATCGACACATGGAAATATCGAGATGTGGAATATAAAGTCCTTGTCCTTGAAGGGACCACCACAATAACCCAGAAATTATTTTTTAATATCGAGTCATAAAATATCAACTTATGGAGGTTTGACTGTATTCATATTACTCCATGGACCTGCTGGAATATTAAGCGAGGCGCAAATATTAAACATTCTGTACTTGGTTGGTCGAGTAGATCGCATGTTATGAACAACAGGACGTTTTGGGGAATCAAAAAGATATGTAGTATATCGAGATGTGGAACAGATGTTCTTTTGAAGGTTGTTTGAAGGGACCATCACTCAGTCACCGATAAATTATTGTTTAGTTAGTATTTATTCCTTAAGTAGATATCGGGTTTTAGAACATCGACTAATGGAGAGTCCACTATAGCTTGTACAAGTAATTTGGCGATGCAGGAATACATCCATCGGATACATACACCGAGGAAATAGTTAAAGTTGACATCAATGAACATATCTCTTTCAGATGCTAGACAGGCTGCGTTTCCCACGATACTATTTTCGGCCGTTCAAACTCAATTCAGAAAAACTACAAACAAAACTGTTTTTGAACAAATTGGCACCGATTTTTTTTTCTTCGATACAGATCAATAGTTTTTTGCACAATTCAGCATCCTGGGGCACTTCCAATTCGAAAACTGCAAGCAGTGCTCCATAATTGGTCTTCAAAGTGCGTGTACATATGCAGTTTCTCAAACAAACGAAAAATTCTTCATACATTCCCGAACAACAATTTTTTTTCGTGTTTTTTGCCAGAATACGGAAGTAACGTGCTGCGTAGGAGGCTGCGCATGGTTCAGTGGCTGAATGAATCACCCACGCATTCAGTGTCATCCGGAAGACGAACGCAGAGCAAGTGTTCAATGGTGAGGCTTCAAGCGTCCACCTAGCTGGTTCACCTAGCTGCCAGAAGATTTGGGTGTGCCACTCGAAGTCATCGAAGATCGTGTGGTCATTTGCTGAGCTGATAATTGACAGCGCTGATCGCGAATAATTCGATGATTTTTGCAGGCTCTCCAGAAACCTGTGGCTTCAGGTAAATGGAACCTTTAGTTATCTGGAACGTTCTAGCTTGCTTCGCTCAAAAATTGTTGTTCAATGTCTACCACTGCTTATAATCGCCATTGAACCCGGAGTTCAAGGTGATCTTCGAAAGTTTCCACTTCAAAGGAAACC